>NC_044914.1:41449748-41777324 GCF_001633185.2 Quercus lobata | reverse complement strand
CAGTGAAAGCTCACAGGGAAAAACATCATAAATTCCTCCACATAGGACTTGTCCAAGTAGGAGTAAAACCGTTGATCAGGGAAGGGTTGAACAACTCAATTCTTATGGCCTTTAGAGACATTCGTCTTCTTAGATTTGATGACAGTATTCTAGGCACCATGGAATCCAGTTTGAGTGGCAGACCAGTTCACTTTGACTGTTTCCCTAATCTCACTGTATCACTTGACAACGCTCACATCCTGAAGGTCCTCACCCTTAACATCAAAACCCATGGAACCCTTATGTTACATGGCACCAGACAACTTGCTCTTATATACAGAGTGTATTATATGTGCATGAGGACAAACATGTCCATCCAGGCAATAGATAAGAGAAAGGCAGGAGAAACCACTCTTATCCAAACCCCAGACGTTAGATCCACAGTTTAGGTACCCAGAACCCTGAAGTGGTCTGAAGTCACTTTCCTAGCACATTGGACAATTGATAATGAGAACTATCAATTGCAGATCCAAAATCCGGTGAGAAACCCAGATCTAGATTTTGTCCACCAGTTAGCCGATGGAACGATTAGACTAAGCTTTGACTAGTCTAGGTTTAGATCACCCTTAGAGTATGATGAACCCAAGCCCAGATCTTCGATAAATCTGTACGAGGAACCAAGGTCTAGATCCGTAGATCTATGCCAACCTTTTAGGCAGCCAACTATCCAACTTAGAGATAGACCTGCATCCCAGTGTAGTTCGTCTAGAACACGAGCTCCCTTTCCCACATTTAGAAGAGACTTAGGTCCATAGTTTCAAGGTGTCAAAGACCACTCCCAAGTTAGTACCCCTTGTTACACAGCCAAACAAGACTCAATTGCTGATCAAGAAGAAGACAGCACTAGTCAGGACAGTCTTAAGCCTCCCTCACCATCAGGAACTGATATGAGAAATCCTATTTAGCAAGAAACTGAATATGACTATCAGCTCTTAATGTTGACAAAAGAGTTCACCCCTGATATGGACGCTCTTGAAAAGGATTTCAACTCTGAAAGGAATAGAGCCAAAAGAGAAGCCTATAGAGCCAACCATACTAGAGAACATAAACTTGAAGTTTTGGAGAAATGGAAGTTATTCATGAAAGAGGTATCAAGTGATTATCCTTTCTTTGAATACTTTGAGAAACATTTCAAATGGCATAAGAAGTCTTGTGTCATTTCCAAGACCAACTGGAAGTTACTCCCCAAAAAGGATGCACCAAGTACTAGCAAACCAGAAATTGTTAGGTCTAGCCATCCTCCCCAAGAAGCCCTACTCTTTAACCACCGTGGTAGTGATGCTATTGCCTCCCCTTTTAAGTGTGCAACAACCCCAGAAGAAAAGGTTGTCAAGAAGGTGATAGAGCAAAACAGCTATACCAACCAGTGTTTAGGAGTCATTGGAAAACAACTTGATAGGATAGAGGATAGGATTGACAATAAGGTTCTCCTTCAGCCAGGAATGAATAGCAAACCAATCCAGACTCTAGAAAAACCCTTGGTCAAGCTCCCCACAACTAGACAAGCTAGTCTCAGACCTAAGGACCAAATAGCCTTAGAAATAGTTGCCCAAAAACTTGAGGAATTTGTGAAGAAGGAACCAGTCACCCTTTCACCAGATACCACCTTAACCAGTAGGGAACAACCTAGAGATAACCGGCTTATCACCCTAGAAGCACACACAGCCTCTAGCAGTTCTAGCAGAACCTCCTCAGAAATTGAAAAGGAGATATAACACCTAGAAGACCAATTTCGAGGATTACAGGTTAATAGGCTTTACCAACCTAAGGTAAACCCAACCAGCCTTACCAAGAATTGGTATCCCAGACCTACACCCCCTAACCTCCAGTATGAGGAAATGTCCACACAGTTCACATTGTCTAGTGGTAAACTCTATGAATGGAACATAGATGGTTTATCCGAACAAGAAATCCTAAACAAAATCCAGCATATAACCATGGTAGCCAATAATTACCTAAATGATGGCATCCAAAATACAGAGGTTGTAGAGCTCATAGTTTTAGGATTCACTGGAAAGCTGTTAGTCTGGTGGAATAACTATTTAACAGAAGCTTCCAAGGAAGATATTAAACATGCTGTCTAAAAAGATGAGGATGAGAACCTTATCTTTGACGAATGCATAGGAAGAGGTATTCCCGATGGAGTCAATACCCTGATCTATACGATCATGAAATACTTCATAGGTAAACCCAGCAATATCACATCTAGGATTTACGACTAGTTGAGTAACCTTAGATGTAAGAACCTTGGAGAATACCGGTGGTATGAGGATGTATTCACCACCCGTGTCATGCATAGAAGCGATTGTAACTCTCCATTTTGGAAGGAGAAGTTCATCAATGGCTTACCCACATTGTTTGGACAGAAGGTCAAAGAAACTCTTCCTAGCCCCTTAGGTGTCATAGATTATGATAGCCTAACCTATGGAGACATCTCAAGCACAATCCAAAATGAAGGAATGAAGATGCGTAGAGATCTCAAAATCCAGAGTCAAGCCAACAAGAGCAAAGCCAAGTACGAAATAGGGAATTTCTGTACCCAATATGGCTTACCTTCAATCATCCCCAAAAGGAAATCCAAACATAGAGAAGAAGAACCCTCTGAAAAATCCCATAGGAAGGAAACAACCTCCAAACATTATAGAAAAAAGAAGTTCAAAACTAATGATTTCTATAAGAAAGGCAAATCCAAATCCACAAGAGAATTCATACCTAAAACATCAGGAACATGTTTTAAGTGTGGGAAGAAATGTCATTTCCAGAAAGAGTGTAGAGCTAAGGCCAAAACCCTTATCAATACCCTCATTAGTGATCGAACCAGTAAAGAAGAAATCTTCAAACTATTAGAACTCGACCGCCCAAGTAGTGAGTCTAGTGAAGAAGAGAAACACCAGCTGTTTAGGACTTCCTCTGAAACCTCTACGGTATCTTCGAACTCCTCTAGTGACACAGATGAAATCCTAGCCTGCCAAGATAGTTGCTGTAGAAACAAGACTATCAAAGTCCTTTCTAAGCAAGAAGAACTGCTCTTAGATCTCATAGAACAGATCAAAGACCCAGTTGAGAAATCTCAGAGACTTAGTGAGTTCCACAAAACCCTAGTCAAGGAAGCCAGTACATCCAAACCTAGGTTTCAGGAACCCAAAGTTGATTTGGAGAAAATCTACAATAGGTTTACCAAATCCAAGAAAGAGATAACCATCCAAGATCTCCAGAAAGAGATTAAGGATACCAAATCAGAAGTGAGAAACCTTAGGCAAGAGTTAGTCATCCTTAGGGTTGATCACGGTCTCATGGACCAAAGAGTCAAACATTTGGAAAACACTTCTCATCAAGGCAATGAGGACAAAATCTCATTACAGAACCCTTCAGATGAAGAAGATGATGAAACAGTTAACCCTACTGCATATATGGGACCTGAACCATCCAATAGATCGTTTTTGCAAACCATCAGTAGAATTAACTTCCAGAAATGGCACTCCAAAGTCAGGATTGTCATAAGCAGAGATTTTGAATTTGAGGTAGTAGACCTAATAGATTCAGGCGCTGATCTCAACTGCATTCAAGGAGGAATCATCCCCTTTAAATACTTCCAGAAAACCAAAGAACGGTTAACTTCTGCAAGTGGAGGAAAAATGCAGATTGAATTCAAAATCCCAAAAGCACATGTTTGCCAAGACAATGCGTGTTTCAAAACCACCTTTGTTCTTGTCAAGAATATGACAGATAGGGTCATCTTAGGAAACCCATTCATGTGTCTGTTGTATCCTTTCATCATGGATAGTGAAGGAATCACTACCCATCCCTTTGGCCAACCAGTAAAGTTTAAGTTTCTTAAGAACCCTGAACCAAGAGAGATTGAATATCTCCAAGAAGTTTTTGTTTCTAAAAATCTTAACCTCATCAATGCCAAAACCTCCTCATATTGTCCAAATCAAGCCAAGAACCTTGATCAAATTGTACCATCCATCATATTTAATAATTCTGTGAGTCCCAGTCAACCTCATAAATTATCATCTCATCACATTGCATATAAAAGAATTTGTTCAATGACATCTCACGATTTTAACAAAAATGCTTTTGAAAACAACCATTTTGTTGATACAGGAATGTCTTCTTCAAATTCTAAGAAAAACAAAGGAAAGGCACCTATACAGGGATTTCCTCAGAAAATGCATGAAGGCGCTTCTTCTGGACAAGAACCCAGAAAAGCAACATCCCTTCAAAATATGTATCCAACAGCAGTTACATATTCTAGTGGTTATATGGCTATTACTCTTCAAGAAGTAAAAAACAAGGCTTTGCAATTTAGCAATGGAATGTATACGGATCTCCCACCCTCCATTAAATTCATCCTTGATAACCTTTAGAGAGCTTTTACCCAAAATCACTGTAACCTTTTCCAAAGAACCCTTAAAGCACTAGAATTACACCTAGTTGAGCATGAGGCAGGAAATGCAATTCTCACTAGTCAACTCTTTGGCAAAGAGGATATCCATTCAATGGATAAAATGACTATTATGGGTACCGATTATGCTAGGTTAAGTCTTAAGACTCAAAACCAGCTAAGAGGTGTTGTTGCCAACTTACCTTCCGATATACAAGTACCTATTTTGGGAAGTAAGGCAATGTCTGAATCACATGACCAATGGTTCAAACATTTCAAAATGATGGTCACCACCCATTTCCCGGTTTATGGTGAAGAATCAAATGACATTGAAATTGACTTCATCCGTTCAGCCAGGAATGAATATTTTGGAAGCAGTCACAGGGTTTATGAAAAGAAACATCCTTTTCTCGGTCTAATAGTCAACTATGAAGACGAGGCAGATGATGAAGATAGAGATCCAAGCTGGCTTTCAAGAATGTTTGAATATGGCTTCATTAAGTTCATCAAGCTAACAAGCCATAGTCAAATCAGCCAATTCCCACAAATAATCTAACAGGTTGTTGCAAAGATCAAAAGTCCATTTGTATCCATCAGATGCTGGAGCACTCTCCCACAATGGGACGGTAAAAATTGGATGTCAGTGCAACTTGCTCACCACCTTGCACTCATCAACGGGTACACTCACAATGGCCCTTGGTATGAAGGAGACTCCTACCTATCCTATGATGACCCATTTGCTCTCGCAGAATGTTGGAAAAACTACTTCAATAATGAACTCCGCAATGTCACTGGCGAATTACGGGAAAATTATCATCTTGTAGGAAATACTGGCCGGATCACCATATTCACTACTAGACCATATTCAGAAGCCTTTACAACCCAGAGGCTTGACTATGTTGATCCCAGTCAACTCATAACACAGAATGCAGACTATGAGCCTCTCCTATATTGCGGGTTTTGTAATCTGTTTGACAAATACCATGAACATGACTGCGATTATAATGGGCCTGAATGGGATCCCTATGACGGGTATCCATCTAGTACTTCTGACTAAGAAAGTCTGAGCAGTCCCAGAAGTGGTTCCCGGATGCTCTAGAACAGCTCCAGAAGCCCTAGAATAACTCAAGAACCACCTTTGCACTTGGTTACTATTCCAGAATAGTACTCGCACCAGCAAGGTTGCCGACAAGCTACTATTCACTGCAAAGTTCCAGAACACTATGCAGAGTTACTATTCTAAAAAGCAAGGGGACAAAACACTGTTCATAAACAGTGACCAGTTACTGTTCACTCAACAGTGCCCTGATAGAATCATTAAAGTTACTATTTACTTTCGGCTGAAAAGATATTCACCTGATAATAAAAGCAGTTTACCTTCCGTGATTTCCGCAATCTCCTGAACGGATCCAAGGCTTCCTCCAACTATAAAAGGAACCCTTTGCTTCAGTCTTCAGCAGGTTCAGTTTGTAGGCTTAGTTCCTCACTACCTCAGAGGTCCAGTTTCACTTTGTACTAGAAATACATTGTAAACCTAAATGGCTCTCTTCTCATTCCCCCTAGTTTACACTTGTACTAGAACTACATTTGTAACCTATTTAAGCTTCCGCACTGAGACTGTCCATCTGAACGGTACTCTCTCCCCCTGTGTGTAACTTACCCCCATATATATATATATATATATATATATATAAAACCGAAACCTCTGCTCGCACCACAATTTTCCACGTTAGCACAATATTTAAAAAATAAAAATAAAAATAAAAACATTATAACTCCTCAAAATCCTAACAACCTTACCCCTCTCTCAAGTTAAGAAATATAAAGCCACGGTTTCTGCAAACTCTCTCTCTCCAAACGTAAATATCAAATGCAACTCCTTTAATTTCTCTTTGTATTTTTGAGGCTTCTATAGAGTTATAGTGGGTTATGTTGATTTTGTTTTTTGTGTGTGTGTGTGTGTGTGTGTATAGATGGTCATAATACTTCGGTATTCCAAGAGAAGTTTGTGTTTTCGTTAATTGAAGGCCTTAGAGAGACAACAATATAGAAGACGATTTCAGTGGCAGTGGAAAGTAATTACTTTGTCTCATATTTTTGTTTTTTGAATTGATTTTATGTGCTTTTTAGACCCTTTTGGATCAATTTTGTTAATTGGGTGTTTTTTTTTTTTTTTTTGAAAGGGTCTAATTGGGGAAGGTTCTTTCAAAGGGTTACGATGACCGCACTTGGTGTCTGTATACTAATAGTGGGGGGTAAGTGCTATAAATTACTAACCCTTTTAAGTGTATAATCTGTTTCTAAAATTTAAGTGGATGGAGGGGTTTAAGTTTGCTCAAATTAATAGAATCTTCACATGTTCTTGTAGTGGAAAGGCTTTGATAGTTTTATTGAGTTTATTCAAAGTCCTGATATATTAATAAGTTTGGATTATATATTAACACAATCAAATTAAATTCGTTGCTACCCGTAGAATACTGTGTGAAGAAGTTGTTACAATGCTCAAATTTTAACTTCATTTTTGTTCACCATTGAATAATCATATAATCAATTTCCAATTCAGTGTTCAAGAGTTAAACCAAAATTCTAACTGCGCTATCATAAAATATTATTATCAGTATGAATCTTATGGAGTTATAGTGTTCAGGAATTAAACCAAAATTCTTTTAAATTATCTATAATATTTTGTCCTCCAAAAATTTTCTCTCTTTAATTTTAGTATATTGTGTTTCTTAAGCTATAGAGAGATTTTCTTTATTTCTTATTCTCAATAATAAATCATTTTATTGCAATACCGGTAATTGTTTGAGAAATCCAATATGTTCATATCTCTATAGAATAGAGAATAGTAGAAGCCAATTTTATTACAACTACTTAAATTGAGTTCATTTAATTCCGTACAATTACAAAGTATAGCATGAAAAATAATCGAATTAATTGTTGTAATTTTTATTTTCTTTCCATATTTTGAATTTCCTCTATATTATTATTACAACTAAGCAAAGATTGAGAAAGTAACATTACTACTCTAATTTGAAGTTTAATGCGTCCTTCTCAAGTCATGGTCTTTATTTATATATTTGCAATTTATATTTCTAACCGTTGATGAGAAATTAAGGCTCAGTTGTACAATATGTGTAAATTCTTCAGAAGGCTACTTTAAATAGTAAGTCAATGTGTCTCTTACATTTGGATATTAGTTAGAATTATTTTCAAATGATTGTACCAATAAAAGTGAATGTGTATAAATTTTGTTTAACTATCTCGTGCATCGCACGGGTTAGCGACTATACCCACAGATTCCTTAATTAAAACCCACCATACCCACCATACACACCATACGGCCATACCCACAAACCAATAGAGATCTCCTTCCTCAGACCCACAGCAAAGACCACTTCTCCTTCCTCCAAAATGCAGACCCACCAACAAACCACCACATGCAACCTCAACTTTGTTGGTCGGTGATACACCATCACACCCAACCCAGCCCAGTCGGCTCTACACCACACACCCAACCCAGCCCGTCGAAACTGGCCCAAAGGTAACTAATATACAAATTTAATTAGGACTCTATAACTGTTATCTTATAAATAGTTTATTCTTATTAGCCTTCTTCTTCTTCTTCTTTTTTTTCTTTTTTTTTTCACGACTGTTCAATTTATAGGTTTCATTCTTAATTTTTGTTCTTCCATTCACTTTTATTTAGATATAATATTCCTGATTAATTTCTGCTTTTTTTATTGCCTTTCTCTTCAGTCTTTTCCTCCATTCGAATCAAGGTTAAAGGTATGGTATTCGTTTTCCTCTGTACTAAATTTCTAAATTTTTTTTAGTGCATCTATTTGTCTATGTACATCTAATTTCTAAATATTTTAGTGTTCTCTTTACATTTAAAGAACTCATGAAACTCAATTTGAATTGTAACTTATTATGTATAATTTTTTTTTTTTTAATTTTAAGTCATTAATAATTGCATTGGTATGCTGTTGAGACATATGAGTTGGCCATCCACATAATAGCCTTTCTGTGTAATAATTTTTTCACTTTTTTATGATGGGTGTTGCTTGGTTTTGTATTTTGCATGCATTGTCTATAGCCTCCTTGCTTATGAAGTGCCCAACAATTACATGTGATAGGAGGGTCCACTCATGGTACATAAACAGAGCCTCAAAATTTATGATAGATTAGATGACAGATGTCTTTAACTTATAAGAAAATTTTCTCCTAAACTTCTCTGAGCTCAAGTGGGATGATTTGAAGTAATTGCCTAGCTGGTAATCCACTTGGAGTGGGTATAATTTGTTACTTTTTTTACATGATTCACATTTTTAATGTATTTACAGTCTCTACAGTACTATTTCTAATATCTTTATGTAATATAACAGGCTGGTGGAAAATAATCAACCAATAGTACAAATGCCAAAGCAATTCAAACCACAAGTGACAATTCAAGAAGAGATGAACATCAATAGAAGGACCATAAGTGAAATAACAAAAATTATGTAGAACTCTGATAGTGAGGTAAGAAAAAAAAAACCTTGAACAATAATATTGTGTCCTTAACATTGCTTTATGTACCATAGACCTGCTTTTACAAAATTTAATTATAAAATTATGAATTGATTGATATTATTAAATTAATTTTCTAGGAAACTATTTTTACCTATCAAGGAAAGATTATAAACATTGAGATAGATAATTTTGGTTGGTACTTTATCTCTTGCGAAGTATGTCATAAAAAGGTAAAGTCAAGAGATGAATTTTTATGGTGTGACAATTGCAACAAAAAGGTATGCTTCCCAATCCCAAGGTACACAAAATGAAAATGTTTACTTTTTATATTAAAATACACAATAACTAATATGATTTTAATATTATATATGTCATTTCTCTTATCAGGTATAGAATTCAATCAAAGGTTGAAGATAACTTAGGAATGGCCATATTCATTTTACTTGATTCAGAAGCAGAAAAATTACTCAACATATCAGCAAAGGACCTTTTGAACAAATGTTTAGAGGTGAAAATATGGAAGATAAAATTAGTATTTAATATTTACTAAACTTTACTTGAGTGTACAATTTGAAAAATGTTACTTTTGTTAGGTGCCAAAAGAAGTCATCCTTCCTATGCAAATGGAAAATCTGAAAGGAAAACAATTTGTTTTCCAAATACAACTAAATGACTATAATCTCAAGTATGGATGGGAACTCTACACCGTCAAGAAAGTTTTTGAATCTTTTGAAGGAACTGACAAAGCAATTCAGCTTGATAAAATGACAGAAGTACGTATTTTTTAATATAGCAAAATTACAAATATGATATTTAAGATGTGTATGTTCTAATACATTCCTCAACCTGTTCTATTGCCAGGCTTACATCAGTGATACTTCAAATGAATGTAAACTTATCAACTGAACAAGGTGGTGATTTTACAAAATTTCAAAAAGTTGATGTTCAAAGCAATGTGCAACTCACACCAACATTTGTACTCAAGGAAAACAAAAGAACATATTTAGGGACTACTGTGAAACAATAAAGGATGAAGATACAAAAAACACTTTAAAGTCGTTTTTCAATCTCCAAGATTTTCTATGCACAGTTTGGTTTTAATGGATTTGTGATTTTGGTACTAAAGACATATTGGAATAAAAGAAAATTTTCTGCTTTTATGCACAGTTAGGTTTTAAATTGAAACAAAGAGGAATTAAACTCTTATATTTAGTTATTAGAAGATATAGCTTGACTTCAAAGTTTTTTTTTTTTTTATAAAGCAAAGGATATTAAGATGGTTATAAGTAGCTGAGGTAATGCTTATAGGGTGCATAAATCTTCTTATTCTGTGGACTATGACATGGCGACCCCTTCTTATCTACCATTCTACATGCTTGTATTCAAGTTTGAAACTAATTAAGCCCTCTCTCTTAATAATGAAAACTATGGTCGTATGTCGAGTTCGTGTTTGGTTCAGCTATGAGTATTATGTTACATGAACCAAATAAAACTTAATAAATATAGGTTAAAAAAAGACAAAAATTACACAAAACCTATTCAATTTGATGAAAGAAATTAGAGTAAACAAATATATAAAAAATTTGTGTAAACAAATACATACCTGTAAGGTTGTAAGCAGAAGAAGAGAAGAAAAAAAAATCATATAGTTGGTATTTATTATGAATTATTTGATATATATACACTATAGATTGAAGAAGTTGATATGAACAAAAAGTCTAATGTTAGTCTAATTTGTGAACATATGAATTATAGGAAAAGAAGATAAGAAAAAATATTATATCAGTCCCTATTGTTATCTTTTTGATGAAAATTGATGACATGTCTAATGGCCAAAATAAAAATTAGCTTCCGTTGATGTGAGAATAAATTAAAATTTTATTTTGGCCGTTTTCCATGTCATTAATTTTCATACAAGATATAATAGTAGGGACTAAATTGACACGAGACTGAAAAGTTAGGGACTAAATTGATACAATTGAAAGGTTAGGAACTAAATTGAAATATGGTGTAAAAGATAGGGATCAAATATATACTTTACCCTATAATTTATGTAAAAAAAAAAAAAAAAGGATTAGATGAAGAATCACATGTAACTTAAACAAAAGATAGCAATTACAATTTTGTGTCTATCCATGAGGTGTTTTAAAAAAAAATAAAAATAAAATAAAAGGTTGATATTAGTAGTTGTATACACATACTATGATTTTTTTATTTTTTATTTTATTTTATTTTATTTTTTGTGATTATTAGCTCTTTGTCTTTGGTTGAAATCAGTCAAGGAATTCCACAATTTATAGCAACCAAGTATTTTAATCAAATGAATATTGTGGACAACTAAATTTCTAGTTTGAAATAAATCAAACAAGTAAAATAGTTTCACAAATATGGATTTGTATTGATGAATATGTGGTACAATTCTCTGAAATTACAAAAGAGTGATCCTCTGATTCGATCTCCTTGAAAGACTTGTTGATTGGAATTATAATAATGTGTTTTTGACTCAAACACCAAATAACCTTCAATTTGGCTGAAGGATGGATCAAAGACCCTTGAAATAGAATTACAATGAATCTCTGGCTATAAGCTTGTTAGAAATTCTTTATTCTTCGTGTTCTTCGCGTGCTCTTCGAGGGTTTTATGGTGGGAGTTCTTTGAGGCTTTTGAGGCTTGAATCTGTATAGCTTCACTGATTTATAATTTCTTGAAGTTTTTGGAGGCTTTTGAGCTAGATTCCAACAAACTTTAAGATCTAGGAAGGTAGTTTGGATAGTTCTGCTTTGAATATTCTTCGATTCTGAGGTTGAAGTTTTTTGAGGCATTGAGGCTTGATTCCTATAGAGTTTCTGTACTTCTGAGTGCTTCTGAATCTTCTTTGATGCTACTTATGCTCTGGACGACTTGCTGTGTCCCAAGATGTCTTAGTATGTGTCCCAAGATGTGTTGGTGTGTCCAAATGCCTTAGAAGGCTTCTGTGCTATAGGAGTTTGGGGATGGTGAGTGACATGTGGCGAAGTCTTATCAGTGACATGTGTCACAGTCTGATTGGAGGAGGTTTAATACTTTTTCTCCAAGACATGTGGCATCTTTTGAATGGCCGAAATGTCTTGATTTTCAAGGTGACACATGTCAGCACCCGATTGGATTGTTTATGTCATTGCTTACATGCAACAGGCTGCTTACATCACTGCTTACACACGCTGATGTGTGATTGGTTTTTTGCATGCTTTTTATGCTTTTATTTCAACAACACTTGGCAAATTTCTATTGGGTTCTAGATAGTGATAGCAAAACCTAGGGTTGTCCACAGGTCGGACTAGGTCGGGTTTGTGCCCAACCCAGACTCAACCCAACATTATCGGGTAGGGAAGATTTCAACCCACAATCGACCTAAATGAAGTTTCAGATCAACCGGGTTGAGTCGTATTGGTTTTCAGATGTGAATAGGTCAGTTTCGAGTTTTCCGATATTGCCGGATTTTGGCTGAAATCTAGCCAGATCTAGTCAGATTTGGTTGGATCTAATGAGATTTGGCCGATATTCCTTCGAATCTATGAAAATTTGGCCAAGATTTGGTCGAGATCTAACAAGATTTGGCCAAGTTAGAGTTGGGCTAATCAGAGTTTTGGCAAAGTTTGAGTAGATCTGGGCTAGATTCGCCGAATTTAAGCATATCTAAGTGAGGAAGAGAGTAGATTTGGGCCAAATTTGAGCAGACCTGAGTAAAGGAAGGCCAAATGTGGCCAGATTAGAGCTGAGAAGCACTAGATCGTCCCCGGATCTAGTTAATTTTCGGCCTTCTTTGAGTTTTTGTTAGGTGGCTCAGGTTTTTGAGGATGAAACCTACCACTCGACCTGCCGGAGTCGGGTTCTGAGGGTTGAGGCTCGTCACTGACCCGTCGGAGGTGTCAATCCAACCGTGACGGGTCGGGTCCAGCCAGGTTGGTTGGTTCCGGCAAGTCTTCAGTTTGCATGGACACCCCTAGCAGAACCTAGTAGTAGTACATGACGCTTTGTAATTGGCCGTACTTTGTGGACTTTGTAGTATGAAGTTTCAACTTGTGATAAGTTAGGAATTTTCCCTCTCTACAAGTATTCTAGTAGATTGTTGACTCCACTCCAAATCAATATACTATTTTATCCTAATCAGTATCTTATGTTAATCAAATTAGTATTTTTGTACATTGTTCACTCTCGCTCTAAAATAGTATTCTATTTTATCCAAATCAGTATTCTATTTTAATCAAATTAGTGTTCTACTAAATTTTTAATTCCCACACCCAAATCAGTATACTATTTTATCCATATCAGTATTCTAGTATGTTTTAACTAGCAAGCTTAACCAGTTAAGTTACAACATATTACTTCTAAGAATTGTATTTGTATCTACAATTTTTTTTTTTTTTTTTTAATGAGTTGTATCTACAACTTTTTACATTCTTTTAGAACATGAAAATTTGACTTTAAAATGTTTATAAGTTGTATGAGAATATGATAACTAATAAGCTGGATAAGATGGAACGAGTGTGGAGGAATTGAAGAAGTTTTCGCAGTATTTTGGGTTTAGTTTGGAGAAGTGGATAGTGCGAGGCATTTGCATTTGAAGGAGAGGATGTTCAGATTCCATTGAATAGAATGTTGTTACGGAGTGACCAAAAGTTTATGCCAAGTGGAAATGAAATTTTGGCATGGTTCTTTATGATTCCCTTCTTTTGGGTTTGCTAAACTTATGGTCTGTGTTTTATTAACAAGAAAGGCTTTGCATGTACAAATGTAAACCACACATTTTAACATAGATACACTTTGTTCTCTTTTGTATTCTAAAAAGTTAGAAAGAAGAAAAGTTTATTGTGGAATGTTATGTTATATCATTGATCAATTAGACGATTAGTGTACCCTTTTGGAACGTTAAGTTCTTGTTCAAACTTTGATATTTCAGTACTATTAAATTCAGTGAACAAGTAGAAGATGTAAAATGGAGCCTCAAGTGCTCCGTCCCTCCCCATAACCTAGGTGCACTATCTTCTGCATATCTTTTTTCTTTAAAAAATTACCAATGTACTGAGCAAGTCGGTGGTAGTGTGGAACTATAATGCCCGTGTGGACATTCTATACTGCTTCATTCACAACACTGATTTGCATAGACTGTGCAAAATAATTTGAAAATCTATTTTTAATGAAGCAAATTCAATGCAGCAAGCAAACCAGTAAGTAAACATGTTTAAGCTTATTTAACCGTGCTGAATGACAGGTTACTCTATGGTCGTGGTAATCCTTTCATGTTTAAATTTTAACCTACTGAAGGAAACATCAACTTTCCTGCTACCCGTTACATCTTCACTATGATTACATCTACAAAGCGAGCACGACCACACATACATAAAGAACAGGCCATGAATATCCAGGAATGCCGGCCATTTAGCTACATTCTCCATCTATTTGAAAAACGTTCCATTAATGGTCAACAAATATGGACTGGGGCCCCGGAACACAAGAAAAAAACATTGCTGCACAATTTGGTACCATTAAGAAATTCCTTGGGCCCGACACAAAATTATTAACTAAATTTAGACTTTCATGTTTTTTTTTACCAACCCAAGAAAAAAGTATCCCTGTATCTTCATCGATCAGAGGATCCTTTTTGGCATGTTAGTATTCAACGTATGCACCAAGTAGACAGAGGCCCGGTTCTTCACTGTAATTTCTGTGAACTCAGGTCCAATCAACCTTCCAGAATGTTCATCTTCTATTTTAGATTCAAAACAATGCAGAAAGTTATTCAAAACAATGTGCAGTGCAGGTTTTTTGAGACATTTTATTAAACACACATCATGCATTATTATTGCAACCATTCCCTACATATAATGTGATCAAAGAACTACATTGCTGTCAAAAGAACTACCTAGAATTTCAACAATAATAGAATACCATAATGCCTCCAAAACATAGTCAAATAACAATTTTAACAACAAACGACTCTAATCAAGAGTATAGTCGAAACAGACAACACAATAATTACAGTTCCAAGCCAAAAAAAAAAAAAAACGCTATTTCCAATTCTTTCAAAATCATCTATGTTTGTATGTGCAATCATAAGGACATGTTTTGAAAATTATATTACTTACACATACTAAAACAATAAACTGATCTAAAACTCATATCCAAGAGATGCATAGACTTGGGGATAAACAATTAGACAGAACCATTTACCTCAGAAACTTCATAAAAATCTAGGTTGAGCGTGACTTCGAGCAAATCCATCTGTTGGCTAGGTTGGGCATGCCTATCCGCCCATCTGATTGAGAATCTCGAATCTGTTTAGCCTTGCTATCATCTGCTGGTCATCGCTTTCATTCAATCTAATGGTAACCGGAATAAAAAATATGATGGGGCAATGAGGAAAGATTTTGAAGGAGATTGTCAAATTTCGGGAGGCATGATGATAGAGATGGTCAGATTTTATTTTATTTTATTTTTATCGGATTTTAGAAATAGAAAATCAAAATTTTTGTATATAAAATCTGATTTTTTTTTTTTTTTCTGAGTTTTTCAACCAAATAGAGAGAAATTGTTTCAAAATTGTGCATAGGAAATACATTTTACAAGAGAGTGAGAGAAAGAAAGAGAGAGGAGCGTATAGGGAGGAGATAAATTTTTTTTTTTGATTTTTTTTTTTTTTTTTTTAATAGTCTTTTATATGTAGGAATATGAAACGGGTTTGTAATGGCTACCCAACAGTCCAAAATGTTGTATTTTTTTCTTTGAGAGGAAATTAATTTTTTTTGAGAAACTTTTAAGATGAAGAACGTTGTATCTAATGAATTAGAAAATTGTAGCCACGTGGAGTAAAAAGAAATGGTCAACAAAAAGTTAAATGTTTCAGCTAAGAGTAGTCAACAAAAAGTCAAATATTTTGACTATTAGTTATTATATAGATATAGATCTAGATCTAGATATAGATATAATCATCATATATATATATAGATAAGAGCATCCATAGCAGGTGTGGCAA
Source organism: Quercus lobata (assembly GCF_001633185.2). NCBI lineage: Eukaryota > Viridiplantae > Streptophyta > Magnoliopsida > Fagales > Fagaceae > Quercus > Quercus lobata. The sequence continues at coordinate 41,761,371 of NC_044914.1, read as the reverse complement.
ATGTGCCAAATGCCAAATATTTGGCACATTTGCCACACCAAACACCAAAAATGCCCCTTTATCAGATGTGTTAAATATGCTAAACTTTTACAACATGCTATAGTACTATCACAATTTTGGCAGGGTATGGACAGATGTTGCATAATATATATTATTATTTTATTCTTGTTTTCTCTCTCCTCATCACAGATATCACTCTCTCTCTGTCTTCTCAACTCTGTATTCTCTCTCATCTCTGTCTTCTCTATTCGTCTTTCACAGCACGCCAATCACCAATGGCCGCCACTCAACGCCGCCGATCTCACCAAAGACCACCACTCGATGTCACCGTTCATTTGTCTTCTCTATTTTGCATCGGGTTCTTTTTTTTTTTTTTCCTTTTTTCTTTTTTCCGTTCACCTTTTTTGGCTGTGGTTTAATGGGTGGGTTCGGATGGGCAGATTGGTGGTGGGTAGGTTCGGGTTGTGGGTTATGGCGGTGGGTGGGTTAAGATGGGCAGATCGGTGGTGGGTGGGTTCGGGTTGTGGGTTATGGCGGTATGCGAATCGGTGGTAGTGGGTGGGCGGCTGGTGGGCGAATCGGTGGTGGTGCCGATCTCTGTTCTGATCTGTTTTTGTCTTTGTTTTTTTGTTTTGGTGGTGGATTCGGCGGCGGTTGATTTTGGTGGTTGTGGGTTTTATTTTTTATTTTTTTTTCTAGTGATTGTGGCCGCAACCATTTTTCTGGTTGTTGTTGTTGTTGTTGTTGCAGTGGTGGTTAATGATGATGATGATTTCTGATCTGTTTTTGTCTTTGTTTTTTTGTTTTGGTGGTGGATTCGGCAACGGTTGTGGGTTGATTTTGGTGGTTGTGTTTTTTTTTTTTTTGGTGATTGTGGCCGCAACAATTTTTCTGGTTGTTGTTGCGATGGTGGTTGATGATGATGAAGGGAGGAATTTAATATATTATTTTAATATGTTGTAAATATTATTTTAATGTATAAAATTGAAGGATAAAATATTTGATAAATGAGATGTTGTAAAATAATAAAATAGGCTTTTGATGTTTCACAATGGCATTTTTTTTACAACGTCTGCTGTGGATGCTCTAAGTCACGTACGTAAGTTTTTTTAATAAGTAGTAAGATCAGATGACTTGTAAGTGTTTTGATAAGTAGTAAGACGAGATGGCCTTGCCGTACAGTCAAAAATTTAGAGGTTGTGATTCATTCAGGGACAGATCCAGGAATAAAGTGAAGATTTTTTTTTTCCTATTATTTTCAAAAACAAACAAGTGAAAAATATTTAATCTTTGCTAACTATTTGGTATTTTGCACGAGTTAGCTACTATTTTTTTTTTTTTTTTATTTTTTTTACGTAACAATAATTTTACTACTTATTCAGTTATTTGTTCTGATCGTTGATTAATATTTCCTCTTTCATATAGAACAAGTCCTCTCGTGCAATAGCCAATAAGTTTGTATAAAATTTATGTCTTTTACAAAACAAAAGACTACTAATAGATTAAGGCATCTGTGTGTGTCAAACCAATTGGATTACTAACTTTAATTCATTTCGGCGTAGTACAATCAGAGTTATTAACCTTTGATTTTGATTTTTTTTTTTTTTTGTGATTATTAGCAAACAAAAACTTCATTAATTAGAAAAGTCATAAATACATCATAGAGAAGAGCTTGTATAATCAGAGTTATTAACCTTTGATTTTAGTTTCTCAAAAAAAAAAAAAAACCCTTTGATTTTGAGATTTCATCATGGCATTTGTGGTGCAGATGAATTGTTGTTTAATATATTATTTATTGAATTGTTGTTATCAAATTTTTAGTAAAATATTTTTTAATGAGAAAATTTTCTTTTGTAGCCAGGATTTTGTTCATATCAATAATTCTCTCTTTAATTAAAAATTGAATTGAAAATATGTGGTTGCACTAAATTATAAATTGAAATAATTTTTTAAAGATGAAATTCTCTGTTGTTTTAACACTTTTTATTATTATAAATGTTTCATATTTGATTTTTATTAAACATTATTTTTCGTATCAACTTCTTCTTTTCATTATTATTATTATTTTGTCGTATTTGAGGGGTAAACTTTTTTTTTTTTCATGTCAACTTTATGAAATTTTTACATCTCGTTCCTTCTAAAAATAACAATGTTATTTTTATCTTATCAATTTTTCCTCCACGGCTTTATCAATTCTGTAGATAGACACAAAAGTTTAATTAATTTTATCTTATCAAATTTAATTCTTTAGATATATTTTCTCAAATCAAATTGATTTATGGATAATCTTTAAGTTACATAAAAACTCTATCATCTATCAAAAAATTCAGAATTCTATTTGTCTATATTCACACACGTCTCTCCCCCTCACGTCTCTCCCTCTCGACAGAAATCCTATTCGTTTCTCTATAAAGAGAAAATCCACACACACATCTCTCCCACAAAATTCTCTCTTAGTGGGTTTAGACTATAGACTCCTAATCTCTTACCAAGGAAGTCATCTCTATAATTTTCATAGTTTGCGCTATCACTACCAAGAAAATCATAATTTTCAGTTTGCGCTATTGCTACCAAGAAAACCATAACAATGTGAGTAATCCTTCATTCTTCCTCTTCTTCTATTTTTTTTTTTTTATTTTTTTTTAATGAAGAATATTATAAATTATGCCACATGAGTACACAACAATGTGAGTAAATCCTTCATTCTTCCTCTTCTTCTATTTTTTTTTTTTTAAATTATTGAAGAATATTATAAATTATGCCATGTGAGTAATCCTTCATTCTTCCTCTTCTTCTATTATTTATTTAATTTTTTTTAATGAAGAATATTATAAATTATGCCACGTGATATATAGACTAATAATTATTTACAAGATATTAGTTTTAGTTTGTGATGGGCTGCTTTAGGGTTGAGATTGGCTACTATGGCTTGAAAAAGAAGGATCTATTAGGATCAAAAAGCAGTAGATTTGGGAGCAAGTAAGAGTCTATCCCCTAGTCTCTATAGTAGCCAACCATATAAACTCCCGTTCGTGGACAAAGGTAACTATATAAAACTCCTTCCACAGGGCTGTATATTATTGTCTTCCCCAACAGTGACAGTGAATCATGCAGACGTTTGCCCTCCATCTCTTATACCATTTGGTTGGTTTGTGTTAGAAAGTCTAGAAAACTAACTTCACATAAAACTAAACCGCATATTTTTATGTATGTTTGCGTTTGCAGGTTTCAGGACCCGAAGGAATTTGATGAGGGAAGCAGCATATCTTTTGATATAGGGAACAATCAAGCCTATGAAGGTATATAATTCTGAAATTTTGTGTTTCAATTTGAACAGTCAAGTCTATAATTTAATTTATTTTACTAATTAGTTAATTTATTTTTTTTATAGTGCCTAAAGAAGATCCTGCTATTGCTAATACACAAAACAAACGAAAGAATCGTTCTCGAGTAGAGGATGCTGCTAGATTGGTTATGTTGATGGAAGACACGCATCGTTCCCGAGTAGAGGAGGCTGCTAGATTGGTTATGTTGGTGGAGGACGCGCATCGTTCCCGAGTAGAGGAGGCTGCTAGATTGGTTATGTTGATGGAGGGCGTGCAGCGTGCCACGCTTTGTTTACATGAAGACGTGGGTCAATTGCGAGAGGACATGCAGCGATTGCGAGAGGACGTGGAGCGAGACATGGGTCAAATGCGCGAGGACATGGATCGATTGAGGGAGAACGTGCAGCGAGACATGGGTCGATTGCGTGGCAATGTGAATCGTGGGTTGCGCACCATGACGTGGTTATCGTAAGCTAGGTGTGGTTTCGAGCTCACTCTTTGAACAAGTCCATAAAACTTCCAACCTTTTAATTTTGGGAAAAACTTGTTTTTTATTATGAGAATTATATTTTGGATGCTTTGGGATAATAGGAGTAGAGACCATCTGTTTGTGTTTGTGTGTGTTTGTTTTGTTTTGTTTTTTTTTTTTTTTTCGGTTGTTGGAAATATGTAAAAAAGGGTGTGTGAAAGAACATTTACCGATTTTCGAATAGAATATTGGATCCATCCATGCTAAGATTTCTAGTGCTTCATCGATTGGAGGATCCTTTTTGGCATGTTAGTATTCAGCGCATGCACCAAGTAGACAGAGGCCCGGTTCTTCACTGTGATTTCTGTGAACTCTAAGGTCCAATTAACCTACCAGAATGTTCATCTTCTATTTTAGATTCACTTCAAGCTGTCATTATTTATTCCAACCTGGGGAAAGAGGAAAATTAAGAATCATCAACATATACTTAACTCAACATAATAGGCTTTTAAGTTAAATCCCAAATTAGTCAGGGTTGGCCTCAAGAATTCCTCTCCGCCATTTTGGCCTACATATGACCATCTTATTCATTCAATCATAGCCACATAGACCATGTATGACTGTGCATACATGTGCGTATATAGAGAGAGTAGTGCTATCGTAGGAAGCTTCCAACAAAATCCTCCAATAATAGTTAAATACCTTATGGCTCTGAGTTTCTTCAATTCCCATTCTATTATTGTACATTCAGTTGTTAAAAAGAATGGCTTGCCAACACAGGGTGGGGATATATTGCATCTTATCATGTTTAGCTGACACTCAGATCAGTTGATGCAAATGATAATACATGTCTGCGTATGACAAAATGCTGAGACCATCATAAATTGCTAAGCATCATGCTACTAGAGAAGATGAATCCAAGAAACCACACGGTGGAAGCTATCTAATAGATACCTATGGGTAGAACTCATCCATGAAAACCAACTTGAAAGGGAAGGGATTACACTTAATCAATGTAGAACACTAAGATCATAACACTATTCAACGGAATTGTGTGTTCAGCATTTTTTGTGTGCTTGTATATCGCACACATGCACACTAATGCATCTCTCAGTCTACTTATATGTGATTTGCATTACAAAAATATTTTGTTTTTAACACTAAAATAAAATTTTCACTTATAAAAAGAAAATAAGGTGAGGCCCAAGTACACTGGGAGTACACTACGCCTATGGGACACTTAACAAAAATTTATATTAAAAAAAAAAAAAAAAGATAAAAGATAAAACAAACATGTCGACAAAGATACCCAAAAAAAAAAAAATTTATAGGCAATAAGACTTTTATTGAAATAACTGAACATCGTGTTCATGATGGTGAACACTTTGAACAGGCAACAAAGATACAAAATATACGGAGAAAACTGTTTAGTTACCAGGGACTTGAGAGATTCAACTCTGTTTAGTTAACAGTTCAATGTCAGCCACAACTTCAGCAATTTGGGCGTCTTTAGAGGCCTTTGCTGCTTTGGCAATGTCCTCAACATCTATTTTTTTTTTTTTTTTGGTCAAGAGGCTGAATTATATTAGATTAACTAGTTACAAAAGGCAGCGTATTGGTAGTGGGCCTTAAAGGACCGTGAACATCAGAGCTCAAAATTACATCAAGATCAAGAGAAGGGGGAGCATTTAATAGAACAAAATCGTTTACAACATCATTAACCAAGTCACAAGCTTTCTTGGCAAGGCAGTCCGTTCCTCTGTTGGCCTCCCTATATACATGTCTGATCTTGGTCCACTGAAACTGATTGAGTAGGTACCTGCAATCATTTAAGAGTGAAGTGTATGAACTGTTAGGGGTTTTCCTTGATAAAACAAGATCTACAACCACTTTGGCATCCAATTCCACGGCCAAATGTGTGATTCCCATCTGTGAGGCAAGCCTGAGACCATCTCTAAAAGCCCAGAATTCGGCATTGATACTGGTAATGTCCTCAACATCAATGTCCAAGGCAATTTTTCTCACAAGACCATCTAGCATCTGTATTATGAAACACAGCAATTAAATTACTAATTAATCCAATTGGCCAGATCAAAGGTAAAATATTATACAAATATATATTACATCACTGCTTACACTCATTGATGTGTGATTGGTTTTTTACATGTTTTTTATACTTTTATTTCAATGCCACTTGGCAAATTTCTCTTGGTTTTTGGATAGTAATAGCGGAACCTAGTAGCAATACGTGGCACTTTGTAATTGGCCATACTTTGTGGACTTGGTAGACGTCAGTGCCATTATGCTTGAGGGTGTGATCGTAGGCGTGGCAGCTTGCATGATATTCAGGGAGGCAGAGAGAGTGAGCGGCGCGAGAGGGCGTGGTAGAGAGGCGTGCATGAGCGGTGAGAGGTGTGAGACAGTGAGACTTGAGAGTTGAGAGGCGTAAGCATAGACGGAGCCATTCATGGACTAGGGGGGGCAATGGCCCCCCGTAATTTTTTTTTAAAAAAATAATATAACTATATAACTATATATTTAGGTACTAATTTTTGCAACTTCATTCAATAAAATTACATTTTGTCTAACTTATTGATCTTTATAAGAGAAATGCTACAGCAACAAACTTTTTTACAACATTTTTACAGACTATTGAGGTAGCAAATTCTTACTGGTTTGCATCTGGGTCCACCACTTGCATCACCTTTTTACTTACTAACAACCACTAATCACAACAAAAATTTGTAGATCTAGTATTTTCCTCCTTTTAAAGTCATAAACAAATTTATAGATCTTAAAAGAAAAAAAAATTGAGACTAATCAACAAATTTTACCAAAAATAAACAACTTAGCCCTTTAAAAAACTTTAAACAAAATAATTTTGTTCTTACTAACAAAAGACACAATCTACACACACATAAAAATAAAAGAAAATAAAAAAAGAAAACCTTTGCTGGCTAAGCAATAGAGCCGAAAGCCGAAGCCACTACATAAAACTAACAATAAAACTGCCCCCCCTCACTCCAAGTCCTAGCTCCGTCCCTAGGTGTGAGAGAAGTTAAAGAACATTGAAAGTGAGAAGTGAGAACTAAGATGAGAGTGTGAGAGTGTTAGGCTTAGGACTTAGGGTTAGGGGTTAAATGATGTAGTTTTAGGTGGGAAAGGACAAAAAATGACAAACTGGTCAGTAACTGGTTCGTTCACGCCGGTTTCTGATTCTCAGGTTGAACCGGTCGGTTTTCACTATTTACCGGTTTTTAGGCTATTTTCGATTTTCTGCCATAACTGGACTGGATTAAAGGCTAGTTCCCTATTGAACTGGTTGGACCAGCTGATTCGGTTCAGTTTTTAAAACTATGGTTGCATGTCGAGTTCGTGTTTGGTTGAGCTGTGAGTATTATGTTACATGAACCAAATAAAACTTAATAAATTTAGGTTAAAAAAAAAAGAGACAAAAATTACACAAAACCTATTCAATTTGATGAAAGAAAATAAAGTAAACAAATATATAAAAAATTAGCGTAAACAAACACATACCTGTAAGGTTGTAAGCAGAAGAAGAGAAGAACAAAAAATCATATAGTAGGTATTTATTATGAATTATTTGATATATATACACTATACATTGAAGAAGTTGATATGAACAAAAAGTCTAATGCTAGTCTAATTTGTGGACGTATGAATTATAGGAAAAGAACATAAGAACAAAATATTATATCTTTTTTTTTTTTTGAAAATCGAAAAAATATGAACAAATAATGCAAAAAATTTTAAGTTGATTTTAACGTATATATACGACATAATTTATGTTTTTTTTTTAAGATTACAATATAATTTATGTTTATTTTTTTGAAAATCTAAAAAATACAAATAATATTGCTATTTTTGGACGTGTAGTAATATAATTTATGTAAAAATAAAAAAGGATTAGATGAAGAATCATGTGTAACTTAAACAAAAGATAGCAATTACAATTTTGTGTCTATCCATGAGGTGTTCTAAAAAATTAAAAAATAAAATTAAAGGTTGATATTAGTAGTTGTATACACGTACTATGATTTAAAAATAATAATAATAATAATGATGATGTGAACAATTAGTGTAAAACCAAAATTCTAATCTCCTAGAATGCTAGAACTCATAAATCATAAATGAAGTAGATCTTCTATTGCAAATTAAATAAATCACTTAGAAATTATAGATAAATTAATAATATAATAATTAGATGAAGAATTTGAATTGTATTCAAATTGAAATTTTTATAAACTTAGAAATTAGAGGAGAAGATGATAAGAACAAAAAAAATTATATATATACATATATATATATATATATATATATATATATGTATATAAATCTAACAAAATTTCTACAATTTGGTGAAGTCACGTAGCGCAACTACGGCTTTTAAGTCCAATTTTTATTATATAGCATATGATGTATAATATATTTGTGGGGGCTAGAACCAGTTCCCCCGCTTGCAAGTCCACACAGCTGGTTATATAAGGTTGAAGACTTGGCCAAAAAAAAATCTAAGGGCGAGTAAGAACATAATCTGATAGACTTGGCTTTTGAAATTGATTGCAAAAATAAAGTGAGGGGAGAATTGACAAACCTTTTGATCAATCACTTGTTGGGGTTGAATGCACGAGACTTCTTTTGCTTTCTTTATAAAAATGCTCTTTGTCAATTTCGGTTGAAATCAGTCAAGGAATTCCACAATTTATAGCAGCCAAGTATTTTAATCAAATGAATATTGTGGACGACTAAAATTTTAGTTTGAAATAAATCAAACAAGTAAAATATTTTCACAAATATGGATTTGTATTGACGAATATATGGTATAATTCTCTGAAATTACAAAAGAGTGATCTTCTGATTCGATCTCCTTGAAAGACTTGTTGATTGGAATTGTAATAATGTGATTTTGACTCAAACACCAAATATCCTTCAATTTGGTTGAAGGATGGATCAAAGACCCTTCAAATAGAATTACAATGAATCTTTGGCTATAAGCTTGTTAGAAATTCTTTGTTCTTCATGTTCTTTGTCTTCGAAGGTTTTGTGATAGGAGTTCTTTGAGGCTTTTGAGGCTTGAATCTGTATAGCTTCACTGATTTACGATTTCTTGAGGGTTTTGGAGGCTTTTGAGCTTGATTCCAACAAACTTTAAGATCTAGGAAGATAGTTTGGATGGTTCTGCTTTGAATGTTTTTCGATTTTGTGGTTGAAGTTCTTAAAGGCTTTGAGGCTTGATTCCTACAGAGTTTTTGTACTTTTGAGTGCTTCTGAATCTTCTTTGATGCTACTTATGCTTTGGATGCCTTGGTGTGTCCCAAGATGTCTTAGTATGTGTCCCAAGATGTGTTGGTGTGTCCAAATGCCTTAGGAGGCTTCTGTTTATAGGAGTTTGGGGATGGGTGAGCGACACGTGGTGAAGTCTTATTGGTGACATGTGTCACAGTCTGATTGGAAGAGGTTTAATACTTTTTCTCCAAGACACATGGCATCTTTTGAATGGCCGAAATGTCTTGATTTTCAAGGTGACACATGTTAGCACCCGATTGGATTGCTTATGTTATTGCTTACATGCAACGGGCGGCTTACGTCACTACTTACACATGCTGATGTATGATTAGTTTTTTGCATGCTTTTTATGCTTTTATTTCAACGACACTTGGGAAATTTCTATTGGGTTCTAGATAGTGATAGGAAAACCTAGGGCTGTCCACAAGTTGAACAAATTTCTATTATTGTACATTAAATTGTTAAACAGAATGGCTTGCCAACACAGGATGGGGATATATTGCGTCTTATCATGTTCAGCTGACACTCAGATCAGTTGATGCAAATGATAATACATGTCTGCGTATGAAAAAATGCTGAGACCATCATAAATTGCTAAGCATCAAATTGCTAAGCATCACATTACTAGAGAAGATGAATACAAGAAACCACATGGTGGAAGCTATCTAATAGATACTCATGGGTAGAACTCACCCATGAAAACCAACTTGCAAGGGAAGGGTGCCCAAGAGCTACACATGGTTAAGCTTACACTTAATCAATGTGGGACACTAGGATCATAACTCTATCCAATGAAACTGCATGTTCAACATTTTTTTTTGTGCTTTTATATCACACACATGCACACTAATGCATCTCCCAATCTACTTACATGTGATATGCATTTCAAAATTATTTTGTTTTAAAACTTAAATAAAATTTTCACTTATAAAAAGAAAATGAGGTGAGGCCCAAGTACACTGGGAGTACACTATGCCTATGGGACACTTAAAAAAAATTTATATTAAAAAAAAAAAAGATAAAAGATAAAACAAACATGTCAACAAAGTTACCCAAATATATATATATATATATATATATATATATGTTATAGGTAATAAGACTTTTATTGAAATAACTAAACATCGTGTTCATGATGGGTGGACACTCTAAACAAGCAACAAAGATACAAAATATCCAGTGAAAACTGTTTAGTTACCAGGGACTTGAGAGATTCAACTTTGTTTAGTTAACAGTTCAATGTCAACCCTGACTTCAGCAATTTAGGCGTCTTTAGAGGCCTTTGCTGCTTTGGCAATGTCCTCAACATCAATGTCCAAGGCAATTTTTCTCATAAGACCATCAAGCATCTGTATTATGAAACACAGCAATTAAATTACTAATTAATCCAATTGGCTAGATCAAAGGTAAAATATTATGCAAATATATACTACATCATTGCTTACATGCGCCGATGTGTGATTGGTTTTTTGCATACATTTTATGCTTTTATTTCAATGCCACTTCGCAAATTTCTATTGGTTTTTGGATAGTAATAGCGAAACCTAGTAGCAATATGTGGCGCTTTGTAATTGGCCGTATTTTGTGAACTTGGTAGTATGATGTGTCGGCTTGTGATAGGTCGAGAATTTTCACTTCTACAAGTATTCTAGTAGATTGTTGACTCCACTCCGAATCAGTATACTATTTTATCCAAAGCAGTATCTTATGTCAATCAAATTAGTATCTTTGTACATTGTTCACTCTCACTCCAAAGTAGTATTCTATTTTATCCAAATCGGTATTCTAATTTAATCAAATTAGTATTTTAGTAAATTGTTAATTCCCACCGCCAAATCAATATACTATTTTATCCAAATCAGTATTCTAGTATATTTTAACTAGCATGCTTAACCAGTTAAGTTACAACATATTACTTCTAAAAATTGTATTTGTATCTACAATTTTTTTTTTTTAATTTTTTTTTTTTTATGAGTTGTATCTACAACTTTTTACATTCTTTTAGAGCATGAAAATTTGATTTTAAAAAGTCTATAAGTTGTATGAGAATACGATAACTATTTTCTTCATTAAATAATTTTTTTTTTTTAAATGTATTCAAATTTGCTTACCAGTAACCATTGTTTAGAGTATGGCCCCACCAATCATCTTCCTTATCCTCCTCAAAACAAAAGAACAACCACAAAACACAAACTCCTATCCCTTCCCCATAACACGTTTATTACATTTGCCTCTAAAACCCCAAAACACACGCATACATACATAAACGACAAAACACAGTGCTTCACACTCTCTCACTCCCAACCCTTTCTTGCTCCTCCATTCCTACCAAAACCTCAGAACCCAACAAAACTCCTTCATCTCCTCTATACATCATGTTCCATACATCCCACCATGACAACCTCCGCTACCTTAAAGCCCTTGGCATCATTCACAACAAGAAGCCCCCCTCGACCAACACAGACACTAACACCTAGACTCACTTACTGTTGTGTAGATAGCATCCCAGGACTTAAATCAATAACAGTAAATAAGCGGAAATCAAATAACAAGCACACACAAAGAACACAAGAATTTACGTGGCTCGACAAACTGCCTACCTCCACGGAGATGATGGAGAAATTTCACTATAAAAAAAATAGGGAGATAAATAGTGTACAAGAACACTCTCAAGAAACTCAAATCCCAATATACCCTAACTCTCTCTCACCCACAAGACAAGAAAACACTATTCTTTCTTCTTATGCGGCTGCTGCTAGGTTTTTAGGAATTACTCTCTCAACTTGCCCTATAACACAAATCTAATGTGTATATATATATATATGTCATAGGTCGGCTATTACAAGGAGTTACAATCCACAATCCAACTTGTATTCGGTTTCCTAATACTGCTTGTTTTTGGTTTATAAGAACGAATTGGGCTTGGTAATTCAAACCACACGGGGCCCAACATCAACAAATCTCCACCTTGGCTTGAATTGATCAAGCTACACTAGCAAACTCCTCCATCGCCTCCACCTTAGCCCTTAAGGGCTTACAAGCTGCAAACATCAACCAAGTCCAAGTAGCTCTTGAACTTATTTGTTGGAACTGGCTTTGTCAACATACTAGAGGATTCTCAAGTCTTATTCTTCTATAGTGACCCCATCTCTTCTACATCCCTATAAGACAATGGATCTCCACTGCTAGTTATGAGATCAAAGCTAACCATGTCTTCAAACCCATATCTCTGTGGTGCTTTGTGAACCCGCTTCTCTCTACCATTAGCAATTGAATAAGACTCTTCTTGTTGCTGCTATGGATCAATCTCAACATCAGCCTTATCACTGGGTGAATTATTCTCGTCAAACTCCACCTCAACAGTTAATTTCTCATGTGGACTATCATCATATGTCTCTGCTTCATTCTATTTCAACATAAAGGCATCATCAAATATGACATCTTTGTTGGTCACCGTTTTCTTTGAGTTTGAATCCCAAAGCCTGTAGCCTTTAACACCTTTTTCAAAACCAATAAATATGCATTTTCTTGACCTCGAATCCAATTTAGAACGCTCTCCACTCTGCACATGCACATAAGCTGGACAACCAAAGATTTTTAGACTTGAATAATCAATAGGTCTACCTGACCATACCTCTTCTGGAATCTTGAAATCTATGGCTAAAGATGGAGATTTATTAATAATGAAGCTTGCTGTGTTAACTGTCTCTACCCAGAACACCTTAGGCAACTCTACATTCAATCTTATGCATCTGGCTCTTTCTGCTAAGGTTCTGTTCATTTTCTCTGCAACCCCATTCTGCTGTGGAGTTCTTTTAACTATGAAGTGACGAGTAATGCCTTCTAATTCACAAAATCTTATGAATTCTTTATCTCTATACTCTAGTCCATTATTTGTTCTAAGGTATTTTATTTTCCTGCCAGTCTGATTCTCAACTTGTGCTTTCCACTTTTTAAATATGCCAAACACATCAGACTTATGCTTCATAAAATAAATCCAGAGTAGTCATCAATGAAACTGATGAAATATTGAGCACCACCATGAGAAGAAACCAATACTGGACCCCAAACATCTGAATGAATGTAGTCAAGAACACCCTTACTTATATGAGAGCCTGTCTTGAAACTGACTCTATGCTGCTTCCCAAACACACAATACTTGCAGAAGTCTAGCTTGCATGTCTTCACCGCTTTCAATAAATTTCTCTTGTGCAGCTCTAACATACCACGTTCACCAATATGGCCAAGTCACATATACCATAATTTTGTGTCGTCAGTGTTGGACTCCATCGAAGTGGTGATTGCAACTCTTCCTACAACTGTGTTCCCAATCAATCTGTAAAGTGTGCTTATTTTCTATCCCTTCATCACCATTAAAGCACCTTTGGTAATCTTCATGATTCCACCCTTTGATGAGTACAAATAGCCCAAATCATCCAACACTCCTAAAGAAATTAAATTCTTTCTAAGATCTGGAACATGTCTGACATTATTAAGAACTCTCACAACTCCATCAAACATCTTGATCTTCACGGTACCAATTCCAATAACCAGGCATGTAGCATTATTACCCATTTGGACCATACCACTGTTGTAAGGCTTATACGTGTCAAACAAATCTTTCTTTGGAGTCATGTGATATGATCATGTTGAATCTAATACCCAAGATTCCAGTAGAACATTGTTACCAGATGAGACTGAAAGTAAATCTGCACCAACTTCATTGTCATCTGACATTTCTTCAGCAATACTAACTGATTCTAGGGGCTTCTTTCCATTCTTCTTCTCCTCTAAATGCTCTTTCAACTCTTTACACTGATTCTTATAGTGCCCTTTCTTGTGACAATAAAAGCACTCTACATCTTTCTTTGCATGTGATTTAGATTGTGATATGTTCCTATTGGAGTTTCGTCCTCTTGACCTACTTCTACGCCTATTGCTCGACTCAGACTTTACAATAAGTCCATCAACCTGAGAACCATCACTATCTTGCTTCATCTTTATGTGTGACAAGAGAGCACTAGTCACCTCCTCGAGTACTATAATTTATTTCCCGTACGTCAACGTAGTCATGAGATGATCAAAAGAAGTAGGAAGCGACGCTAATAAGAGTAACGCTTTATCTTCGTCCTTAAAATTCACCCCAAAACTTGACAGTTGGGTGTTCAACCTGTTAAACGTGTTGAGATGCTCCAACAGATCTGAACCTTCCTTCATATGCAAACTATACAGTTGCTTCTTCACGTACAACTTGTTCGTCAGATTCTGTCTCATATAAAAACCTTCTAGTTTTTCCCAAACCTCCTTTGCGGTCTTTGCTTCTAGGCTGTTGTGAATGACCTCATCACCTAGGTTGAGACGAATAGCGCTAGCTGCTTTCTCATCCATCTCTACCCATTCTACATCCTTCATCGTTTCCGGTTTCTTCTCTTTCCCAAGCAAGGCCTTGTGAACTCTTTGTTGAATTAGGAGATCCTTCATTCGCCTTTGCCAAAGTGAAAAATTTCCCTTACCACAAAACTTCTCTACATCATACTTTGTGCTTGACATCTTTACTGTATTCAAAGGATTGAATCCTAACCTGGCTCTGATACCACTTGTTGTGCAGATAGCACCCTAGGACTTAAATCAATAACAGTAAATAAGCGGAAATCAAATAACAGGCACACACAAAGAACACAAGAACTTACGTGGTTCGACAAATTGCCTATCTCCACGGAGACGACGGAGAAATTTCACTATAAAAAAATAGGGAGATAAAATAGTGTACAAGAACACTCTCAAGAAACTCAAATCCCAATACACCCTAACTCTCTCTTACCCACAAGACAAGAAAACACTATTCTTTCTTCTTATGCGGCTGTTGTTAGGTTTTTAGGAATTACTCTCTCAACTTGCCCTATAACACAAACCTAATATATATATATATATATATATGTGTCATAGGTCAGCTATTACAAGGAGTTACAATCCTACTTGTATTCGGTTTCCTACTACTGCTTGTATTTGGTTTATAAGAACGAATTGGGCTTGGTAATTCAAGCCACATGGGGCCCAACATCAACACTTACCTTTGCCCACAACTCTTCACCACAAACTGTGACCCCACTGACTTTGCTCCAATTTTTGATTTCCTGGCCACCAAGTTACCTGCCACCACCGAAGAATCACGCAGCTTAATCCTCCACTGCACTCACCTTCTCTTTCTAGACATTGAGTTCTGTCTCCAGCCCACTCTGGATTATCTAAGGCAGCTGGGGATGGAGAATTTGAGCTCCCCGAGTAGTTTTAATGCGCATCTTTTGAACACACGAGCTAACAAGCTGAGAGAAAAAATTGGGTTCGTGAGGAGCATTGGTTTCTCTCAGGAGGAAGCTGAGAGGGCTTGTGTTAGATTGCCTGCCATGTTTGGTTATATATTGATAATAACTTGTGGCCAAAGTTCAAGTATTTGGTGGATAAGATGGAAAGGAGTGTGGAGGAATTGAAGAAGTTTCTGTAGCATTTTGGGTTTAGTTTGGAGAAGCGGATAGTGCCAAGGCATCTGCATTTGAAGGAGAGGAAAGTTCAGATTCCATTGAATAGAATGTTGTTATGGAGTGACCAAAAAGTTTTATGCCAATTGGAAATAAAATTTGGCATGGTTCTTTATGATTCCCTTCTTTTGGGTTTGCTAAACTTATGGCCTGTGTTTCATTAACAAGAAAGGCTTTGTATGTAAATATGTAAACCACACATTTTAACAAAATTTAGTCTGCTTTCTGTTGTATTCTAAAAAATTATAAAGAAGAAAAGTTAGTTTGTGGAACGCTATGTTATATGATTGATCAATTAGACAATTAGTGTACCCTTTTTGAACGTTAAGTTCTTGTGCAAACTTTGATATTCCAGTACTATTAAATTCAGTGAATAAGTAGAAAATGTAAAATTTGCTTCATTAAGTTATTGTTCATAAAAAAAAGTAGAAAATGTAAATTGGAGCCTCAAGTGCTCCGTCCCTCCCTATAACCTAGGTGCACTATCTTCTGCATATCTTTTTTCGTAAAAAAATTACCAATGTACTGAGCAGGTCGGTGGTAGCGTGGAACTATAAAGCCTGTGTGGACACTTTATACTGCTTCATTCACTACACTGACTTGCATAGACTACGCAAAATAATCTGCTAATCTATTTTAATGAAGCAAATTCAATGCCACAAGCAAAACAGTAAGTAAACATGTTTAAGCTTATTTAACCATGCTGAATGACAGGTTACTCTATGGTGGTGGTAATCCTTTCGTGCTTAAATTTTAACCTATTTTAACTATTTGGCACCATAAAAGCTCTCTCTATTTTTCCTATTCACTTTATAAAACATCTAGCATTAGTGGATCTATTTTAGTTTTCAACATAATAAAATAATATAAACATCACAATAAAATAATATATCTACTACATTATTTTATTAATTTATTTCTTTCTCTCTATCTCTATGCCATGCCTTTCTCCAGTCTCCACTCTCACTTCCCACTTCCCTCCCTTCATTTCCCAACAAGTCTCGTCTCCACTCTCTCCTTCCCACCCATCACCATCCCGAAACCTTCCTCGCCAACGCTAGAGAAGAACTCGTCAAAGCTCTCAAGGATCCTATCGTGGATGAGGGCCTCTTGGGCCGCTGAGAACGCCGGCATTCTTCAATTGAGGTCGCGGGTTTGTGGGTTGTGTCGTGGGTTTGTGATCCTTTTCTCTACTCTAACCAATCTGCCGTAGATTTGTGATTTGTGATGTGGGTTTGTGTTTTGTGGTGGTTGCATGTAGTTATGGTTGTGAGTTGGATTGTTTTTGTTTATAGCGGAGGTGATGTAGTGTGGATTACTTACCGGATCATTGGGTTAATTTGGTGGCGTAAGGTAGGGGAGTTAGACTGATAAGGAGTGGCAAAGTGGGTTAATGCGATGAGCGTGGTTGATGGTGGAGCGTGGGTCAACAGTGATGGCTGATTGAAGCGTGGGTTAGCGGCGATGGATTTGTGCCGGCTAGGCTCGTGCAGATCAGCATGGTGGAAGAGAGAAGCAGATGGAGAGAGAGTGAGGAGAGAGAAAAGAAGAAGAAATGAGTAAAATAATCAAAAGTAGTGTGAACGCACAAATAAAATAAAAAAATTACCTTTCAGCTATTTATGGCTATTCACTGTAACTGTGGAGCCAAAAAATATAGATTTGGCTCCACCATTGTAGGGCACATTTTGGTATTTGGTGGTGCTAAAATAGCAATATAGCTATTTAGCAATACCAATGTGGATGCTCTAAAGGAAACATCAACTTTCCTGCTACCAGTGTGGATGCTCTAAGGTTCATCTTCTATTTTAGATTCACTTCAAGCTGTCATTATTTATTCAAACCTGGGGAAAGAGGAAAATTAAGAATCATCAACATATACTAAACTCAGCATAATAGGCTTTTAAGTTAAATCCCAAATTAGTTGGGGTTGGCCTCAAGAATCCCTCTCCGCCATTTTGATCTATATATGACCATCTTATTCATTCAATCGTAGCCACATAGACCATGTATGACATTGCATACATATAGAGAGTAGTGTTATCGTAGGAAGCTTCCAACAAAATCCCCCAAAAATAGTTAAATAACTTAAGGCTCTCTTCCATCCCCATTCTATTATTGTATATTAAGTTGTTAAACAGAATGTCTTGCCAACACAGGGTGGGGTGTATTGCATCTTATCATGTTCAGCTGACACTTAGATCAGTTGATACAATTGATAATACATGTCTGCGTATGACAAAATCACAGAAAGCTAGAGACCATCATAAATTGCTAAACATCGCACTTTAAAAATTGCTAAGCATCACACTATTAGAGAAGATGAAATACAAGAAACCATATGGTGGAAGCTACCTAATAGATACCCATGGGTAGAACTCACCCTTGAAAATCAGCTTGCAAGGAAAGGGTGCCCAAGAGCTACACATTGTTAAGTTTATATTTAATCAATGTGAAGACTCTAGAATCATAGCACTATCCAATGGAACTGTGTGTGTTCAGCATTTTTTTGTGCTTGTATATCACACACATGCACATTAATGCATCTCCTAGACTACTTACGTGTGATATGCATTTCAAATTATTTTTTTAACACTAAAATAAAATTTTCACTTTAAAAAGAAAATGGGGCGAGGCCCAAGTACACTACGCCTATGGGACACTTAACAAAAATTTATATTTAAAAAAAAAAAAAGTGATAAAAGATAAAATTAACATGTCAACAAAGATTAAATAAAAAAAAAATTATAGGTAATAAGACTTTTATTGAAAGAACTAAACATCGTGTTCAAGATGGTGAACACTCTGAACAAGCAACAAAGATACAAAATATCCAGAGAAAACTGTTTAGTTACGAGGGACTTGAGAGATTCAACTCTGTTTAGTTAACAGTTCAATGTCAACCCCAACTTCAGCAATTTTGGCGTCTTTAGAGGCCTTTGCCGCTTTGGCAATGTCCTCAACATCAAGGTCCAAGGCAATTTTTCTCACAAGACCATCAAGCATCTGTATTATGAAACACAGCAATTAAATTACTAATTAAGCCAATTGGCCAATTCAATGGTAAAATATTATACAAAAACATATTTGATACCAAAAATTTATTTCAGTGCAGTAAGTCTATGCTTCAGTTAAGTTTGTTGAGTCTTTCTCACTAAATTCCAAACCCTTACCCAGTTCGTGCTTAACATCACATCCAGCTTAATGAACCCATGACATCATATACAATATTATATACTGCTTTACACTTCCTCTTGCATGCATATGAAACTTTGCTCAGGGCAATGAGTTTTTGTGTTTCCAAAAAAAGGTGTTATATTTCCCAGATCTCACAACATATTATTGTGCACCATTGAGCATCCTTGTTTCAAGCATGACCCCAATATTTCACCAACAAATATGAGATGAAGAAAAGAGAAAAATAAATAAATAAATAATCTTGGCCTACTCCTTTATTGATTACATTTTATCTAACATAATGGTTAGGCTAGGACAGAAGATTTTTATAAAGCAGTGAGTGACCATCGATGGCCTATTTTTGTTAATTTTTTCACAATTGTTTTAGCATTCACAAAAAGAATTATGAAGTGCCAGCACAGAACTTTGGTTTCAATGTACAGCTCAAGCTTTATCTAGCACACTCAAAATTACAAGTTTGACCATTTTCAAGTGAGAAATATCAAATCATTTTCCCTCTGGACCAATCAATTCATATATAAAAAATATCTGTATTCCAAAAATGAAAGCATACTTTTTAAAAGTCTAAAAATTATATGGCCAAATCTCCAGTGAATTGACCTACTATTCAGCATAAACATAAACAGATTAATCGACAGATACAAGCGAACAAGACCAAAATAAAAAGATACCAGAGATCCAATGGCAACTAAAACATGGAATTCCGAATCAACTTCTAGAATTTCCTCTTCCACAATCTGTTAAAAGAAAAGGAAAAAAAAAAAAAGTACTATGATGCATGAATATGAAGATTGACATTTCTTGAGAACATCCAGAAACAATGTAATCCATCTAAAACAAAAGGCTAAGCATTTGGCTAGTAATGTAATCAAAACATACCACAAGAGCTGCTGAAAGAACTTGAGATTGATCTTCTTGATCCTTCTTTTCAATTAAAAGCACAGCGTAACTGTCAAGCTCACCAGAGAACTAAAAGTTAGGCAACTTAACTAACAAGGTAGTTTAAAAATGACACACAAAAAGTTTTTATATATATATATATATATATATATATAATTACTCTTAGTATAAAAATATATGCCTAACTTCTACCTTTCTTTACTCTTTGAATGACTATAATCTATATCTATATAATAACTAATAGCCAAAACGTTTGACTTTTTGTTGTCCTTATCTTATTGCACCATGTGGCTACATAAATTAATGCCATGTCTACCATTAAAAAAAGTAGAACAATGTATCTTTTCGGTGGTGACTTATTTAGTTTCAGTCGGTAACTACTTATTATTATTTATATACGCTGATTATGTTGTGTTTTCTTCTTTTTGTTTTTCCATTTTCTGTTTTTTTTTTTTCCCTGCTGCAAGAACAAACTCAGCGAACATTGTGAACCAAAAACAGAGTGTCCTTGATGCTACTGCTATTGGTAATTCTTTTCTTCACAAACATTAGTTGGTCTTGCTTACTCTTGCATTAGTTGGTCTAACTCTTTCAAACCCACACCGTTTCAGTGGGTAACTACTTATAGTGAAGATTGTGGAGAAAAAACAGAGTAACCCACAAAATCCCTACGGTAACCTTCCACTAATTTGGTAGAAACATTGTTTTTCCATTGTATGTTTTGATTTATACAACTACAGTCAATTTTCTAAATTACGCCATGTTTGCTTTGGCAATAGAAAAAAACAATGTTTCCAAACTCCGATTTTGATGTTCTTAGTGTCCATGAAAGATTTCACAAGATAATTTCCATAGGTTCCAGCCTTGCATCATTAGGAGTACTGTGCTGAAAGTTAGCGGTCTAAATTAAATTTTATATTGTACTCATATCTATAACGCATTAAAGATATAAAGCAAATGGCTGTTCCTAGGCAGATCAAATGAACATGAATGGATTTGGGTGAACATGGCTTATAATTTGGGTGAACAAACCTCTTCTTCTCTTTTTATTTTTTTATTTTTTATTTTTATAAAAAAAAAAAAACTATCTTTATTATGTGATTTTGGATAAAACTTGGTAACTTCATCAACTTTTGATTTCATGAAAGTATCTGTGTGTAAGCAATTAGCATTGTGGGTGTAAAGATTTTGTGTTTGTTCATTGTTATTGACATCTTTGTGTTTGTCCTCTATGTGTTTGTTTAAATTCCCCAATGAATAATTTGATTTAGATTAACTTTTTCCTCTTCTCTCTGAATCTTGGGTTTTCCTTTTTCAGATTTTAGGACTCAATTTCTGAATAAAATTTTGTTATTGAAATTTAATCTTTTCTACTTATGCAACAAAGTAAATTCTCTCTAACCTCCACTACCAAATGAGTTTGGTCTTGTGCTATATTATTGCTTTAGTTTATGTTTTCATTGCTGCATTTGAATTTGGAACATGATATAATCAAGGAGAATAAAGTTGTAATGGGGTTGAAATAAGTTGTATATATTTTTTAATCTGTACATGCATGGTATTTGGAGGTTGAGTTGCATTGCCTTATTGTGTGTTTGCTCTTCTTGCATATATGATAGTTGGCAAAGAACATTTTTTTTTTTTTTTTTAAAGTTGCGAAAGAACTTGGTTCAAACAAGATGTTTTTCATATTCTAAAAGTGACAAACTTCTGTTTTCATGGATTTTTAAAAGATAAAATTTAGTTATATTTGCATTTGTGTTCTTAGTTTGATGTATTGATTTTGCATGGTCTGCTTTACTGAACACAAAGACATTCATTGGATCCTTTTGGTTGGACTTTGGATATAGCTATGAACACAACCACAATATTGCCTCCAGGTTTCTAAGGCCCACATGGCAAAACAATATTGAACCTTTCAATACTAGAAGATTTCATTGAATATCATATATTTAACTGTTAAGTTGATATAATAATCTATATATTACTAAAAGCTGAAGCGTAGCATTTAATGTTGCTACGCTCCAGTTGAGCCACATCAGCAGTCTTGTCATTTCCCTTATTTTTTCTAAAATTTTCCCATAATTTAAAAATACTTTTTCTAAATATTTCTCATAATTTTAAAATACTACTAAAAAGAAATGATTTCCAACTCTGCACCATAAAGCCCAATCTTATGTTAATGTTGTCTTTAATGCTAACCCCTCTGTCTCCTCTCCTCCTTTTGCTCTTCTTGCCTTTCACACTTTCTAAACTTCAGAATTTCACCTTTCTAACGCCAAACTCTCTCTCTTCCCTCCTTGGCCTCTTCATCTCCTCTGAATCACTTCTTCGTTCCTGTTCAATTGCCACTTTGCTAAAAAAATCACTTCTTCATACCTGTTCATCTCCTAGGTACGCATTATCTCTTCCTCTTGTAATTAAAATTTTGCTATTCTTTCAACTAATTGAGCATTAATTCAGACCTCCTTCAAATCTGTCTCTTGATTAATGGCGATTCTTCCTATTCCCGATCAAGAGGTTTTTCAAAACATTCAATTGTTGCTTATTGGAAATAAAACACCCACTGCTTTATTTTTCTATATATATATATTTGCAATCTCTTTGCCTCCATAGATAAAGAGCCTATCAACCTAACCTATACCAATGCAAAATCCAATCCTTCCCACTAATAAGCGCCCACGAAATTATCATATTTAAAGCCATGGATATTTGTTGTGGGGTTCTCAGCAAACAAACAGACCAAAACAAAAACAAAACAAACAAACAAACAAACAAAACAAAAACAAAAACAAAAGCTCTTAGAAACAAAGCCCTTCAACCTCCAAACCAAAACATTGTCAACGTTAAAGAAGTGCTTGAACAATCTGTGATTCGGTTCTCACAGGTTCAGATCAGATATATATATATATATATATATATATATTATTTTGTGTACTTACAGCCATTGTTGAAGCTTCAACTGCCATGAGATGCTATTAAACCATGAGATTGTCTTTGTCTCTCTCGCTCTCGCTACATTTTCTCCATTTCTGCAGGTCTTCTTTGCTTTACTGTCATGGTGAAGGTTTTGGCTGTTGCAGAAGATGGATTGGTTGTGCGACCCATTCAACCACTTATTTCTTTTGTAAATTGCCTTGGACTGTTTTTACTTAATTGGTTTTTTAATGGGCGAACAAACCAATGTCCGCCCCTTTTCAGTTTTTGTTTTTTGTTTTTTTTTTTTTTTAATAACTTGATAAGTGATTAATGGGGTTGGGCATAATAAAATAATATTGGGTAATTAATAAATACTTGCATAAAAAGTAGTAGAATATTAAACCCTAACAAAAAGTTTAAGTTATTAATTTCATATATATATGTATATATCCATTGATTGAGATACTCAATATTTATTTATGTTTGCTTTTGATTTAATATTACTTATTTGTCTTATGAAAGTTATGATATATATAAAAAAAAAAAAAAAACATTTGAAATATAGATATTTATATTTATTTGAATTATTTTAGTCAATTTTTTTTTATATTTTTACTAATTTAATATATTTATTTATTTTTTAAATAATTATTAAATTAATTATGATGTCATTATGGTTCGACCTCAGTTCGACTTTAAAAACCTTCAATCTCTCCCTTTTATGATTCTTTGAATGGTTCGGGTTTCAAAACTATGTCTGTAAATGACAATGTCATAAACAATCTCTACCCACTTGGTGTCACAAATACTATTTGATCCCTCAAGACATTGTCTTTGCTTGAATATATGTCATTGGTATAACAAATCGAAGACCAAATTATGAAGAGAGATCACAACTTTTCTTTTCTTTGTTTCTCATGAAAAAAGTATATGGGAAAATGGTTTCTTTTTCCAAATTTGGTAGGTTGTGGTTGGTCATGATTATTGAGAGTTGGAGTTGTTTGGTTGTTGACGATAAATGCATGAATGTTTTTAGAAAATGGGTCATAAATGGTTTTAGGGTTTGACAAGTTAGTTGTCAGTTGGAGCTTGTGTGTGTATGTTTCTTTTAAAAAATTATTTCACACTTTGTTATTGAAATAGTTGTTACATTGTAGGTATTGCATATATTCACCAATGAAAAATTATGTATTTCTTTTAATAATTAAAGTACCATACAAAGAACAAAGAGAGGGCTTATGATATTGTACGTATTTAAATTATAGGTGGGCAATTTTATCCAAACAAAAAAACATGTCTCAATTATGGCTTTGTGCAAAAAAAAAAAAAAAAAAAAAAAAAAAAAGGTGCAGCAAATATGCTATTGCAATCCTGCTTTGTTTTTGAGTAGCTGTTTGTTTATTTTATTTTGGCATACAAGAAATGCACATTGCATTGAAGTGTACATTGTCATTTGTTGTTAGACTAATATGTTTTTCTTATAAGGTTTTGTAATTCTATTTTAAAGATCAATGAACACTAGCCTTTTTAGATATTGAATATAGACTTCCAAAGATATGCTTGCTATTTTTCTACTTGAAATTTCCAGTGTTGTATGAAATTAGAACTTCTCTTTAAGGAGGTGAATGAAGAGCCAATCAAGGAAAGACAAAATGTGGCCTTAAGCAAGAAAAGATTGTTGAACCATTCAAAAGGAATTGATAAGGATAAATATTTAATACTCACAAATGAGGATAAATACAATAATAATACTCTTTTTTTCCTGATGACAACTTATTCTTATCCCACGTATACCAAAATAACTTTATTTGCTTACCAACCCAAAATATCTTTAAACTTTACTTTGCTCAAAAACATAAGCTAAAATATTAAGTGAGCCCAACAATTCCAGCTCATGTTTCCCTTATCTCAAAACTAGACATGGCACTAGCCTTTTTTCAAAGCCATCTATTATGCAGGTTTGGGCATTATATTTAGAGATAGTCATGGTTCTCCTGTTATAGTCCATAATTAATTCATTGCCAAGGAAACCCATTGTGGATGGCTGCCATGCTCTATTGAGTGTTACACTCTTGTCATGAATTGTGGATCGGGGATTTGATTGTGGAGTTTGCCAACTCAATTGCTGGCATCAATTGGGTTGTAGGAACCATGCTTGAAGGAGATTCCGGATGTGTTAGAACAAATTCATGCTCTTTGTAAAATAGGTAGGACATATATCTTGTAGGACAGTTTCTAGATTGTGTAATAAGTAAGCGTAAGTGTTGGAGTTCTCTCTTTTGGAATTTTCCGGTGCATCGCACGGGTTAGCGACTAGTAATAATAATAATAATAATAATAATAATAATAATAATAATATATAGTTTAATAAATGTTTGAAACGTATAGCTGTTAGCAAATGTTTTAGCTACATGATTTTATTTTACGAATTCAATTTTGGTGTTGTAGTAAAATAAACCAAAATTAAATTTTAGATTGTACTCAATATCTTTCTCGTGCATTGCACAGGTTAACGACTAGTAATAACTAATAGCCGAACCATTTGACTTTTTGTTGACCGCTCCTCATTGCGCCATGTAGTTACATAAATTTATGCCACATGCCTACATTTAAAAACATAACGGTTGTATCTTTTCATTTGGTGGATTAAACAAACCGTTTCAATACAATTTTACTACCGTTACTATATCTTTTAACTCTCTCTTTGTGCATTTACATTCACTTCTTATTTCTCCCAGTTTCTTTTCTGCCAGAGGAGTACAGAAATAAGAAAACAACATTATTGGCGCTACATTCCCTTGATGAAAAGGTTAGAAACTAATTTGGTCAACCGTGATTGAGAAATTGCTCTAAGTATTGATCATGATGTTATACTATTCTTCTTTTTTTTTTAGAAGATGGTGTTATACTATTCGGTTACATACTTTTTGCCTTACTTTGTGTGCCAAAGTTACACAACATATATATTGTTATTTGTGTAACGTTTGACTGTAAAATGAGTTTAAATTCGCATTTTTTTGGCTTAATGGCTTTGATTATTTATTTAAGTATATTTGGTTATTGGAGTTATTGGAGTTATTGTTTTGTATTTCCTCATCTCCATTCGAATTTCAACATTTGGGTTTGAATCGGGTAGTTGCAATGGAGATTTGGTTTAAAGCAGTATTACAGGTTGTTTTAATATTTTCTTATGGCCATAATATAGAGTGAGATTGTATTATAATTTATGAAATGGCCATGACTTCGACACTATAATCAAGAAGTAGATACCTCTTTATACTGATACTTTAATTGTTGGCCATTGTAAAAAATTGAATCTTGCGCATTTGCTTTATGTTAATATTTTGCTCAAAGAATGGTATTGTGTATTGTTATTGGTTGAAACGTTGTCTTCAATATTAATATATACCCTATTAACTATTCTGTGTTGTTGGCAGTTTTATCAGTTTTATTACTTGTGTTCTAATTTGTATAAGATTGTATTACCATGCTTGGAATGGCCAGACTTTGGTGGTAAAATCAAGGTATAACGGCAGTTAAAATCAAACATGTGGCATTTAATGTGTGTTTGGCATATTTGCACTTCACAATTTATTCTTCTTATTGTTTCATCGTTGACTACTGTAATAAAAATATTTTTATGTTTTAGTTGAAATTTATTTTGAGTTTGAATTAGATTTTCGCACCATATTAATTTATAGTTTATATATAACTGGTTCTTAGTCCAATTATATTTTTTGGCTTTTTATGTGCAATAGTGTATGGGCACAAAATTCTCCCCATGACACAACCAAATTTATTGGGTTCTACAAATAGCAATTTTGAAAAAAGTCCACAAGTTTCTTGTGTTTCTAAAAAAGATGAAAAAGAAGAAGTTGAGAAAAAATTACCAAATGAATATGAAATACTATTCATACCGAAATGTTTATGACTCTTCAATATGCACATTTTCATTCAGTGTGCATATTTTCAGTCAATAGACACATTTTTATTCAATAGACACATTTTCATTCAATTTGCACATTTTTATTCAATAGGCATATTTTCGTTAAATAGACACCTTTAATATATATCTAATATGAAGAGTTATGACCTTCCAATAGACACATTTCGATATATCTAATATGAAAGGTTATGACTTTTTTTTTCCCTGAAATCATTTGGTAATTATTTCCATGCATCGCACGGGTTAGCGACTAGTACTACAATATGCATAAAAAAGACCACCTATGCGGCTATGCCACTTGAACCAATAGGTCAAAAATGATTTGTGACAAAGGCGTTAAATGATCTACTCTATCAAAGGTGAGGGCTGTCCCACGTGGAGAAAAAATCCTCTCCTTTTACTCATGATCACACCTGCTTGACCCAATCATGACGTGAAAGGACGGGACCTTTTCAAAGTCAGACCAAGCTGGTTGAACAGAGAGAGCATCTGTAAATGATAGTGCAGTTTGTTTCCATAATTTTTGTAAGTGGATGGAAAAACACATAAATTCTCTCAATACTGAAAACTGGACTAACAAGATAATAAGTGGTTGTAGTGAAAAGTACAACGATAGGGAGATGACAATAAATTAACTGTGAAAACATAAATTCCAGGAATCACAAAACAAATTCTAAAGAACCTTTGACCAACTCCACTTTTCACTGTTGCTCAAGAATCCACTAAAAGAAACACTATGCTGGCAAATTTACAGTAAAACAATTACTTACTTGAGTATTAAAGTGGAGTAAGACAACTGCAAATTCTTACTTGGCGATGAATAACAACTTGAAAACGCATTGAGAATCTGCAAAATCAGTTAAATAAATAAATACGAGAAGCAATTGAATATACGAACCAAAAACATGCTCAGTGTGACAAGCTGTGCAGTTATTGCCTTAACAATCATCCAAGTAAAAGGCCTGAAAAAAGGGAAATGTTTTCTCTAACTGATTTATCGAGTACCCTTTGCATTTCTACCCAACAAAAGATGTGTAACAAAATACTCCAGGGATTTTTTAAACTAAGTGAGTATATCTTTTTTTTTTTAATAATAATAATGATAATGAAATTATCAAAGAAAAAATATTTGGAACATCAATATACAAGCTAGTATTCTTCTAGAAACAAGAAGGTTTAGTGAAGAAAAGGTCAAAGCCAGTTATAAAACATGAGATTTCCAATGTAATCCTGAGAAAGGTTTCAAGGGAACAATAAATTAGCACATAAAGTATAAAAAGCACAGGTAAAAACTATATTATGTAGAACACATTAAGTGCCTGTCAGCAACAGTGTTAATACCATATATCCATACCATATCTAATAGACACATACACCAACACCCACCCACTGCACATAGAGAGCACACAGTGCTCAAAACCACATTCAAACAAAGGCCATTGCTTGGCATGCACGATCAAACTCAGAAAATAACAACGAAGAAGCGAGTCCCAACCTCACTACGATGCTTTTGTAACCAGTCGTAGAAACATGAATTTTTGAATAGATTAGTTACAGTACGGATACTCGTTAAAAGGTTTGCAGGAATAGCTGGGTTTGTTGTGACTTTCTTGATTATTTCTGATAGTACACCTGTGTTGAGCACACAAGGTCAACAGTCAAGATAGAATTTGGTAAAAAACTATCCATAAAGAAAGAAGCATGCCTCATAACAAAAGCTTTGACTGTAAGCCTCAACAACCAGTTCATTTAAGAATTCAGGATTATAACTCTTTTAATATATATATATATATATATATAATTTGAGGATATTTCCTCATATGATGTAAGTAAATCCAAGTTAATCAGGAGTTTACTTCGTGGTAGAGTAGAAATTAATCAGGAGCTCAGTCAAAGATAAGTTCTCCTTTTCCTGACAAAGTAGAATTTACTTTGTCATTTACTTTGTCATTCCTTTCTGGAAACAAAATGATAGACAAAGAATGACAAGTAAATGACAGGGTGAAAAGAGACACCAAAGTACTTGAGAGATGTAAAGAAGGAGCATGCATCTTTTAAAGTCACCCAATTGACGAACCCAACCAGCAATATATCAGATACTCAAACAACGACCCCTATAGAGATATAGTCCTGGAATACAGAAATAGAATATCAAAATACACAGCCCAAAATGCTCAAGGGGGTAAAACTCGCCTCAAAACAGCCATAGAGCCCAATTACATGACATATCTCCCAAACAACGAACAGCGAAAAAAATGTGTGAAAGAATGAAAACACAATCAGCACAGTGAGAAACTTCTATAGACAACCAAAAAAGAAAAAGGAAAAAAACCCTCATAACTCCCTCGTACAACTGAGGATCAATACCAAAGAGAAAAGTTTCATAAAATATCAGAGGGTATAAATACAAGCATAACATTCTAACAGAAATACAATAAAAAGAGTAATAAACATATAATTATTTAAGAGGAAAATAAAAACCTAGAGTCTACAACTCCAAGTGAAAAGGTGTTAATCCCAACCATAATGGAGTAGAGCCATAATAGTCAAGTAGGGAAGCCAAAGAGCCTCTTTTGGCTGGAGGATTACAGAAAAAAAATTCTAAAAAAGTACATTGCATTCACTAGGTAATGTTTCATGTGAAACAAATAAAATATAATACATGAGCTTTTACAATCACTCAATATATACTTTTTTACAAGTTCCCTAAGAATGGACATGCAATTCCTAGAAATGCATCTTAAACCCCTTGACTGATATATCCAAACCTATTAACACTACACTGTAACAGCATACCTTAGGAATGTGCTTGAAAGTGGGTTTTGCTGAAACAGCTGCTATATAAACAAGAATATGAAAAAACATTAGAGCCATAGTCTTATATTGGAGGTTGTGAAGTAAGTCAGGCATTCAATACATATTAGCATATGCAAGAGAAAGTAAAATACAGTAACAACAATTTTTAATTTTTAACTAATATAAATACGTACCAGACATACTGGAAGTTGCTCCAGGTATATAAGCACTAGCTGAAATGAAAAACAGAAAACATTAGACAAGCAAAAAGGAAGCGACTACATCAATTATCTCAAATGTTCATGTCATAGTTCCATAAAAATATTGTACTTACAGCCAGTAAAGGGATCACGAAATGATGAATCCAGGGTGAAGTCCTTTTGTCCAGAATTTTGGAGTATAAACTCTACAATTTGTTGTCGATAGGAAAGAGGTAGATTCTCCTTGAGAAGCCATTTGTCAGCAGTAGCATAAGGATTATCTGAAATATCAAATTTTATGTCATTGTTTTTTGAATTAACAATTACATTCATGATTCATTAGATGTCAATGATGTAGTAAGTTAAACAAACAACAATTGAGGCCTAATATCATCAAGGGAGATGAGTGCCTTCATTTATTTGATACTAGAGTAAGACATGAACATCATACCGAGTAGAGAGAGAATACTCAGAGAAATTGGGACCACAAAATTATAATTATAATGCAACAAGGTGGAAAGCCAGTGAACTCTTCTAGCTCAAGTGCCATTCCCTTGTAAAACTAAACTAAGGTGGGGGGTGAAGTCATGGTTCAAGACCCATCAGGTGTATGTGTAAAGTGGAAAGGAAAATGAAGAGCAACAGATATTGCAATTATAATCAACCACAGGAAAACAGGACCAAGAAAAAAAATACCTGATCGATTGTAGGGCAACTTACGAATAGGCTCCCCATCTCCAATATCGACATCAAATACTGAGTAACAACAGAATAAAAGACTGAATCGTTACTTATTACCAAAAAATAAATAAATGATATAGACAAATGGTCAACCATATTAAAGTTGTCAAAGAACATAATTAAGATTCTGACCATAGTCATATTCAATCCCATCAAGAACAGGACGCCTCAGGTTATCATCCGGTCCGTCAACAACTTCACCAATCTGAAAAAAAAAAAAAAAAACATAGGACTAATTTTAAAAATTCAAATATTAGAGAGAGGGAACTAAAGTGCAAACAAAAACCGCAAATGTAAAGGTACTCGGAAAACAAACTAAATGCACTAATATATAAAATTAAATGCATAAATCTTTAATGGTCCAGCTCAAAACTCGTTCCAAATGTCAATTTAAACATGTGTGAAAAGAGGGGAATTCAACACAAATAAGTAGAATAGGAATATGGACAATCTTAAAGCCATTGGCATGAAAGTGCAAGACACCTCACTCAACAAGTATAAGTCAAGACTACTAGATAGAGCACATTTTTAGAATCCCGCAACTGAGAGATTGCATTAAAAAGACTCCCCATAAACTTCACTACCATCCATAAAATTAAGTAAATGGGTTATGAAAATACAAACACCATAACTAAGTCAGAGATAAGGGGGAAATTTTGGTGAAGAGGGACATAGGCAGTGGCTGTAAATATCACACAGCAAACTGGACCTGTAACCTTTCTATCCACTTCTTAGTTTTTTATTCACAATCGAGGGGAAAAAAACAAAAAATTTGCTGTCACAGTCATCTGCTATACAAGAGATTAAAATTTTTAAGAAAATGAACAAACTTGCAAAGCATAGGATTCTAAGAAACACCACAAAAAAGAAAGGAAGAAAAGGAAAGAGTATATCAAGCGCCAGAGAGGCAACCACTTAATGTTGCATTGCAAATAAAACCATAAATCTAACTGTTGATATAGTTGTTAGAATGGAATTGTAAATTACCTTATCCCACTTCTGTTCCCTCAAGTTCCAAGCATATGCCACACCATTGTCCCCTCTCTGACAACTTTTGTCTGCCCATCACTCGTCCCTGATGTGGAAGAAAGGAAAATACAATTCATATCAAGCAGCATACAACAGCAATCAGGTGCAACATATCAATCCTCTAGAACTTGAAACTCTAGGGAGACAAATTGTGAAAAGTGTAATGGTTTACGGCTTGCTATTGTGGTATTGGGCGGTCTTTTGGCCAATAAGGAGAAAACACATCGAACATGATCAAAATATGTTGGCCATGTCAATTCGTATTTGACTGAGAATGGATCAAGTTGCATGGACATATTGGCTCTAAGCTACAATCACTTACCTAACGCTTGAAACCATGCTTTCTATATTTTGGTATCTACCTAGAAGACTTTGAGATACTAGTGAGGCAACTTCTCCGACTTTGGATAGCTGAGGGATTCATTCAACAAATCGGGAATAGAAATATAGAGGATGTTGCCGAAGACTACTTGGAGGAACTTATTGATTGGAGCTTGATTCAAGTGGCAACAAAAATGCTAGACGGAGGAGTCAAAACATTTCGAATCCATGATCTTTTACGAGACCTTTGTATATCGGAAAGTGCTGAAGAGAAGTTTCTTGAGGTTTGTTCAGATATTAAGCTTTCACCCATGAGCATATGTCGTAGAATTTCCATTCACTTTGCCAACCATCCATACATTTCTTCCAACCCTTGTGAGTCTTCAAATATTCATTCTGTAATGGGCTTTTTTTTTTGTGGGGGGGGGGGGGGGGGTTGGGGGGGTGTCGGGCTCTAGAGTCCTCTTGACAAAGGCTACTACTTGAAATGTGTAAGGTTGAATTTATTCAACCATCTAATTGACTTTATTCCGTGCCAAATTTGCTTGTATTTCAGCATTTAGTAACCCTGTATTTAGGTGGGTTTGTTGTAAGGGTAGTGAGTGAGATAGAGTGAAGTTTGCTCAAGAGTGTGCAAGAAAACAGAGACTCGCGGTTGGGCCTCGCGGGTGACTCGCGACTGCAAGCCGCCAAACGTAGCACACGTGCCAAGCATGCCAGAAGGTGAACAGTCATGCTAGTTGGAGCACTACAGGACAAAACAGGACAACTGGCCATACAGTTATCTCGCGACTGGATCTCGCGACTCAGTCAAGTCGCAAGGTCAAGCTGCGAGCCACCCCTGTTTTGTAAATTCTGACGTTTCATATTCCTCTCCCACTCCAGTATAAATACCCCTATTACCCACAAAAGAAAGAGAGCTTCCAGAGAGAATTTTGAGAGAGAAACCCTAAAGAAAAATAAGATTGTTTCACCCACAATCTATACATTAGAGTCTCTTCAAATTCCTCAACTCTCTTCCTCTCCATTATCAAATCCTTGAGAGGCATTTTACCAAACCTTGTTCTCACCATATTCATCACTGTGAGAGGGCTGTTTGGATTTCTGGGAAGCAGTTAGGAAGGAACCAATCTACATTGGTTGATGCTACGGTCTAGTAGCGGAATCCGGGAAGTTAGAAAAGAAAAAGGTTCGGCACAACCTCGTTGGAGCAAGAAGCTTGGAGGGCTTAGATGCACTGGGTAGATTAGACTTGGAGGGTCTATTGCTGTCCTTGTATCCCAACTGGATTGTTTATCGCTTGGAGGGCAGCGGAGAGGTTTTATGCCGAGGGCTTCGTTTTGCTCTTCGATAACACATCGCGTGTTGTCTTTATGTTTGCATCTTCCTTCCCTTTTATCTTTATCTTTTATTATCTGCTATAG
This sequence comes from Quercus lobata, assembly GCF_001633185.2. Classification (NCBI taxonomy): domain Eukaryota; kingdom Viridiplantae; phylum Streptophyta; class Magnoliopsida; order Fagales; family Fagaceae; genus Quercus; species Quercus lobata. Next base: position 41,728,259 of record NC_044914.1, on the reverse strand, counting down.
GTTGTGATTTTATTTTAGTTTAGATAGTTTATCCAATTCTATATTATAGCATATGTTCATTTTCCGCACACTAGTTGTTTGACATAATGCTTGAATTGGTTAATTTGTAAATTAAGGGTCTAAACATTCAAGGGTGTTTTTACACAGATTTGAACTTTCATTTGGTATCAGAGCGGGTACACTTTTATTGGTTTCAATACCATTGTGTGATCCTTAACTCCCTATTGAGATGGATCGGTCTCAATCCCTAAATGCACCTCCATATTTTGATGGTAGTAATTATGTTTTTTGGAAGGTTCGCATAAGAGCATTTCTTTGCTCAATTGATGAATCTGTTTGGGATGCTGTTGAGATTGGTTGGACCAGACCTGAGGCAGCCAAATCCAGATGGGATAAGGCAGCACTTGCTGCATCTAATGCTAACAGTAAAGCACTCAATGCTATTTTCTGTGGTGTGTCTCTAGATGAATTTCACAGGATCTCCCACATTACCGTTGCCAAAGAAGCATGGGAGATATTGGAAACCACCTACGAAGGCACGAAGAAAGTGAAAGATACTAAGTTACAAATACTGACAACTCGGTTTGAGGAGCTCAAAATGAGTGAGGATGAGTCCTTTGACTCTTTCTATGAGAAGCTAAATGTGGTGGTTGTCAGCAAGTTCAATTTGGGAGAGAAAACGGAGGATTCTAAGATTGTAAGGAAGATCCTCCGATCATTGCCTGAAAGTTTTCGTGCTAAAGTGACAGCGATTGAAGAGAGCAAGGACCTTAATGACATCAAAGTCCAGGAGCTGGTTGGTTCTCTTCAGACTTATGAAATGTCGTTGCCAAATTAATGGAAGAGTAAATCTCTTGCTCTTAAGACCATTAATGAGAAGGTAGAAGATCAAGACTCATCGGGAGAAGATGTGGTTGACAAAGATGTTGCATACCTTGTTAAAAATTTCAGAAAGTTCTTGAAACTCAAAAATAATGGCAAGTTTGGTGATAAAATAAAATTCCAAAGTTCAGGAAGGGAGAAAATGGAATTCAAAAAGAAAGATGGAAAAGAATCCCAACCTACACAAGGTGTCACTTGTTTCGAATGTAACGGATATGAACACTTTAAGAGTAAGAAAGAATGTCCAAATTATTTAAAATCGAAAGGCAAAGTGTATGCCACAACATTGAATGACTCGGATTCATCCGACTCAGAATCTGAAGAAAGCTGTGATGGAAAGGGGAACTACTCAGCTTTTATGACTATTACTCATGTTGAGTCTTCAGACGAGTTGAATCTACTTGTACGAGACCTTGGAGAACATAGTGATGAAGAATCACTGGGAATTGTTGAAGAATCAAATGCTGAAGAAGATGTAAGCACAGCCAATCTTCAAGAGAATTATAACTCACTCCTGGAGAAGTCGGGTGAGTACACAAGGGTGGCCAAGGCTGCTGTGAGAAAAATGAAGAAGGCAGAGGAGGATTACAAAAGTCTCCTAATCCGATATAGGGAGGCCAAATGTGAGATAGAAACACTGAATGGTGAACTGTCCGAAACTTACAAAAAAGTGAGATTTCTTGAGCAAGAGGTTGTGCAAGCAAATGCTAAAATAGAGAAGGTCACCACCAAGAAGTTAGATGATGTTATTTCATCTCAAAAGAGTTTTTCAGACAAATCCGGATTGGGATATACTAGAGGAAGTAGCTCATCTGGAACTGTCACTAAAGAAGTGAAGTTTGTAAAGGCTAAAGATCCAGTTGAAGTTGACCTTACTGTTGAGAAGCTCAAGATGGAGGAGAAGAAAAATGTGGAGAACCAACGGTTGTTGAATCCCCGCAATCAGTATGTGGGCAGGTCTGAATCTCGTGCCAAGTCACATCCACGACCACAAAGAGGTCCTAGAGCTACCTATGTGTGCCATCATTGCGGACTTCAAGGGCATACTCGACCAAATTGCCAAAAGTTGAGAGTAAAGAATAGTGCAACTCCTCAAAGGTCACGAGGACCTAGAAATGATAAAAGAAATTGGGCAGGTGAACAATTTAGAGATCAAAATGGTGATCCCGGAATGATGAACGTGATGAAGATGATTGGTGCATTCACCAACTGCTTGGAAAGCTTCTCACGAAGGTTTGAAAGCTGTAACTCCCGTACCCAATCCTATAAGGAAATCACCCCAAATGCAAGTGACGTGTGGGTGAAAAAGGGTACTCATGCATAAGCATTACAACATGTCCATGCATTAATACTTCCTATGCTTCGCGACGATGTTTGTTTGTTTGCTTGTTGTTTTTGCTGATGGTTGTTTGCTTGTCTACTTGTGCATACTTTTGAATTTTTTTTTTTATTAATCTTTTTCTTCTAGTGTCAAAAATCCAAAAATCACATAAAAATTAGAAAATCAAAAAGTTTGATTGTCATTGTTGAGCTTTTGTCTCAAAACTTGTTTTGTCTTGTACCTTCGTGCTAATGGCTTTGTGCATTTTCGAGCATTGCTTGTTTCTTTGCACTCATATCACTATGGGAGAAATCTTGAAATTTATGTGATTGTTGTAAATAGATCTTCAAATTTGTCATGAATGATTAATGACTGGTTATGATGATCTTGAGACATGCATAGATTTGTGTCTATATATCTTCCCACTCTTTATTTTTGTTTTTGCTAAAAAGAGCTCACCAAATGTAAATCTCCAAATGAAAAGAGATATTGAGTTGCAAAAGCCTGTCACACATTCTAGTTTTCGACTAGGAAAAAAGGTAAGCGACCTAAAATTAAAGTGATTGTTTATTCAAAAAGCCAAAGGTGAGTTCATCAAAGTGAAATATCAAATATGACTCTCACAATGAAAGGTGATTGTCTCAAAAGATCAAAATGATCAAATGTTTTGAATGAAAGTGGAGTCAAATGTAAAGCTCCAAGATATGTTATCAAGTTTTGTGGGAGGTCATATATACATATTTCTATAATTGAGATAGATCACATGATCTATTGCTAATTGTGTATGCCTTGGTTAAATTGATCATTGAAGCTTCACATTAGACTAAGGACTATCTCATTGTCGATATCCACACACAACACACAAGTTCATGTTCAATAAATGCCATAATCATTTGTGTGATTGTACTTGATGAAATGTGTTTTCACATGCTCAATCTTTATTAATTCAAACATAAAAAGATTTTTGAGTGTTTTAGGTATTTTTGGAAAGTATTTTGTTTAAAAATTCTGAAAATTTCAAAAATCCAATTTTTCCCTGTTTTGGCGACTCAGTCGCGGGTAAATCAAGTCGCGAGCCTCAGTCGCGTCTTCATGGGTCATTTTTGGCGACTTGTTCGCGAGTGGAAGGTCCAGTCGCGAAGGTTACTCAGAGATTTTCGCGGCTCAGCTCGCGACTCCCTCGCGGGAAGACCTTCCAGTCGTGAAAAACACTTAGAAATTTTTTTTTCAAACTTTTGTCTTTGAGTGTTTTTGGCGGTTTAAACTGGCTACTATGTGGCGACTCATTTCAGTCGCGAAAAACGCATGTTTGGCAAAAATTGGGGCAGTTTTTAAATCTTTTTCAGTTTTTCCCTCAAACTTTTTGTGACTGTTCATTGTCTCTCTCAACTGCTCTTACCCATTCTCACCGTGCCTCCATTTTCGAACCTCTTTGTTGCTTCATTTCTATTCAAAATCTTCAAGTAACAGGTATGGGTTTTCATTCTTGAACTCCTATCTACTTGATTTTGTGTTTTTCCCCTTGATTATTTGCATTTGTTTATGTTTTTGAGTTGGGTTTGTGTTTCGGCTACTACTCTATGTTCATGCTTAGCATGTAGATGCTGTTGCTTGAGTTTGAAATTTTTTTTGGTCTTCATCATGTGCTTAGCTAAGTTTCTTTTGTTATTTGAACTTGTGATGTTGAGTTGATTCAAAATATTCCTATTGTGGATGTGAAGTTTACTGTGCTGAATGTGCATGTTCTTTTGTGTAAATCTATTGAGAACATCTGTGAGTTTTGCTATGCTATGTATGAGTCATGTCATTCTCATCACATTGTAGGTCTCATTGACACATATTTGTCTTTCGGATGTAGATGCATTATACCAGTTGTTTTTGTGTATCCATTTTTTTAAGCTTGTTCATCTGTGTGGTTGATTTCAATAGCATAGGGTTTAATTGCTTTAGTTCATCTGAGTGGTGGCATTTTTGTTCTTGTCACTAACATAGTTCTGATTTGTTCTACATATGTATTGTACTATGTTGTTGTGGCCTCTTCTGATTGTTCACAGATGACTCCCTCACCTCCAAAGAAGAAAACTCCTGCAAAGAAAGCTGACAAACGATTGAAAATGGATTCTAATCTGTTTAGGTCGGTTTAACACTTTGAGAGATACAAAGATTCTTTCATGAAGGGAACCATAATTCAAGAGAGATTTGTGGATTTAGTGGACCTAAAAGATAGATTTATTCCCACATGTTTTGAGGGCAGAGGCTAGGAAAAGTTGTTAAGTGGATTACGGGGTGTGTGTGAGCCTCTAATAAGAGAATTTTACTCTAATGTGAAGATTAGGGAAGATGAGCTAGATTGTTGGGTAAGAGGGCATGAATTCACTCTAGATGCTCGTGATATTGATAGGGTCCTTGGTCTTGAGGGTTTAGACGAGCATGAGTTTACCAACTACAAAGACAGAATAATGTCTATAGAAACTGTTCAAAACCGCATTGGTGGACATAGAGAAGGAAAGTGTCTCAATACTACTGCTTTTCCAGTTGACATGAGGTGCCTCACCATCATGATGATGCACAACTTGTATCCTGTGAAGAAGCTCACTACAATCAACAATGCCAGAGCCATTTTTCTTATGGAGCTAAAAGAGAAAACATTCATTGATATCAGCTCTCATATATTTGATACAATCATGGACGAGACCAGAATAACTTCCCGAGCTAAGCTGATTTTTCCTAGCCTTCTCATGCGGATTTTCAGGGCAAAAGGAATTCCAATTCCTCAAGACCTCAGCTTAATGCCAACACCCTCGGCAATCAACAAGCAAACCATTATAAGGATACAAGTACGGCTTCCGGGTGATGTAGATGAAGAAGGGGCTGAACAAGATAAAGGTGTTCCAATGGAGACTGAGACAGAGGCAGCAGGCCAGGCATCAACTTCAACACCCAGAAGGAGTGGCAAGAGGACTAGAGCATCAACTTCTTTAGCTGGACCTCAAGACGCATTTCAAGTAATCTTGGATAAACTTGATGGACTCAGGAAAGTACAGACAGAACAGTCTGAGAGGATGATAGCCATGCAGGACCAGTTGGATATTCTCTCTGCAAAATTCGACAACTTCACCACACATCATGGGCATTGACCCTTTGGCCATTTCGATCAAAAAGGAGGAGAAATTTTTGAGAAACAGACCTTGAGGGGGAGCATTATGTTAAGGGGGAGCATAGTTTATCTTGCCCTTATGTTTTGGATAATGTGTTGTGTCTATAGGTTTAATACACTATGGCTTTGGTGTATTTTTGTTTCTAACTCATAACTTACAATCTTGGTTTAATATTTTATATATATTGTTGATGTTTTTCAGGATATATTGGTTTTGTACCCATATGCTTATGTAAGCTTTTAGGGTTAATGTTTTTATGCATATTTTGTAGGCTTTATGGTTTGTACCTTGCTTAATGCAGCCTTTTATGCTATGTTGAAATCAGTACCTCTATCTAAATGTCTTGCATTTTGATTTATGTACTGTCACTCTTGTGCCCTTGTAGGATTGTTCCTAGATGCATATACTTAGTGTATTATGCATTGGTTGAGTGTTGAGCATACAAGTATCTTGTCTTATTCTTGTTAACTTGTATGTTCATGTGTTCATTCCAAGTGTGAATGAGCATTGTGATCACTACCTTGTGATGTTCACTTGGTTGATCAAGCCATGATTTGATTCATCACTTCATCTTTGCTTGATCACCTTTAGCTTGTTTCATATGTATTTCATGCTTTTCTGTATACAATGATCATGGTGTATTGTTATGTTTCAGAAGTTTCATGTTCTTGTGATTCAAGTGCTTCACAGCTTCTAGAGTTAGGTGTGAGTGCGTTTTGTTCAACTGTTCCCAACTCACATGTTAAGTCTAGAGTCTGTTTTAGGGTTTTGTCACGGAATAGCCAAAGGGGGAGATTATAAGGTTGAATTTATTCAACCATCTAATTGGCTTTATTCCGTGTCAAATTTGCTTGTATTTCAGCATTTAGTAACCCTGTATTTAGGTGGGTTTGTTGTAAGGGTAGTGAGTGAGATAGAGTGAAGTTTGCTCAAGAGTGTGCAAGAAAACAGAGACTCGCGGCTGGGCCTCACGGATGACTCGCGACTGCAAGCCGCCAAACGCAGCACACGTGCCAAGCATGCTAGAAGGTGAACAGTCATTCTAGCTGGAGTACTACAGGACAAAACAGGACAACTGGCCATACGGTTATTTCGCGACTAGATCTCGCGACTCAGTCAAGTCGCGAGGTCAAGCCGTGAGCCACCCCTGTTTTGTAAATCCTGACATTTCATATTCCTCTCCCACTCCAGTATAAATACCCCTATTACCCACAAAAGAAAGAGAGCTTCCAGACAAAATTTTGAGAGAGAAACCCTAAAGAAAAACAAGATTGTTTCACCCACAATCTATACATTAGAGTCTCTTCAAATTCCTCAACTCTCTTCCTCTCCATTGTCAAATCCTTGAGAGGCATTTTACCAAACCTTGTTCTCACCATATTCATCACTGTGAGAGGGCTGTTTGGATTTTTAGGAAGCAGTTAGGAAGGAACCAATCTACATTGGTTGATGCTACGGTCTAGTAGCGGAATTCGGGAAGCTAGAAAAGAAAAAGGTTCGGCGCAACCTCATTGGAGCAAGAAGCTTGGAGGGCTTAGGTGCACTAGGTAGATTAGGCTTGGAGGGTCTATTGCTGTCCTTGTATCCCAACTACATTTTCTAGTGGATCGTTTATCGCTTGGAGGGCGGCGGAGAGGTTTTATGCCGAGGGCTTCGGTTTCCTCTTCGATAACACATCGCGTGTTGTCTTTGTGTTTGCATCTTCCTTCCCTTTTATCTTTGCCTTTTATTATCTGCTATGGGTTGTGATTTTATTTTAGTTTAGATAGTTTATCCAATTCTATATTATAGCATATGTTTATTTTCCGCACACTAGTTGTTTGACATAATGCTTGAATTGGTTAATTTGTAAATTGGGGGTGTAAACGTTCAAGGGTGTTTTTACACAGATTTGAACTTTCAAAATGGCTATGTAAAGTAACAAGTTGGTCTGGGTGGTAGAACTTAGTAATATGGCCATTTGTTGTGTAATCCTCAAAAAGGATTGAAGACCTGGTTCTTCTGAGGTACTTGAGCATTTCTTCTGTTGTGCGTCATGTCATTCCAAATTCTATATGCAACCTTTGGAATCTTGAGACGTTGGATATGAGAAATTTTAAATTAAATGCTTGCCCAAGGGGATATGGAAGTTACAAAATTTGAGATATTTTTACTTAAATGGGCCAACATCTCTACCTAGAACTGACAATAAAGCGGGTTTACCCAATCTTCAAGTCCTAACTTGTATAGATTTAAATCTCAATAGTATGCGTCTCTTTGCCAGGGCCAGATTTCCTAACCTAAGAAAATTAGGATTGCATCCCTCAGCCTCAGGAGGGTTTATATGTAGGGAATTACACCGAAATCCCAACCTGTGACAAACAAAACAAATAGAGAAAACACACACCAAAGAAAAAACAATCACATGCACAAGACAATATTTATGTGGTTCGGCAATTTACCTACATCCACAGAGTTGCAGGGATTTCACTATTATCAGGGAAAATACAATAGTGTAGAAGAACACTCTCAAGAAATGCAATTCCTAATTACACCTTGACTCTCTCACACGGTTGCACTTACTAGGTTATTGGGAATCATTACTATTGCTCATGGCTTGCACTACATCCCAAACCTAATATATATATATATATATATATATATATATGTCAAAGTCGGCTGTTACTAGGAATTGTTATTCCTAGTTAAATTCGGTCAATAGTGACTGACTTAGGTAGACATGGGCTTGTGGCAATTCAAGCCACACACACGGCCCACTTCAACAAATCTCCACCATGGCTTGAATTGATCAAGCTACATGAGCAAACTCCTCCGTTGCCTCTACCTTAGCCCTTGAGGGCTCACAAGCTACAAACATCAACCACAATCCTCCATAACACAATCCCTCATCCCTACAACTCATCCTCCTGTCCTCAAGCTAGAATGCCAACTGAAGTTGCACATAGTTTTAGCTTTACAATAGTGACACCTTTAGTTAATATGTCTACCGGGTTCTTAGATCCACAAATCTTCTCAGGTATTACCAGCTTATCTTCAATAAGATAACGGATGAAGTGGTATTTTGTCTATATGTGCTTCGACTTTGAATGAAAAGCCAAATTTTTGGCAAGAAAGATTACACTCTGACTGTCACTGTATAGAATGCCCATCTCCTGCTTCTTACCCAATTCATCTAAGAAACCATGTAGCCAAATCATCTCCTTTCCAGCTTCAGTTGCTGCAACATACTCAGTTTCTGTAGTAGACAAAGTGACAATCTTTTGCAGATTTGAAGCCCATGATATAGCTGTACCACCCAGAGTAAAAACAAACCTAGTAGTACTCTTTCTACTATCAATATTACTAGCAAAATCAGCATCTACATAATCCTGCAGTTTCAAACTTGCACCTGTGAAGCAAAGACATGTATCTGATGAACCTTTCAAATATCTCAGAATCCACTTGACTGCCTCCCAATGTTGCTTTCCAGGCCTACTCATGAATCTGCTCATAACTCCCACTGCATGTGCAATGTCTGTCCGTGTACATACCATAGCATACATCAAGCTACCAATAGCTGAGGCATAGGGCACCTTGCTCATATGGTCCATTTCTTCCTCTGTCTTCGGTGACTATTCTTTACTTAGTTTGAAATGACTACCCAAGGGTGTGCTCACTGGTTCAGCTTCATTCGTGTTGAACCTGCTGAGAACTTTCTTCACATTCTCTAACTATAAAAGTTTCAATGTACCATTAGCCTTGTCTCTAATGATTCTCATACCAAGGATTTGCTTTGTAGCTCCCAAATCCTTCATTACAAACTGTTTGGACAATTGCTTCTTTAGATTATTAATCTCCTCAATGCTAGACCCTTCAATAAGCATATCATCCATATACAACAGTAATATGATATAAGAATTGCCAGAAAACTTAACATAGCAATAGTGATCAGTTTCATATCTCTTGAACCCAATTCTATGCATAAAACTGTGAAATTTCTTGTACCACTGTCTTGGAGCTTGTTTTAGGCCATACAAGCTCTTTCTCAGTTTGCAAACTAGATTCTCTTGTCCTTAAACAATGAACCCTTCTACCTGAATCATGTAAAGGTCTTCCTCCAAGTCACCATGAAGAAATGTCGTCTTTATATCTAACTGCTCAAGATGTAAGTTTTCTGCAGCCACCATTCCCAGTACCAGTCTGATTGTTGACATCTTCACAACTGGAGAAAATATCTCTGTGTAGTCAATGCCCTCCTTTTGCTGGAACCTTTTAACAACTAATCTGGCCCTATAACATTTGCTACCATCATGCTCATTCTTTATTCTATATACCCACTTGTTGTGCAAAACCTTCTTTCCTACTGGCAATTCAGTCAGTTCCCATGTCTGATTCCTCAACAAGGAATCCATCTCATCCTTCATGGCTAACTCCCACTTGCTTGAATTCTTATCTTGCAAGGCTTCATCATAACATTCTGGCTTATCACCATCAGTCAATAGGAGATAATTTAGAGTGGGTGAATAACGTTGTGGAGGTCTAATGTTCTTAGAAGATCCGCGGACTTCAGCTATAGGTGTACTCAGATCTACCTGTGAATTTACATTCTCCTTATCTTCTTCACCCCTTTTCTGGACAGTACCTTCAGTCAATTCATCTAAGTTGACAAACTCAAATTTCTTTTGATTTATCTCTGTAAAATCTGACACTACAGTTGACATGTCCTTGTACATAACCTGTTCATTAGATATCACATTTCTACTTCTGATGATTTTCCTGTTTTGTTCATCCCAAAACCTATAGACAAATTTCTCATCACCATAACTAATGAAAAAACATATTTTAGACTTTGCATCAAATTTACTACGAGTATCAGAATCAATATGAACATAAGAAACACAACCAAAAACTTTTAAATGTGAAAACTTTACCTCTTTACCACTCCAAACTTCCTCAGAAAGTTTGAACTCCATGGGAACTGATGGTTCTCGGTTTATCAAGTAAGCTGTAGTGTTAACAGCGTCAATCCAAAAAGTTTATGGTAATCCAGCATGGAACCTCATACTCCTAGCATGCTCATTGAGAGTTCTATTCATGCACTCAGCCACACTATTCTGCTGTGGTATCCCAAGAATGGTCTTCTCCATCCTAATTCCCTGTGCAGCACAATACTCACTAAACCCTCTATCTATGTACTCTCCTCCATCATCTGACCTCAAACATTTTTTTTTCAAACCTGTTTCTGTCTCAACCATGGCCTTCCACTTCTTAAAAGTTTCAAATACATTAGATTTATTTTTCAGAAAATAAACTCATACCTTTCTGCTTGAGTCATCAATGAAAGTCATATAGTACCTTGAACCTCCAAGGGATGTAACCGGAGAAGGCCCCCACAAATTAGTGTGTACTAACTCTAATTTTTCAGCCTTCGGTGTACTGCCAGTTTTCAAGAAGCTCACTTTTTTCTGCTTTCCTAAGATGCAACTTTCACACATGTCAAAATCAATGGACTTCAATTCTGGTAGTTTTCCTTTTGATAACAACATCTTCATCCCTTTCTCACTCATGTGACCAAGTCTGTGATGCCATAGACTTGTATCAGTACTTGCATCAGTAACTGCAATTTTGTCTCTTAGACTTGAGGTTATGTACAAAGTACCAGTTTTCTTTCCACGAGCCAATACCCTAGCTCCCTTTGTAACCTTCCAAGTACCACCAACAAATAGTATTGCATGCTCTTCATCATCAAGTTGTCCAACAAAAATCAGATTCCTCCTTAAGTTAGCAATATGTCAAACCTTCTCCAGTAACCAAACAGATCCATTGGGCAACAATATCCGGACGTCTTTCATACCTATAACATCCAAGGCTGAACTATCAACCAAATACACCTTATCAAAATCACTTGCAATATAATCCTGTATGATTTCTTGTTGTGGAGTGGTATGAAACGAATCTTCTGAATCCAAAACCCAATCATCAAGTCGACTGTCTACTGCAAGAAGTAATGCATCTTGTACCTCTTCTGTTACAGTATTAGCAGAATCATCTCCATTCTTCTTCTTAGGACTTTTGCATTGGTTCCTAAAGCGACCTATTTTCCCATAATTCCAGCATTGTACTTGTTGGCTTGATCTAGATTTACTTCTGTTCTGATTAGAATTTTTGTATTTTGATCTGCCCCGATTTGAATTTCTATTATTACCTCTGCCTCTTGTCTCAAGGTTTAGGGTAGAACCAGATCCTGAGGTTTCACCTGCATCTCTTCTGCGAATCTCCTCAGCTAGAATTAAATCTCGTATATCATTATACTTGAGCTTTTCTTTTCCTGTAGAATTACTTACTACCATCCTCATTGCCTCCCAACTGTTTGGCAAAGAAGCCAAAATGATCAGTCCACGGATCTCATCATCAAAATCAATTTCTACAGACGATAATTGATTTGTGATAGTGTTAAATTCGTTCAGATGTTGTGCTACTGATGCATTCTCTGCCATCTTCAGATTGAACAGTTTCTTCATCAAGTGCACCTTACTGTTTGCTGACAGCTTTTCATACATACCAGACAAAGTTAACCTGATAACTCCTAGTACTTGTCTGTCAAGAAGAGCCCATTCCTCAGACTTCATAGCCTCAGGTTTTGTCCCCAAAAGAGGTAGATGCAATTTCCTCCCATAGAGATAATCTTCAATCTGCATCCTCCAATATGCGAAGTCTGTGCCATCAAACTTTTCTATTTCAGACGCCTTTCCTGCTTCCTCTGCCATTGCTCCCACTCAAACCTAACCCTAGGCTCTAATACTCGTTGTAGGGAATTACACTGAAATCCCAACCTGTGACAAACAAAACAAATAGAGAAAACACATGCCAAAGAAAAAATAATCACACGCACAAGACAATATTTACGTGGTTCGGCAATTTTCCTACATCCACGGAGTTGTAGGAATTTCACTATTATCAGGGAAAATACAATAGTATAGAAGAACACTCTCAAGAAACCCAATTCCCAATCGCACCCTAACTCTCTCACACGGCTGCACTTACTAGGTTATTGGGAATCATTACTATTGCTCACGGCTTGCACTACATCTCAAACCTAATATATATATATATGTGTGTGTGTGTGTGTGTGTGTGTGTGTGTGTGTGTGTCAAAGTTGGCTATTAATAGGAATTGTTATTCCTAGTTAAATTTGGTCAATAGTGACCGACTTAGGTAGACTTGGGCTTGTGGCAATTCAAGCCACACACACGGCCCACTTCAACATTATAGACATAGACTCAGTGGTTTTGTCATTGTCAAGCATCCATCCTTTGCGTCATCTACAGACTTTGAAGCTTTGTGAATTTATTATTGTTCTCTCAAATAAAATTTCACTCCAGTTAACAAAGATAACCTTGCTAGATTTAAAAGGTTGTGTGCCAACCTTGCTAGATTTAAAAGGTTGTGCGCCATCTCCTAGGGAGTGTTGGGTAGCCTTACCAACCTTCGGATACTCAAAGTAGTTGCATGTGGCAGGCTCACACTCGATTGTAATGAAAGTAGTTTTTGTCAACTTGAAGTCCTCAAAATGGCAGAAGTAACTGATTCAAAATGGACTATGGAGAAAGGTGCAATGCCAAGGCTACAATGTTTGGTCATCGAGCGTTGCAACTTTAAAACGATGCCCCTGGATGAATTATGGTGCTTGAGTGCTTTGAGGGATGTAGAAGTTTTACATCCCGATCCAGAATTGGTGAATATGCTTCGACAGTTGCTGATGAGGGATGGATGTAATTGAGATAAGTAGTTGATCCACCTCTGAATCCATTCCCAACAACTAAGTGAGATAAGTAGTTGATCTGTTGTGCTATGCTTTGGCCTGAGTGGTCATTGTTTCTCTCTTCCCTGATCATCCTAGCTGTTTAAGCCTTTACTGTTTTGTTTTTTTTTTTTTGTTTTTGTTTTGTTTTTTTTTTTTTTTTTTGTTTTGTTTTGTTTTGTCTATGGACCTATGGTGATAAATCCGTTTTGGTTTGGGGGAAGGTATAATCTTGAGACGGGGACAATACTGTATTGAATAGCATAATTAATATGTGTTTGAGTTCAATTATGTTATATTAATCTCCTTTTTTTTTCCTCGGATAGATTTTCGTCTTTTTTTATTTTATTTTTTACATCAAGTAGGAAAGGAAAGTTGAATCCAAGTAATAAAAATTGGTTCTGAAATAATGGGCACTGAACCTTCTGTGCCAAAGTTTAGCTCAATTGGGATGGAGTGGTGTCCTTAATTTGTGCGCCGGACATCAGATTGTATTCAAGCCACTTTTTTGCTATACTTCAAAGTTTAAAATTGCATCTTTCATCTAAATGCAATTTTAAACTTTATCAGGCTCCTTGGAACGAGATGATTCAACCATTTCTGGAACCCGATCAGGTCAGCGGTTCATCTCCTCTGGAAATTCTCGACTAGTTTTTCCTCCAACGAAAATCATAGTTCCATCTTGTAAGGCCCAAATCTTTTGGATGTTCAAGAAAGAAAATCGTGGAACAGATGAGTATGTATTAAATTGGAATCATGGTTTCAACAATGGCAATATCAAACCAAAATGAAATTATTAATTGAAAAGAAAATGAGCAATTTAACAAATCTGTGCACCCTTACAGTGTAAAAGTACCGATGCTAGAAATACGCTTTGTTAATTTTTATAACCATTCTTAAGTCTAGAACCTCAGTAAACAATTTTGAAAATTATTAAAGATGTCATTTTTTAAATGTAAAAGCGAAAGACATGATTGTTATAATAGGTGCTAGAACGTAAATTACCTTTAGTGAGAATAGCAAGATCAGTTACTCAGTATGACCAAATATAACATTATTATGAATATTGATCATAATTCGGGTATATGTTTGTTTGTTTGTTTGTTTTTTTTTTTTTTTTTTTTTTTAATTTTTTTTTTTTGAAAACTCATAATTCAGATATAGAGGTATACAGCCAACCTCTATCGAGGAAAAAAAACAGTTATACCTGTGAATTAGATAGAAAAGAAAACTGATGCAAGTTGTGAACATTAGAGAACCAAATCCAGCATAAACAATCAGCACACCGGGATCAGTCTGGGAAAAAACCATGATTAGTTCCAACACTAACAAAAATAAGCAGTCAAAGAAAATCCTATATTTTATTAGTAAAGCTGTTTTTTTTAGTCATCACCTTCAGGTCAAGGCCACTGAGGCCTTTTCCATCTACAATAACTTGTACCATCTGTGTCATTTGGGTGTTTGGTGACAACTTATTATAGATCACCAGCAAGTAATGATCTGGATTTCCAAATGGAAAAGTGAAAAGGAAATTAGAAAGGAAAAACACACTAACATAGTGACATGTCTTTTTCCTTATCCTCCTCGTTGGCCGTCCTACAATACCTTCAAGGAAAGCAAAAGAAACTACAAGTCGTGTAGCCAACTGGGTATTTAAGACATATCATTCAGCTTCTCACAAGAACTGGAGCTGTGCTACAAGTTGTTACATTTAGTCTTTGATCTCCACCGTGTCATTTTTTGTATGGAGTACAGACAAGAGTTTTTTTTTTTTTTTTGTTTGAGAGAAACGATAGAGGGTAGACAGAGTTAGTTGGTTTACCACGTGTACCTATTTGATTAGGAAAAATGCTATGTCCAAACATTTTCATCATACTTCAACAGCAAATCTTAAGCCCCAAGTTGTTATTAAGTATTACTAGTGGACAAAAAAATTAATTCAATGGTGTGTTTAAATTAGAACCAATAGCAACTTATTATCTTAAATTTGAAGTGAAAATATTGTGAAGGTAGCGCTTCTCATTTGATTAATTAGTTAGCAGGTTAGTGTTGTTAGTTGTTAGTTGGTAATCTTTCAGCACTGTATATCAATGTAATCAAGAGTTAATAAGAAACCTCAGTGTCTCCTTCATTCTCATAGCGTGCCTTTACTTTTAGCATGGGTCTGCAATTAGTTTCAACTTTCAACCATTGTGAAACAAAATAATAGCAAATTGCGTCTCTATCATAAGCAAATTGGTCCCACAGGTGACAGGACATAATTGAATTTGCACCACAAAATGTTCCTGCCAAGAATTTTCATCTTCACTCCAACCCTTCATTTCCAACTTCGAAGTCCACATGACATTGAGTCAACATGAATAAAACACTTTCCTTCACCCTTCGGATTATCCCTCTAAGAAAAAAAAAAAAAATCTGTAATTCTTGTTCAAGTTCTAGTGTTTTACTCACAAAGAAATGAAATAAGCAAATATGGCAGACGCCGTTGTGACTTTCCTATTGCAGAACCTGACTCAGCTGCTTTCCCAAGAATCAAACTTGCTAGCTGGAGTAGAGATCAAGTCAAATTACTTAAGAATGAGCTCTCTCTGGTCAACGTCTTCCTCCAAAATACTGAAGGGAAGCAGCATGACAGTGGCTTGGTGAAGGAGTTGGTCAACCAAATCAGGGACGTAGCCTATGAGGCTGAGGATGTTATTGATACATTCATCATAACAATGACCAAGCACAGGAAAAGATGCAAGCCGAGGAAGGTAATCCATTTCTTTGACAAAGCAATCGCACTTCATGAGGTAGCACACAAGATAGAGAGCATCAAGAACTTGATCAAGGAAACTTACAACAATAGGAGCAAGTATGGCATAGAAATAGGTGAATCATCAGGAGGAGATGCAGAAGCCAAGGAGATACTGCACAGGTGCAGGAGATATGTAGAGGAAGATCATGTGGTGGGCTTTGGTCATGACACAGAGGCATTGGTGAAGCAGCTTATTGAAGGGAATTTGCAACATAACGTTGTTTCAATCATTGGCATGGGGGGTCTAGATAAGACCACTCTTGCTAGGAAGATCTACAATTGTAAGGTTGAATTTTATCAACCATCCTATTGGTTTTATTTCATGCCAAATTTATTTGTATTTTAGCAATTAGTAACCCTGTATTTAGGTGGGAATCATATAAGGGTAGTGTGTGAGAGAGTGTAAAGAAATATTCAAGATTGTGCAAAGAAGCAGGGACTCACGACTAGATCTCACGAGTGGCTCACGGCTTGCAAGCTGCCAAAAAATTGCACATGTACCAAGCATGTTAGAAGCTGAAGAGTCATGCCAGCTATTGTACTACAAGACAAATGTCCTAAGCTGGCTAGGCCGTTAGCTCGTGGCTTGAACTCACAACTCAACCCAGTTGCAAGGTCAAGTCGCCAGAACACCCTGTTTCGGAAAAAACTGACTTTTCACATTCCTTCTCAACCTATTATATATATTTTATATACCCTTATACCCACGATATTAAGAGAGCTTCCAGAGAGAATTTTGAGAAAGAAACCCTAGAGAAAAACAAGATTGATTCATCCACAATTTTCACATAAAGACTCTTCAAATTCCTCCATTCTCTTCCTCTCCATTGTTAAATCCTTGAGAGGTACATTACCAAAACCTTTTCTCACCATACCCATATCTGTGAGGAGGCCATTTGGTGTTTAGGAAGCAGTTAAGAAGGGATCAATTTCATATTTGTAGATGCTATGGTCAAGTAGCAGAATCTGGCAAGCTAAAGAAGAAATAGGTTCGGCGTAACCTCATTGGAGTAGGAGCTTGAAGGGCTTAGGTACATTGGGTAGATTAGGCTTGGAGGGTCTTCTGTTGTTTATGTATCCCAACTGCATTTTTTAGTGGATTGTTTATTGTTTAAAGGACGGCAGAGAGGTTTTACGCCAAAGGCTTCGATTTCCTTTTCAATAATACATCGAGTGTTGTCTATGTATTTGCATCTCTCTTCCCTTAATCTTTTCCACTTAATTTCTGCTGTGGATATGATTTTATTTGGTTTAGATTATTTATCAATTCTATTTTAAGCTTATGTTCATGTTCCACACATTAATTGTTTGACATTAAGCTTGAATTGGTAATTTGAAAATTGGGGGTCTAAACATTCTTAGTGTTTTATACACTTACTGAACTTTCAATTGGTATCAGAGCAGATACACTCTTATTGGTTTCATTACTATAGTGTGATCCTTGACCCTATATTAAGATGGATTTGTCTCAATCTTTAAATGCTCAACCATATTTTGATGGCAGCAACTATGCCTTTTGGAATGTAAGGATGAGAGCATTTCTGTTTTCTATAGATGAGGTTGTTTGGGATGCTGTTGAAATAGGATGGACAAAGCCAAAGGCAGTCAAATCCACTTGGGATAAGGCAGTCCTCGCAGCATCAAATGCTAATGGTAAAGCACTTAACACAATTTTTTTGTGGTGTGTCCCAAGATGAATTCCATCGGACTTCTCATATCACCATTGCCTAGGAAGCATGGCAGACTTTGGAAACCACTTATTAGTATACAAAGAAAGTCAAGAACATAAAGCTACAAATGCTGACTACCCAGTTTGAGGAGCTCAGGATGAGTGAAGAAGAGTCCTTTGACTCTTTCTATAGTAAGCTAAATGAAGTGGTCATTGGCAAGTTTAACTTAGGAGAGAAAACGGAGGACTTGAAAGTTGTAAGAAAAATTCTTCGTTCATTGCTGGAGAGCTTCTGTGCAAAGGTGGTTGCAATTGAGGAGAGTAAAAACCTTGATGAAATCAAAGTCCAAGAGCTGATCAATTCTCTCTAAATGTATGAACTTTCAATATCAAATCAAAGAAAGAGCAAATCACTGGCTCTTAAGACAATAAATGAAAAGGTAGAAGGTCATGGCTCATCGGATGAAGATGCAGTAGAAAAGGATGTTACCTACCTCGCAAAGAATTTTTGCAAATTTCTAAAGTTCAAAAACAGTGAGAAATTTGGTGATAAAGGGAAATTAATGAGTTCCGGAAAGGAAAAGAAAGACTTCAAAAAGAGAGAAGGGAAGGAGTCCCAATCTACACAAGAAGTCACTTGTTTTGAGTGTAATGGACAGGGCTATTTCAAAGAGGAATGTCCTAATTATTTGAGATCGAAAGGCAAGGTGTATGCCACCACTCTCAGTGACTCATATTCCTCTATCTCTGATTGAGAGGATAGTTGTGATGAAGAAGGGAATTTCTCAACATTCATGACTGTTGCTCATGTTGAGTCTTCGAAGGACTTGAATTTGCTTGTGGAAGAACTTGGGGAGCACAGTGGTGAGGAATTCATGGGAATTGTAGAAGAATTAGATACTAAAGAAGATGAAGATACAGCTCGTCGGAAAGAGAACTACAATTCTCTACTTCAGAAGTCAGGAGAATATGCTAGGGTGGCCAAAGTAGCTGTGAAAAAGATGAAGAAAGCTGAAGAGGTCTATAAAAATCATCTAGTGAGATATAAGGAGGCCAAGTGTGAGATAGAGATGCTAAATGGCGAGTTAACCAAGGCTTACACCAAGATAAAATTCCTTGAGCTTGATGTGATTCAAGCAAATGCCAAGGTGGAGTGAGTCTTTACAAAGAAGCTTGATGATGTCCTTTCTTCTCAAAAGACTTTATCCGACAAAACCGGATTAGAGTACATCGAAGAAAGTAGTTCAACTGTAAACATCTCCAAAGAAGTGAAGTTTGTAAAGGCCAAAGAGCCGGTTGTAGTTGCCCCTACTGTTGAAAAGACAAATATTGAGAAGAAGAAGAATGTAACTGACCGGCGAGTGTTAAACAAGCCCCATAATCACTCTGTGGTTAGGTTTGAAGGCAGATCAAAATCTCTTCCTCGATCGCAAAGAGGTCCTAGAACGAATCATGTGTGCCATCACTGTGGACTTTGAGGGCACACCCGACCCAATTGTCATAAGCTGAAAGCATTAAGGAATGCTGGTGACCAAAGGCCAAGAAACGACAAGAGGATTTGGGCTGTTGAGTCATCAAGAGATCGAAATGTTGATCTCGGAATGATCGACGTGATGAAGATGATTGGTGCATTCACCAACTGCTTGGAAAGCTTCACTAGAAGGGTTGAAAGTCCTAACTCTCGTACCCAATCCTATACGGAAATCACCCCAAACGCACGACGTGTGGGTGATGAAGGGTACTCATATATAAGCATTACCACATGTCCATGCATTAATACTTCCTATGTTGTGTGACTGTTGGTTTGTTTATTGATTATGAAATTTGAAAATTGTTTGTTTGTTTCATTTTTTTTTTTTTTTTTTTTTTTACATTATTGCTTCTTATCAATCTTTTCTTTCTTGTGTGTCAAAAATCCAAAAACCACATAAAAAGTAGAAAATCCAAAAAGATTGATCGACATTGTTAAGTTTTGTCTCAAAATATGTTTTATCATGTACCCTTGTGCAAATGACTTTGTGCATCTACAAGCATAGCTTGTTCCCTATGCACTTATATCATTGTGGGAGAAATTTTGAAATCTTTGTGACTATTGTAAATAGATCTTCAACCTTGACATGAATGATTAGTTAATGGTTTTGTTGATTTTGAGCCATGCATAGACTTGTGTCTATATATCTTCCCACACTTTATTTTATTGTTTTTGCTAAAAGAGCTCACCAAATGTAAATCTCCAAATGAAAAGAGATATTGAGCTGCAAAATTCTGTCGCACATACTAGTATTCGACTGGGAAAAAGGGAAAGCGACCAAAAATTAGAAATATATGATGCCCAAAAAGCCAAAGGCTAACTCATTAAAGTGAAATATCAAAAATTTCAGGCATTAATCTCAAAATGAGATGTGGTGATACAAAAAGATCAGATGATATGTCAAACATCAAGCCAAATGAAAAGCTTCAAAGATATTGTACTCAAGCCTTTGTGGGAGGTCATATATGCATATTTTTATAATTGAGATGAATCACATTATCTAGTGCTAGTTGTGTATGTCTTGATTGAATTGATCATTGAAGTTTCACATTAGACTAAGAACTATCTCATCTTTGATATTCACACACAACACACATGTTTATGTTCAATGAATGCCATATTTATTCGTGTGATTATACTTGATTAAATGTATTTTCACATACTCTATCTTTGTTGATCTATCACAAAAAGATTTTTGAGTGTTTTAGTTATTTTTGGAAAGTACTTTGTTTTTACAAAAATTGTCAAAAACTTCAAGAATTGCTTTGCCCTATTCTGGCGACTCAGTTGCGAGTAGAACTAGTCGTACACCCTAGTTGCAAGTCCATCACAGAGATTTTTCGTGACTCTTTGGCGGGTAAATGCTTTAGTTGTGAAAAGGACTTAGATTATTTTTCAAAAAATTGGATTTTCATGCTTCTTGCGACTTAGGTTGGCGACTTGCTCACAAGTGGAAGGTCCAGTCGTGAGGGGTACATAGAGATTTTCGCAACTCAGTTCGCGACTATCTCGCGATTGGAACTTCCAGTTGCGAAAAACACTTAGAATTTTTTTTTTTTTTTTATTATAAGTGTTCTAGCGGCTGGTCCTGGCAACTTGCTCGCGACTTGTCTCAGTTGCGAAAATCTTGTGTTTTGGACAAACTTGGTCAGTTTTTAAACCTTTTCAGTTTTCTCTCAAACATTTCTGACTGTTCATCTTCTTCCTTACCTGACTCACTCTCAAAATCACTGTGTCTCTCTCGAACAACCTCTGTTCTTGCATCATTTCATCTTTCAATCGTCAAGGAAAGGTTTGGGTTTTTGTCACTTACTCTTTTTCTTTCACATTTATTGCATATTCCTCTTGGATTGTGTATTTTTTTCTAATATCTGTATATCTCTTGTTTGTACGTGGGTTTATGTTTTTCTGGTGAAATCATTGTGTGTGTTTTGGTGGCTATTTTCTGATCTACTCTATCTTGAAATAATATCAGGTTATTAGTGACACATACACACTCATTGTCATGTTTAGCACATCTCTAGTTTTTAAGGTTTTCATTGTTTTTGAACTGACCCGTTGCTAATAATGTTTGTGGCATTATGGGGTTTCTTTCTTTATGAAATATGATGCAGAGTGAAAATGTCTCCATTTAAGAGAGCAGTTGTGAAAGGAGGTAGTAACAAAGGGAAAGAGCCTGTCATTGATGTTGATGACCTCTCACCTAGATCAAAAAGGACTCGTTCATCATCAGGAGTGTTCGATCCCACCAAGTTTAGATCCTATGCAGCTTTTCAAACTCATGACAATTACTTCAGAGATGCTACACCTTTACTTGAGAGGGTTGTTGATCAATCATCACTTGTTGACACCAACATCCCAAAATGGTTTACCCATAAGGATTGGAATTACCTTCTTTCCGACCTTGATGTCGCCTATGAGAATTTAGTAAAAGAATTTTGAGCCAATGCAATTGTGGAAGGTGGAGAACTCAAGTGCTGGGTTAGAAGTAAAAGCTTCTCAGTCTCTCCCACATACTTGGTAGAGATCCTTCACATCAACAGACCGATGCTTAAAAACTCACCAGTTTATGATGATCTATGTCCAGACGAAGAACTTCTTCGAGGTGGTCTTGGACAAGACTTGGAATTCTCTTCCAATGGAAACTCCGTCAGTGTTTCTTCTCTCCCTCCAAAATTGAGAGTGCTTACAATAGTCATGTTTCATAACTTGTACCCTTTATTCAACACAGGGTATATGAATCTTGGACGTTTCTTTTTTCTTCATGACCTAATCTCTGATGTAGAGATTGACATCTATGCTCATATCTTTCACATTCTGTGCAAAACGGTTCTACGAACTGGGTCAAGGATATGCGTTCCTTTTTGCTGTTCATTTCTAGAATTTTGAAGCTTAAAGGAATTTGGCCAATAGATGATGTCTCTCCCTGCACAAAACCAAGTCCAATCACCATGCATACATTCAACGCTAGCATTGGTCATAGTTGGAAGAAAGCCAAATCAAAAACTTACACACCTCTCAGAGGTTCGTGCTCCAGCTCATTCTCCTTTGATGACAAACTCGACAACATTGTGACATTTGTTCACGAATTAAACACCAAGATGTTTGGACTCACATCTATCTTACATCATCACAGCATTCGGTGGGATATGCAATTCACCTCCCTACAAGCTCAATTGCATTAGATTCAAAGGAAGCTAGAAGAAGATATGGACTAGCTATTCCATGACAAAAAGGGGGAGAACAATGAAAGGGGGAGAAGACTGTCAAAGGGGGAGATTTCAACAAGCAGGCCTATGTTCAATATTTCTGTTTATCATTTTGCTTTTTATTAGCTTATGCTATTTCAGTATTTCTTTCAGTTTGTGCCCATATTACTTTTGTAAGCTTTTAGGGTTTGTTTCAATGAATTTGTAGGCTTTTATGGTTTGTACCATGCTTATGCAGCCTTTATGTTATGTTGTCAATACTTCTAGCTAAATGTTATGCATTTTCTTTAAGTATTCTCACTCTTGTGCCCTAGTAGGATTTTGTTCCTAGATGCATATACTTTTAAGTATTGTGCATTGGTTGAGTGTTGGGCATGCAAGTGATTTGTATTAAGCTTAGTAACTTGTATGTCCGGATGTTCATTCCAAGTGTGAATGAGCATTATGGTCACTATTTTATAGTGATTGCCTATTTGGTCAAGTCATGGTTTATTTCTTAGTCCATTTTGCTTGATCGCGTTGTGCTTGCCTCATATGCCTTACAAGTTTACTGCATACAATGATCAAATTGTGTTATTATGTTTCAGGAGTTATTTGTTCATATAATTCAAGAGCTTATCAGATTCTAGAGTTAGGTGTGAGTAAGTTTTGTTTAACTGTTCCCGACTCACATATTAAGTTTAGAGTTTGTTTTAGGGTTTTGTCACAGAATAGCCAAAGGGGCAGATTGTAAGGTTGAATTTTATCAACCATCTTGTTGGCTTTATTCAATGCCAAATTTGCTTGTATTTTAGCAATTAGTAACCCTGTATTTAGGTGAGAATCAGGTAAGGATAGTGTGTGAGAGAGTGTGAAGAAATATTCAAGATTGTGCAAAGAAGCAGGGACTCGCGACTGGATCTTGTGGGTGGCTTGCGGCTTGCAAGCCAAAAGAAAGTTGTACACATACCAAGCATGCCAGAAGTTAAAGAGTCGTGCCAACTGTTGCACTATAGGACAAATGTCCCAGGCTGGCTAGGCCGTTAGCTTACGACTTGAACTCGCGACTCAACCCAGTTGCGAGGTCAAGTCACTAGAACACCCTATTTAGGAAAAAATTGACTTTTCACATTCCTTCTCACCCTACTATATATATACCCTTATACCCATGATATTGAGAGAGCTTCTAGAGAGAATTTTGAGAGAGAAACCCTAGAGAAAAACAAGATTGATTCATCCATAATCTTCACATAGAGACTCTTCAAATTCCTCTACTCTCTTCCTCTCCATTGTCAAATCCTTGAGAGATACATCACTAAAACCTTTTCTCACCATAGCCATATCTGTGAGAAGGCCATTTGGTGTTTGGAAAGTAGTTAAGAAGGGACCAATTTTATATTGGTGGATGCTATGGTCAAGTAGCGAAATCTAGCAAGCTAAAGAAGAAATAGGTTCGACATAACCTCATTGGAGTAGAAGCTTGGAGGGTTTAGGTACATTGGATAGATTAGGCTTAGAGGGTCTTCTACTATTCATGTATCTCAACTACATTCTTTAGTGGATTGTTTACTGTTTGGAGGGCAGCAGAGAGGTTTTACGTTGAGGGCTTCGGTTTCCTCTCCGATAACATATCGAGTGTTGTGCTTGTGTTTGCATCTCTCTTCCCTTAATCTTTTCCATTTAATTTCTGCTGTGGATATGATTTTATTTGGTTAGATTGTTTATCAATTCTGTTTTAAGCTTATGTTCATGTTCCACACATTAATTGTTTGACATTAAGTTTGAATTGATAATTTGTAATTTGAGGATCTAAATGTTCTTAGTGTTTTGTACACTTATTGAACTTTCAACAACTACTTTGAATCCAAGACCTGTTACTTGAAATTTTGAAGGATGTGACACCAATGCCAAAACTGAAAAAATTTATGTTGAAAGTCAAATTGAAAGACAAATTACTCCATGGTTT
Organism: Quercus lobata; assembly: GCF_001633185.2. Taxonomy (NCBI): domain Eukaryota; kingdom Viridiplantae; phylum Streptophyta; class Magnoliopsida; order Fagales; family Fagaceae; genus Quercus; species Quercus lobata. Next base: position 41,703,967 of record NC_044914.1, on the reverse strand, counting down.
GGAAACTAAGTATAATCTAAACAAGGATAAACTGAAAGGGACACTAGTTGAAGTCAAAACTTGGTTTTCATTCATACTTTTCTTTTTACAATATTATGGGCATAAATAGCCACTATACATAATTGGAATGCTAAATTTTAGGACTACAAATCTCCAAGCCAGTAGAGCAAATCTCTAATCTAGGAAACATATATATTTACAATCAATCTATATACGAAGTCTACCAACTTGGAATTATTTCTAGAATCTTCAACACTCCCCCTCAAGTTGGTGCGTAGATGTCGCTCATTCCCAATTTGTTGAGACCATCATGAAATGCTCAACTTGATACAGCCTTGGTGAGTAGGTCAGCAAGTTGTTCTTGAGACGAGACATGAGGTGTTTCAATGATCCTTTCTTCTAGTTTTTCCTTGATGAAATGCCTATCAACTTCCACATGTTTGGTTCGATCGTGTTAAATTGGGTTGTGGGCAATATCACAAGCTGCCTTGTTATCACAATAGAGCTTCATTGGGCTGTCGTGCTTAATATTCAGATCTTTTAATAAATTACGGATCCGTAATAATTCACATACTGCCTTAGCTATTCCTCTGAACTCAAATTCAGCACTAGATAGAGCAACTACAACTTGCTTCTTGCTTCACCAAGTGACCAAATTTCCTCATACAAAAGTGAAATATCCTACTGTAGACCGCCTATCTTTGATTAATCCAACCCAATCTACATCAATGTATCCTTTGACATCCAGATTATTCCCCTTTTTAAACATAATCCCTTTCCCTGGAGATGACTTCAAGTAGCACAAAATGCGAGTAACTACATTCATATGTTCTTCGCTTGGAGAATGCATGAATTGGCTCATGGCACTTAGTGCATATGCCAAGTCAAGCCGAGTATGTGCAAGATACATTAGTCTCCCAACTAATCTTAGATACCTCTCCTTGTTGGTTGGGACTTGATTCGGATATATGCCTAGCTTCAAATTTTCTTCCATAGAAGTGCTAACTGGACTACATGCTGTCATACTAGTCTCACTTAGTAAATCCAAGGCATATTTTTGTTAAGATAGAAAGACACCTTCCTTTGGTCTTGACACTTCAATACCGAGGAAGTATTTCAATGGACCAAGGTCCTTCATCTCAAATTCTCGAGCTAGATGGTTCTACAATGCTCTCCTTTCTTCTGAATCATTTCCATTACTATCATAATCAACATACACAATTAGACAAGTAATCATTCCTTTTTTATGCTTCACAAAAAGAGTATGATCTGAGTTACTCTACTTGTATCCAAAAGCTTTCATTAACTTCGTAAACCTTCCAAACCATGTTCTCAGAGATTGCTTCAGAACGTATAGGGACTTTTTTAATCTGCAGACATGTTTTCCACTTTCTGACTACATATTACATCCAGGGGGCAACTCCATGTATATTTCTTCTTGTAGGTCTCCATGCAAAAAGGCATTCTTCACATCAAATTGGTGCAATGGCCAGTCAAGATTCACTACCAAGGATATAATAATACGAATAGTATTGATTTTTGCTACTGGTGCGAATGTTTCCATGTAGTCAATTCCATAAGTTTGAGTGTACCCTTTGGCGACTAAGCTGGCTTTGAATCGTTCAATGGTTCCACCTGCCTTGTATTTGACTGTGAAAAACCACCTACATCCAATAGGTTTCTTTCCTTCAGGTAGCTTGACAACTTTCCAAGTTGAGTTCTTTTGAAGTGGCTTCATTTCTTCATTCATAGCTTCCTTCCCCCTAGGATCTCCCAGAGCTTCCTGCATGTTAGTAGAAATAGATACAGCAGATAATTGATTCGCAAATGACTCACTTTCTTTTGATAGTCTATGGTAGGATACATAGTTCTCGTGGGATACTTAGGTTTGGAGCTAAGAACAGGTTCATAGTTTACTCTAGGCATACCTCTAGTGGCTCGATTAGGTAGTACTTTTGGAAGGAATTGAGATTCAGAATGTACCTGGGGTTGTACCTGGGGTTGTACCTGGGGTTTAGGAAAGGAATTAACTTGAGAAAAAAATTAGTTAGATGGTACTTGAAGTGGAGTCACTTCCATCTGATTCTGATTATTTTCCTCATTCAAACTAACGTCTGGTTGGTCGAGAACAGGTTGCACACGCAGCATGGTTTCCTCTTCTGGACACTCACCACTTTTATCCAAAAATTCACCACTTGTATCCAAATGGTCCAAAGAAGGATTTAGATTTAGAGTCTGCAATTCATTTCGTCTCTCCCCCTGAATTGAGGACTCGGGAACAGTATAGTACATGTCATTTTCATGAAAGACAATGTCAAGGGTGACAAACATTTTTCGTGATGGGGGGTGATAGCAGCAGTGGCCTTTCTGAAGTGAGGCATAGCCAACAAAGACATATCGTAGGGCTCATGGTTCCAACTTATCACACAATGGCTTAGGAACATGCACAAATGCCACGCATCCAAAAATTCTAGGTGATAAATTCGGAGCAGTAGGAGCGGTTACAATCGAATGAAGAACTTTAAAGGGAGTCTGAAAGTTTAGCAAGCTTGAGGGTACACGGCTAATAAGGTAAGCCGCAATATTGAACGCTTCACCCCAATAACTAGTGGGCATGTGAGCTCCAAACAAAGAGGCTCGTACAACTTCAAGTAGGTGGCGATTCTTGCGCTCTGCAACCCCATTTTGCTGAGGGGAAAGAGGGCAAGTTGTCTAGTGAGATATGCCATGTTCTTGCAAGTACTTCTTCAGGTCCTGATTAACAAATTCTCCACCATTATTAGTGCGAAGAACTTGTATGTGAGATTGGTATTGAGTGGTAATCATCTTATGAAATTTCTGAAATAAGGAGCTAAATTCATTTTTTGATTTCATCAAGCAAACCCAAGTCATACGAGTGTGATCATCAATAAATGAGACAAACCAACGAGAACCATTCAAGGACGGGTTTTTGGTCGGCCCCCATACATCAGAGTGAAGCAACATAAAAGGTACTGGACTTTTATTCATACTCAATGGGAACGATACGCGGTGACTTTTTGCAAGTTCACAAATACTACATTTGAAATCTGAAGTATTTAATTGAGAAAACAACTTTGGGAACAATATTTTTAAATATCCAAAAGACGCATGACCCAAGCGCCAGTGCTAGAACCAAATTTCGGAGGACTTGTCGATTTGACTCATTGAAAGAGCTTGAGCCAACTGATGTGAGCTAGTAGGCTTCAAATCCAGATAGTACAGCTTCCCCCTTCTATTACCACAACCAATCGTCTTCCGAGTTCGAATGTCCTTAAAAACACAAAGGTTAGGCCAAAAAATCACAACACAATACAACGCATTGGTTATTTGAGCGACAAACAATAAATTATGGTTGAGGAAAGGTACAACTAAAATAGAATCAAGATTCAAATTATCTGAGAGAGGAATTGAACATTCCCCAATCATAGGTGAGGGATTGCCATTGGCGGTAGAGACTATATGTGTGGTGGGCTATTTCATAGACGGAGCATGCTAATTGTCAAAGGTCATGTGATCTGTAGCACTAGAATCAATTATCCATGTACTACTACTATCTGATGCAGAAGTAAGGAAAACCTTACCAATGTTACCTGAAGTAGCAATCAAAGAGGAAGCTTCTGTAACATCATTGGAAGGTTTGGTCACAGCAATAGAGGCTTGGTGGTTGTGGTTTGGCTTCGAATTGTGCTTGCGCGGTGCCTTTGCTGGATCCCACCAATCTGGATAGCCAATTAAGTCATAACATCGTGCCTTTGTATGGCCTGTCTCACCATAGTGAGTGTACAAACGTTTGGGTTTGGCAGCGCCTATTTCGTAACTGCCCTTCTGAGATCGTGCTTGGTCAGAATCAGTCTTTTGAGCGAATTGTTGAGGCTGGGGCTTAAAGCGTCGAGCCATTAGAGCGAAAGACTCAGGATTATCGGGTTCAGCATTTAAGGTAGCTCGGCGTATAGCATCTCGATGGACATAGGCATAGGTGTCATCGAGGTCCATCGAGGGGTCCTTTCAAAGAGCCTCACCTCTAATCTATTCGAATTCTGCATCCAGACCACTAAGAAAGATGTGCACTCTCAACCGTACAACAAATTTCTTATAGGTGACAATATCATCAAGATCCTTCATGATAACTTTATCACGATAATCTAATTCTTGGAAAATTTCGACAAAGTCACCATAATAAGTTGATAGAGGTCGACTAGCTTGTTTGGTGGTGAAGGCACGTTGATTTAGTGCAAAGAGTTGTGTCTCATCCAATCCATCATCGAATGCTTTGGCAAGAGCACTCCAGATTTCCCTTGCGGTATGCAGTCTAAGATATCGCTTCATTATCTTTGGCGACATGGAGGTCAGCAAACAACCCTTGACCTTCTGATTCTCTGCATACCACTTTGCATAGGTAGCATCAGTTTCCTTCGATGGTTTAGTTTTACCCATAATATATTTGAGCTTCTCACGTCCTGTGATTTGCATCTCTAATATTTGGGACCATAAATCATAGTTAACTTCTGTGAGGACAACACCGACATGGAAGCCAGAATTTTCAGATTGGATATGGATTACTAGGATTGATGGTTCAAGAGTAGAGGATTCGGAAGCCATATGGTGGTAGTTGTTTACTGCAATGGTTGTTCAGAGTAGTATGGGAGTAGTTGTTTGCTGTGATGGAAATTTTTGGAAGGCTCTGATACAAAGTCAAAACTTGGTTTTCATTCATACTTTTCTTTTTACAATATTGTGGGCATAAATAGCCACAATACATAATTGGAATGCTAAATTTTAGGACTACAAATCTCCAAGCCAGTAGAGCAAATCTCTAATCTAGGAAACATATATATTTACAATCAATCTATATACAGAAGTCTACCAACTTGGAATTATTTCTAGAATCTTCAACAGTTGAAGACTTGAAAGTTACCGTGGAAATGAATGATGAAGAATTCAGAAAGGCATTGTTTGAGTTCTTGGAACACATACAAGACCATACATTGAGAAATTCCTTGTCGAGTTGCGTGTGAGGTATTTACAGAAAGAATGGTGAAGGATTGCAAGATTTGAATGACAATGAATTGAAAAGTGCGTTGTTCCATTACTTGAAAGACAAGAGGTACCTACTTGTCATGGACGACATCTGGAAAACTGAAGTATGGAATGAGGTAAGTACTGCCTTTCCTAAAAACTTGAATGGAAGTAGAATATTGATTACTAGCAGAATAAAAGAAGTAGCATTGCATGCAAGTAGTCATAATAATAGTATTTATATTCCCCCTTATGAACTCCAATTACCTAACCAAGATAAAAGTTGGGAGCTCTTCTCTAAGAAGGTGTTTTAGGGAGATACATGTCCTCCGGAACTTGAAACTCTAGGGAGACAAATTGTAGAAAGTTGCCATGGTTTACCACTTGCAATTGTGGTATTGGGAGGTTTTTTGGCAAATAAGGAGAAAACACATCAAACACGGTTGAAATTGATTGGCCATGTCAATTGGTATCTGGATCAAAATAAATCATTTTGCAGAGATATATTGGCTTTAAGCTACAACCACCTATCCCAACACTTGAAACCATGCTTTCTATATTTTGGTATCTACCCAAAAGACTTTGAGATACTAGTGATGCAACTAATCCGACTTTGGATAGCTGAGGGATTCATACAGCAAACTGGGAGTAGAAATATGGAGGATGTTGCTGAGGACTACTTGGAGGAATTCATTGTTCAAAGCTTGATTCAAATAGCAGCGAAGAGGCTTGATGGAGGAGTCAAAACATGTCGTATCCATAATCTTCAACGACACCTCTGTATATCGGTGAGTGCTGAAGAGAAGTTTCTTGAGGTTCGTTCAAATGTTAACCTTTCACCTATGAGCAAATCCCGTAGAATTTCCATCCACAGTGCCAACCATCCAGACATTTCTTCCAACCCTTGTGAGCCTTCAAATAGTCATTCTTTCATAGGCTTTGGGGAGGTTGTCAAGCTCGAGAGTCCTCTTGTTAAAAGCAACTACTTAAAATGGCTATGTGAAACTAACAAGTTGGTTCAGGTGGTGGAGCTTAGTGATATAGGCATTTGTTGTTTGATCCCCAACAAAATTGAAAACCTGATCCTTTTGAGGTACTTGAGCATTTAATCAGGAGAGCTTCATGTCATTCTAGATTCCATATGCAACCTTTGGAATCTAGAGACGTTGTACCTGAGAAATTCTTAAAGGACAAATTATAAAATAAAATGCTTGTGAAAGTTCAAAAACGTGTATAAACACCTTTGAACGTTTAGACCCCCAAATAACAACTCAACCAATTCAAGCAATATGTCAAACAACTAGTGTGCGGAAACTTAACATATGCTATAATATGAAATTGGTTAAAAACTAGCTAAGCCAAAACAAAATAAAATCCACAGTAGATAATAAAAAGGCAAAGATAGAGAGGAAGGAAGATGCAAACACAAAGACAACACGCGATGTGTTATCGAAGAGGAAACCGAAGCCCTCAGCGAAAAACCTCTCCATCGCCCTCCAAGCGGTAAACAATCCACTAGAAAATACAATTGGGATACATGGACAGCAATAGACCCTCCAAGCCTAATCTACCCAGTGCACCTAAGCCCTCCAAGCTTCTTGCTCCAACGAGGTTGCGCCGAACCTTTTTCTTTTCTAGCTTCCCGGATTCCGCTACTAGACCGTAGCATCAACCAATGAAGATTGGTTCCTTCCTAACTGCTTCCCAGAAATCCAAACAACTCTCTCACAGTAGTGATGATGGTGAGAATCAGGTTTGGTAAAATGCCTCTCAAGGATTTGACAATGGAGAGGAAGAGAGATGAGGAATTTGAAGAGACTCTAAGGTATAGATTGTGGGTGAATCAATCTTGTTTTTCTTTAGGGTTTCTCTCTCAAAATTCTCTCTGGAAGCTCTCTCACAATCGTGGGTAAAAGGGGTATTTATACTGGAGTGGGAGAGGAATGTGAAACGTTAGGTTTTACAAAACAGGGGTGGCTCGCAGCTTGACCTCGCAGCTTGACTAAGTCGCAAGATCCAGTCGCGAGATAACCGTATGGCCAGTTGTCCTGTTTTGTCCTGTAGTGCTCCAATTTGCATGACTGTTTACCTTCTAGCATGCTTGGCACGTGTGCTACGTCTGGCGGCTTGCAGCCGCAAGTCACCTGCGAGTCCCAGCCGCGAGTCTCTATTTTCTTGCACACTCTTGAGCAATTTTCACTCTATCTCACTCACTACCCTTACATCAAACCCACCGAAATACAGGGTTACTAAATGCTGAATTACAATCAAATTTGGCACGGAATAAAGCCAATTAGATGGTTGAATAAATTCAACCTTACAATCTCCCCCTTTGGCTATTCCGTGACAAAACCCTAAAATAGACTCTAGACTTAACATGTGAGTTAGGAACAGTTGAACAAAACTCACTCACACCTAACTCTAGAAGCTGTGAAGCACTTGAATCATATGGACATAATACTCCTGAAACACAACAATACACCATGATCATTGTAAGCAGAAAATCATAAAATGCATATGAAACAAGCAATATGTGATCAAGCAAAGATGGAGTTAAGAAACAAACCATGGCTTGATCAACTAAGTGAACACCACAAGGTAGTGATCACAGTGCTCATTCACACTTGGAATGAACACAAGGACATACAAGTTAACAAGCACAAGGCAAGACACTTGTATGTTCAACACTCAACCAATGCATAGTACACAAGGTATATGCATCTAGGAACAATCCTACAAGGGCACAAGAGTGACAGTACATAAACCAAAATGCAAGACATTTAGATTAAAGTACTGATTTCAACATAGCATAAAGGCTGCAATAAGCAAGGTACAAACCATAAAGCCTACAAACCATGCATAAGACATTAACCCTAAAAGCTTACAAAAGCACATGGGTACAAACCACAAAACATCCTGAATAACATCATCAAAATATATTAAAGTTTAAACCAAGAGTATAGGTTAAGAGTTAAAAACAACTATACACCAAAACACAGTGTATCAAACCCATATAAACATTAAATAGTCCAACAAACATAAACCTAAACCTATAAGTTTAGAGGATAAAACTAAAAACAAAAGTATGACAAAAGTATGTGTGTACTCCCCCTATCACTATGCACACTTCCCTTTGAAACTTTCTCCCCCTTTCTGAATGCTCTCCCCCTTTTTGTCACGAATAGCTAAAGGCTCTTATCCAACTTTCGTTGAATAGCATCTAGCTGATTCTCCATAGTCTCGAGACGCATTTGGATATGGTTATTTGTGGAGTAGAGAAGTGCCACAAGCTCATCAATGCGTTTCTGAATATGCTCAAGTACACTGCTAACTCTATCAGTATGAGGAGCAGTCTGTGCTTGCGGGAATACTAGCCGGTGAAGCTTCAGGAATAGCACGCGAAGTAGATGTGGTATGTGCAGGTGTCTCTGATTCAGGGGCAGATGGAGTAACCGAAGAGATGTAAGCACTCCTTGGTGATTTAGAGGAGTGACTTTTGCTAGCTTGAAGAGTGAACAAGGAAATAGGACGTTGCCGGGTCAACATTTTTCCATCTGCAGGAGGAATAATGCCTTCACGAAGAATGAGCTTCATGATGAGACTGGAAAATGGAATAATTCCTCGAGCTGCAGTTCGACACGCGGTCTTCCTCAAGGTATAGTAGATGTGAGCACATATATCAATGGGGGCTCCTGTAATAAGGTCACAAAGGAATAGAGCTCTCCCAAGATTGATGAATGTAGTGTTGGACAGTGGGTAGAGATTGGTGAACATGATCAACTTCAGTGTAGTCAGCTCTGGTGCAAACTTTGCAGTGCTGATGGATGTTCCTGCACTGGATACTTCATGATCGGATCCTAGGATTTGTAGAATTTCTTCAACTTCTGGAGTTCGTTCATTGTAAGGAGTTAGATTCACATTCTGAGGTCTGGTGATGCCGAGAAGATCTGCGATGGAGTCTGGGGAAACGCTAAACTCTGTTCCTCTGACCCAGAAAATGAGTTGAACTCTAAGATCAGTTGCATTGGAGAAGCATTCTTTAACCAGCTCATCCATTGGATCATCAAAGTTCCCAAACAAGTTTGCCCAATCTCATTTCTCAAAGATTCGAGGGATAAAAGTGGTCCCTAAGGTTTTAAACTCTACCACCCGTTCCACTATAGTAGTTGACTTGTCAAAAACGTTTGAGTAGACGTGTGAGTTAAGCGGAAGTCTGAACCTATCCTCATTGGGGTCTTGAGATGCCTGAGATGATAGTCGAGTCCTTTTAGCAACTGGTGTTGCTGATTCGTCAGCAACAATGTCTTTACCCCTGGAAGATCGACGAGACATCTGCAAGAAAACAGGCCCACAGCAAAGAACCAAACAACAGTACCACACAAGATAAATGTCAACAAGATTTAGTGCAAAAAAAATTTCAATACATAAATACAAACTGAAGATAGTGCAGACCCAACCAAACTTCCAACAATACAAAGGAGCACAAAATGACAGGTGCAGCAAAATGGTGAAAGTGCACAAAGGCATAGGAAGACAAAACACTAACAAAACTGTCAATGAGACAGGTTACCATGACCATGATATGCAAACAGATACAGCATTCGAACATTTAGAGCAGATATCATAAAACACTCCACAAGAGATAAGAACATGGAAAAAATTTCAACATGAAGTAACAAATCATCCAAACTAGAGCACATGGTTGAGAGACACACATTATGTAAAAAAAAAAACTCAGTAACCAATACCGAAATCCAACATCAATACTCAAGCATGTGAAATGAGCAAGTCAAATAAACACCAAACCCATTTAAGAAGAGATTTTCAGACTCAATAACAGGCAAATATCAGAACAATGAAAAACACATTGTGACCACTCAACATGTAAATAGATGAGAACAATAGCAGACATAACACGCCATACCCATTTAACAAAGAGAGAAATATTTCGAACACAATATCAATCCAAACGGTAACAAAAAAAAATCCAGGAAAAGGTAAAATGAGATTGAGAAAGCAAAACCCATACCTTTTCTTGATGATTTGGATAAGAAATGAAGCACCAATGAGGTTTGAAAATGGGTTCACTGAGTGTTTGGAAAGGAGATAGTTTAGAGAGAAGATGAACAGTCATAAATGTTCGAGGGAAAACTGAAAAAGATTTAAAAACTGCTCCTGTTTCTGCCAAACACGCGTTTTTCGCGACTTGATTAAGTCGCCACACAGTCGCCAGTTCAAGCCGCCAAGACACTCAAAGACAAAAATTTGAAAAATTCTTCTAAGTGTTTTTCGCAACTGGAAGGTCTACCCGCGAGTGAATCGCGAGCTGAGCAGCAAAAATCTCTGAGTAACCCTCACGAACGGACCTTCCACTCGCGATCAAGTCGCCAAAAATGACCCGCGAGGACGCAACTGAGGCTCGCGACTTGACATACCCGCGACTTAGCCGCCAGAACAGGGCAAAACTGGATTTTTGAAGTTTTCAGATTTTTCAAACAAAATACTTTCCAAAAACACCTAAAACACTCAAAAATCTTTTTGTGCTTGATTTAACAAAGATTGAGCATGTGAAAACACATTTCATCAAGTACAATCACACAAAAGAATATGGCATTTATTGAACATAAACTTGTGTGTTGTGTGTAGATATCAACAATGAGATAGTCCTTAGTCTAATGTGAAGCTTCAATGATCAATTCAACCAAGACATACACAATTAGCACTAGATCATGTGACCCATCTCAATTATAGAAGTATGTATATATGACCTCCCACACAACTTGATAACTTAACTTGGAGCTTTACATTTGACTCCACTTTTAATCATAACATTTGATCTTTTTGATCTTTTGAGGCAATCACCTCTCATTGTGAGAGTGATATTTCACATTTCACATTAATGAACAAGCCTTTGGCTTTTTGAATAAACATTTTCTTTAATATAAAGTCGCTTACCCTTTTTCCTAGTCGAATACTAGAATGTGCGACAGGCTTTTGCAGCTCAATATCTCTTTTCATTTGGAGATTTACATTTGGTGAGCTCTTTTTAGCAAAACAAAAATAAAGAGTGGGAAGATATATAGACACAAGTCTATGCATGTCTCAAGATCAACATAACCATTCACTAATCATTCATGACAAGTTTGAAGATCTATTTACAACAATCACATAGATTTCAAGATTTTTTCCACAGTGATATGAGTGCATGAAAACAAGTAATGCTCGAAAATGCACAAAGCCATTAGCACAAAGGTACAAGGCAAAACAAGTTTTGAGACAAAAACTCAACAAAGTCAATCAAGCTTTTTGATTTTCTAATTTTTATGTGATTTTTGGATTTTTGACACAAGAAACAAAAAGATTGATAAGACAAAATTAAAAATATGTACAAGTAGACAAGCAAACAACCAACAGCAAAAACAGCAAGCAAAACAAACAAACATTGTCACAAAGCATAGGAAGTATTAATGCATGGACATATTGTAATGCTTATGCATGAGTACCCTTTTTCACCCACACGTCACTTGCGTTTGGGGTGATTTTCTTATAGGATTGGGTACGGGAGTTAGGGCTTTCAAACCTTCGTGAGAAGCTTTCCAAGCAGTTGGTGAATGCTTGGCCCTTAGTGCTCCAGCTTGCATGACTGTTCACCTTCCAGCATGCTTGGCACGTGTGCTGCGTCTGACGGCTTGCAGCCGCGAGTCACCCGCGAGTCCCAGCCGCGAGTCTCTGTTTTCTTGCACACTCTTGAGCAATCTTCACTCTATCTCACTCACTACCCTTACATCAAACCCACCTAAATACAGGGCTACTAAATGCTGAATTACAAGCAAATTTGGCATGGAATAAAGCCAATTAGATGGTTGAATAAATTCAACCTTACAGCTTGCCTAAAGGGATATGGAAGTTACAAAAATTAAGACATTTGTACTTGGATGGGCCAACATCTCTACCAAGAACTGACAATACAGTCACTTTACCGAATCTTCAAGTCCTTACTGGTATAGCTATAAATAAAGACATTGAGAGTCTCTTTGCTAAGGCCAGATTTCCTAATGTACGAAAATTAGAATTGCATTCTATAAGATGGACGGAGTCAGGGCTTTTGTCAAGCCTCCATCCCTTGCGACATCTACAAACTATGAAGATTTATGAACTTATTTTGCTTTCAAGTCCAACTTCATTCCACTTGACACTCACAAAGATAACCATATTTGTAGGCACAAATTTATTTGGTGGTGGCGTGATGAGAGTGTTGGGTAGCCTTACAAACCTTCGAATACTCAAAGTAGTAGGAGATGGCCATCATCAGATCACCCTCGATTGTGATGAAAGTAGTTTTTGTCAACTTGAAGTCTTTAAAATGGCAAAAATGCAAGTTGTACATTGCCATACGGGGAAAGGTGAAATGCCAAGGCTTCAACGTATGATCATCGAGTGTTGTGATTTTTTTTTTATGCCCCCTGAAGAACTACGTTGGTTGACTGCCATTTGGAATGTGGAAGTTTTATATCCTGGTCCAACATTGGAAAAGATGGTTCAACAGTTGCAGAATTAGATGAGGGATGGATGCAAGCTCCAAGTCTATCCACCTCTTGACCCAACTTAACGAGAGAGTAGAAATTGAGAGGCTTCATTTGTTGTGCTATGCTTTGGCGGGGGGCAGAGGCCTGAGGGGGTCAATGCTCCTCTGTTTCATCCGTTCGTTCACATTTTGCTGGTATGATATGATGTGTACTTGTTACTTTTTCTACATCCCTAATTATCCTAGCTTTTTTTTTTTTTTTTGGCTAGGTGATTGCGGTGGCTAGAACCCCCGAGCATAAGGTCATACGGGTACCTGGGTGCCAATAGGCTACTGAGGCCAATGGCCTAATTATCCTAGCTTTTAAATCTTTACTGCTACTTAAAAATATAAAATAAACTTTCTAATAATTTATTATGTTTATGATGATAAATTCATTTAGGTTTGGAGCACTGACGACTCCACATGCAAGCCAAGGTGGTCAGGACCACCCTGGCTTGCAAAAAAATGTGTGACCACCTTCGCTTGCAAAAAAAATGTATATATACACTTGTTAAAAAAATATTATATGCTAAACTAACCTATTGTGACCAATTTAATAAAAATGTCAAACACCTTGACTGGAGAATTACAAAAATTTGGATTCAACAAAAATAAGAGTAATGCTATATTCACAACATTTTAACAATAATTTCACAACAAAGTCAATGTAATAAGCTGTTGCTAATTCTAATTTGACCCAAATACCGAAATTATTTTTTTACCCATCAATAACAATTTTTTGCATAAGATTTATTGTAAAAATGTTGTGGACATAGAATTACTCCAAAATTAATTCTGCCCCCAAAACATCATCCTTAATCCCTTTTATAATTTTTTTTAAAAAAATCTTAAATAACAACAATAAATATTAGCCCAAATAACAACAAACATAAACCAAACAAAAACAAGACAATACCAAACAACAAGTGAACAAATTGTTCAACAAAAATCCTATTATAAAACAAAAAGATAAAAATCGCTAATCATTTAAATTTGTAGATCATTCAACATATTCAATAAAATAATCTCTAATTTCATTTTTCCTTAAAAAATGGTACTATGAAAAATATTGTGGTTGTGAGTTCACTTTGATAGTGATAACAGTTATACCTTTTTTGGCTTTGCAATCGCAACAATTTTGCTCTCTTTAGTGACTTGACTCGCAATTGTAGCAAATATTCAAGTTATTACTTTATTATATTTTGTATAATTTAAATTTCTTAGTGACCACCCTAAAAAAAAATTCATAGAGCTGCCATTGATTTGGAGGAAGGTATCTTAGGACACTACTTAATAAGTCTGTGATTGGGATGACACTACTTAATAAGTCTATGATTGGATCAATTATCTTTATAAGGGCGGTATTTGGGGCCCAGGCCCAGTAAGTAGGCAGTTCTGGCCCAAAAGACCCTCGACAATGAATTTGTAGAGAGTGGGTTATAGAACTAGGGCTGGACTAAGTGAACGTTAATTAGTTGTGAGCCATGCAACAGTCTGAACGTGAGAATGTTTCATTTATGTTCATAAGATACTGGTCCGAGGAGACATATCAATGCCTCTCTTGCCCTGATTACAGAATTCTTTAATCTCTCTCACTCTTTCTTCCTTCCGTTTTTCGATCCCTTCTTCATGGGGATTTCCTTCTCTTATATAGACTCCTTAAATTGATAAGGGCCTTACACTTGTTAACCATCTGGACCTTCACTTGAGTGCCTGTCCCATCGGACATCCACCTTATCTTTCTGTGAGTTACACTGGCCAAGATAACACCGTTCACCTGTCTTCTCTACATTAATGCGGCTTGAAAAGTAGTTTCTTTGCATTTAATGCGGCAATTGTGGTTGCCTCCTGGACGTCTAACATTTTCCTTCTACTTGGGATGGTTCCTCACTGTGTGCTGGGCGTACGTTGGACTCCCATTTGGTGTGTCCAAGGAGACACTCCTCCTCGAACGCCTCTTAAATAGGTCCGGCCCAACAGGATTGGGTTGGAAGTCCTCTGGCCTCGTTTTCCCTTCTTGTCATGGCTGGACTCCGCGCGGGGCCCAAGGCCCATTGTTGACTTGTAAATTTTACCCCCACAATCTTATATTGATTTCTTAAGGTTCTTTTTTTTTTTAATTTTTAAAATTTTTCATTTTTACAAGAAGTTAGGTGGGAGATTTGAATCTTGATTTCTCTACAAGTGAGACTGAATAATATTACTAAGCCACAAACACACACATAAGGGAGAGAATGAGGTTCTAAATTGGTATTCTAAACTTAAGTTTACTGATCTGACAGCCTTCGGTTTTGAAAATGAACATGGAATATAATATCTAGCCGTTAGTTTTTTTCTTCAAAGATATCATGGAAAGAAGGCATTTACGAATTTGTTATCAGTTTTGGCAGTAAATTCTGCTGTGATTGTACTCAAAAGTAGTTATCATCGGTACAACAGTAAATGCACTACTTTCTTAGTCCTTTTTGTTCTTTTTCTTTTCAATGCTTAACAATATTTTTTCTATCTGCAATTGGTTAAATAATTTGTTTACCAAGTAGTTAATTACTTTGTATGATTCGATGAAGATTATCAATTGGGAATTAATAATTGAGCTATGTCATTGTTGTATTAGGAGATGAAAAAAAGAATGGAATTAGAAGTTTCATAAAGAAGAGCAAAATGGCTCAGTTGATAGTTCCAAAGACAATTACACAAGCTGTCAATGAGAAACATCTTAACACACACACAGGAGAAAAATCATAATTCTAGTACAACAGAGTTGTTGAAATTCTTGATTTATAGTTCCTGGGTAATATAATTTGCTCCACTTACCATATGATGGAAACTGATGGTCCTCTAATTTTTTTGAGGATGTTAGGGCATATTTCACATGCATGCTGAAATATAGGTATGTAATCAGACACCTTTTTTGAGGATGTTAGGGCATGTTTCAAGCTTTGCACAATCTTAAGTTTTTTCCCAATTGTTGTTCACTAAAGGCCACTTCTCATCTTAGTTCTGGCTCAAGAACTAGATATCTGCTTCTGCCTAGAGTAATTGTTTTAATTACCCTTTTGTTGATTACAGTAATTTGACAATATGAAAACTTTCAGTTACCCAAAAATAGTTCAGGAAAAAAAAAAAAAAAAAAGTTACTCAAAAATAGATGATGAGAGATAGACCAGGAATTACAATTTACAAATTTGTATCCCCTACAAGTATAAGTGCTTGTGGGGTGTCGAGAGTAAGAGTCGGGATTCAAGTTTCTAAAAGGGAGTTTCACACACATATACACTTAGATTATACTAGAGTAGAAAAACATTCCAACTTTGGTTTATTACTAAAGATATAATAAAAGTGAGATTCCTGATTATTATGACAGGCATCAATATGTAAATTGTAATCATAGCCTGATTAGTATGACCAACTATAACACTATTATGAACCTTGATAAAAATTCAGGTATATAATTACAAGTTTTGAAACATATACAGCAAACCTCTATCAAGTAAAGAAATTTGACCTGTGAATATGATAGACAACTTATGCAAGTTGTGAGCATTAGAGCCCCAAATCCAGCATAATTTGGCACGCCGGGATCAGTCTCAGAAAAAAACATCTTTAGTTCCTGTGCTAATAGTTTTGTGTGGGAAATTTCAGGTGATATCATAAAGCCTTTGAAGGAGAATGGATATGAGTATAAATGTGGAAATGTTACTGTGAAATTGGTGGAAGCGTATGGCTTTTGCTGGGCTGTTGAGCGGGCTGTTCAGATTGCTTATGAGGCGAGGAAACAGTTTCCGGATGAGAGGATTTGGGTCACCAATGAGATTATTCACAACCCGACTGTTAATAAGGTCTTTCAATCTTATACTTGGCCTTCATACACTTGAATTTGAAAGGAACTTGCCCAGTTTTGGTTTCTTTTTGCTGTTTTCTGGTGCTGAATTTTGAGAAAAATGGAAGTAGTCAACTGTGGTTATATGCCTTTTGAAACTACTGATGTTTTATATATAGCTGATAATTATGTTAGTCAAGAGTTTACTACTTTACCGACTGCATTATAAGAGACTTTTTTAAGAAAATAGTCCTTTCTCTAGGCACTTCAGGGAATTTCCTTAAGTTTGGATATTGTGTATTATGTTGCGAAGAAGTTCCTCATTGGTTTATATGGTATTTGTTCTATATTTGGTTTTAACTAATTTTGCTAATGAAGTTTTAAATCTTTATCACAGCGTTTGGAAGAGATGGAAGTGCAGAATATTCCCCTTGAGGAAGGGAAGAAGCAATTTGAAGTTGTTGATAAGGGTGATGTTGTTATTTTGCCTGCTTTTGGAGCTGCAGTGGATGAGATGTTGACTTTGAGTGACAAAAATGTACAAATTGTTGATACAACTTGCCCATGGGTGTCTAAGGTACCTTTAGCAGATATTGGCCTCTGTTTTGTCATGCATTTAAAAAAAAAAATAGTATTCCTTTTTATATTCAGATGATACTTAATAAATTTGTGTGTAGGTCTGGAATACTGTTGAGAAGCACAAGAAAGGAGATTACACCTCAATCATTCATGGTAAATATGCTCATGAGGAAACAGTAGCAACTGCATCTTTTGCCGGGAAGTATATTATTGTCAAGAATATGACAGAGGTATGTCCAAGATGCAGATAATAATTTTACTCTGTTTTATTATATTTCATTGTTTTTGGTGTAGAACTGTA
The DNA here is from genome assembly GCF_001633185.2 of Quercus lobata. NCBI lineage: Eukaryota > Viridiplantae > Streptophyta > Magnoliopsida > Fagales > Fagaceae > Quercus > Quercus lobata. The sequence goes on along the minus strand of NC_044914.1, from coordinate 41,686,663 downwards.
CATACATTTTTGTTCAAGAAATATGCTTTTACTATGAACTTTTTAACGAATGCAGGCAATGTATGTGTGTGACTACATTCTTGGGGGTGAACTTAATGGATCTAGCTCAACCAAAGAGGAATTTCTAAAGGTACAGATTTTTGTTTCTGATTTCAACTTTAATGTCAACTACTTTTGGTATAATGCAAGGTTTTAGTGATAATTATTGGCTTGCCTGCAGAAATTTAAATATGCAGTTTCAAAGGAGTTTGATCCAGATAGTGACCTGGTAAAGCTTGGCATTGCAAATCAGACAACAATGCTCAAGGGAGAAACAGAAGAGATTGGTTGGTTATGCACTAAAACTATTTCAGTTTCTACTTTTATATAGTTTTCACTTACCCACAAAGAGGAAAAAAAATCATTTGACAGGTAAATTAGTAGAAAGGACAATGATGTGCAAGTATGGAGTGGAAAATGTTAATGAGCACTTCTTAAGCTTCAATACCATTTGTGATGCTACTCAAGTAATTTTCTCCTTTCTTGGCTCATGGTATTGCTTTTCCATTAAAATTATATTAAAATGTTGTGTTTAACATTTTTAAGAATATGTAATCTTTCTTTGTATGATCTCCATCTTCACCTTATCCTCATTGTTTCCTTTACTAAAATACAATCAAGGAAGACAGTAGATGTTCTCCCAACACTCATTAGCAGCCCTTCATCTACACACTCATATGCCCTTGTGTAGCATAACCAACTTGCATTTTAGCCAAAAGCTAATCTGCCTTGAGACAGCTGCCACCCAATATGTTTTATGTCCAGGCTTTCTTATTTTTCAGGTGGACTTCAACTAATTTAGTAATTTGTTTTATTGTCAGGAGCGCCAAGATGCAATGTACAAGCTGGTAGAGGAAAAGTTAGATCTAATGTTGGTGATTGGTGGGTGGAACTCAAGCAACACCTCGCACCTACAAGAGATTGCAGAAGAACGTGGAATCCCCTCATACTGGATTGAAAGTGAGAATAGAATAAGTCCTGGCAACAAAATTGCATATAAGCTGAATGTGAGTACGAATGCATAGAGTTCCAATGTTTCAATTGATATTAAATTTCAAATATTTTTCCCATTTTCTTTCTCTCCACCCCTCCTTTTCTCTAAACACTTGTCTTTGAATTGTTTCAATGTGACTTTGCAATAGAATGGGGAGTTGGTTGAAAAAGAAAACTTTAAACCAGAGGTTCCCATAACAGTTGGTGTAACATCTGGTGCCTCTACTCCCGATAAGGTAATTTTATTACAGTAGAAGAATGTTTTTTTTTTTTTTACCATGGCAATCCTTTGTCATAAGCTAGGGTAACCCCCAGCCATTATATGCCATGCTGAATTTTTAATGATATTGGCTATGGAAGTGATATAATAATTTGGATTTTAACTAGGTTGTTGAGGATGCCATTATCAAAGTTTTCGACATCAAACGTGAAAAGGCCTTGCAACTTGTCTAATTAGTTTAGCTTCAGATGTATACATTTGCCAGAGCATCAGTGAAACCATACAACTAAACAGGAGTATAATTGAAGAATTTACGTTATGCAGTCCCAATGTACCATCAAATTTTTATGTTGTATTGAAGGTTATGGCTATTGTGGCAATCATGTTTTGAATTTCTTAATTAATCTTAGTGACCCAAAAATTTTCAAAACTACTGAGGTGGTATGTTGTGAATGGTGCACAATAAATATGATGTCAGTCAGTGAGGAGCCATTTAAAAATGATTTTGTAATACTCACCTCAGCAACTTGCAAAGTAAGTTGTGAAAAAAGCCTCTAGCATTACTTCTGTACATGATATCTAGAGGTAATTATGTTTTCAAGTTGATTCTTTGAAGACGTTTACTGGAAAGGGAGTGTAGGGCATTGGTGAATTTGTCATCTGTTTTGACAGTGTAGTCGAAACTTCTGTTCAATTTACCTACTTTCACTTGGTGTAAACGATATGTCTAAGTTGCTTTTAGATCAATTGAACATTTCGAAAAAAAATGTACGAAAACTAGTTCAATTGATAGTTCTAGCAATCTAGCCAAGATACGGCTGTCCACGAGAAACATCTCAATGAAGAGAGAGAGAGAGATCAAATTGGTAGTACAGCGAAGTAGTTGAAAATAACCAAATCCTTGAAAATCAGTCAATAATGGTGTCCCTTAATTTCTTTGGTCTATATAATTTTTGCTCCACATATGATGGAAAGTGATGTAATTTTTCTGGGGATGTTAGTGCACTTTCACGTGCGTGCAGGAATATAGGAATGAGTTTATCTTACCGCACACTTTGATATTATTCATTCTACGGTACCCATGCTTTTTTTAGGGGGTACAGTACCTATGTAAATTTTGACCGTAGATCTCACTTGTTTTAAACTTGGCCATTTATTTATTTTTAATGGAATACTTGTCACCGATCAAGTAGGTAATGTATAAAAGAAAAAAGAAAAAAAAAACACAGAAAAAAAAAATCTTTGCTCTCGCGTTCTCTCTCAAATTGCTTCCCTCTCTTGCATTCGGTGAAAGATTCTCAGAAAAAATAGACTTACCCCATTCTCTCCCTCAAAATTCTTCTCTCTTAAACTTGTTTGAACGAAATTGGTTTGTTATTGTTGAAGGTAAGGATGAAAATGACAAAACCCTAATTCATGCAAGTTGTGAAATCTCTGAATTAATTATTAGCATGTTTGTTCTCTTTCCCCAAATTGTTTGTTAGTTTTTTGGATTCAACTATTTTTTAGATCAACTTATTAGAGTTTATTGCACCTCTAATCATTGATCCCTCTCTCTATTTGATATGGCCGGAGTCTAATTTTGTATTCTGGGAATTATGTACGGGGTGGGTGGGGAGGAGGACTGGAGGTACAGGTTTTGGCAGTAAAAGATGGTGCTATATTTGGTTAATTAAATTATCTCTATAAACTTCTACTCTTTTTTTTTCATTTTATTTTATTTGGTTAATTAAAATTATCATCTCGACAGTAGCAAAGATGCCATATCCATCTGTGCCAAGAATTTATATGTTCTTCAGTTTTCTAAAGTACATGAATTATATTGACTAGGACATCTAAGTAAAGTATTATGAATTTATGATTCATATTGCCGATTGGGAGAAATCACCTTCCTACATATGTTTGGATTTATGTTCTCTTTACAATTAAAACTATAAGACCTAATTTTCTTTTGTAATATTGTAGATTTGTGTTCCTATTACTGCAATAATGGTCTATACTACTCCTTGTTAACTAGAGCAATCCAAACTCATTGACAACCATATATCTCAACCCCTAGACTTAAAGACTATTTGTTAAAGAAAAAAGTGATAGGTAAGACTCTTTGAATTTGTGTTGGATTGCCCCTGTTTTTGAGTAGGGGTTTATTTTGCTTTAGGGTAGTCTTTGTGATTTAAAGGTCTGATGGTTTGGTTGTTTCAAGTGTGAGGTCTGATGGCCTAGACTTTGTAAAGTTTTGAATCACTTTCTGCAAGTGTTGTTTGTGGACCTTGAATGTTTTGATCTTTAGGATGCAAATATAATAAGGCTTTTGGTAGATAGTTACAACAAGGTAATTCTAGTTATTATGAAAATTCCTTCCAAAGACCATCCTTATGATCCTGCACATGATTTTCTTCTTTTAGGAGTAAAGTACCTATTCTCTGTAGAATCAATGGCATCTTGGAGGCACTAGTCACAGATATTTGCTTGATGCATCATTGTCACGTCATGTTTTATCCATCTTCCTAAATTGTACATTAAGATGTTGTCTTGAGTTACGCCATGCCAATTATAAAATTCCAATTTACATTTCTAATAATTTGGATGCAAGTTGTGATACTTATTCTAATAAATGATATTTAAAAAAATTAGAAAGGCAGAGTTCTAAATCCAAAAAAATGTGAGTTCTAATGTTATAAGTATTGAATTTAATCAATGTTCAGGCTATGCAAGCTTCTCACTGTCACTCACTGACAGATATTTACTTGAAACCTTGCATGTTTATGCATGTCAAATAGAGAGAAACAGTTGGGCACATTGATGCAGATGCAAGTTTTCCCTTACTAGCTTATCACTGTCACTCATTGACAAATATTTCCCTGAAACCTTGCATGTTTATGCATGTCAATTTTTTTTGCTTGGGCTCAACTTGTTTATTAAACGAGCTTAAAACTAAGGCTCAAGTTTCGGTATATTTAAAATTAAGGCTCAAGTTTGTTAGGTTCTAAAGTTTAGGATTTTATGTATTTAGAACTCTAATGTGTATTGTTGGCAAACCATGACCAAAACAATGTGTTTAGAAGTGTTTAAAGCTAGCTCAAAGTTGTGTGTCAATGTAAAGTTGGAATCGAGTTTAAAGCAGGAAGCACTGTGGCTTTTGGTCTAGCTTGATCGATCGAAGCTTAGGCTCGACCAATTGAAGCTCGGGCAGATTGCTTTTCTGCAGATTCGTCCAACTCAGCCCTATTTGTTTTAAAACGTTTTTAGGGTTTCTTATTTGTCCTAAGTATAAAAGGCAAACCCTAGTCCCGTTTTAGTGTTACTCATATTTGCGGTTTGTGTAAATCTCTTGTGAGATCTAGAGGAGATTTCTTTTACACAAACTTAGGATTTTCAAGGAGGAGATATTTTCTACACCTTGATGATCAATTCAGTTGCTGCCATTGAAGCTTAAAGAATACACAAGTGGGTGTGCTTGTAGCTGGTGGGAATCTAAGAAAGAAGGAGTTCGTGGATTCGGAGCTTGCACGTGGTCGTGTCAGTAAATTCTACTGGTTGGTAGCAATAAGAAGTCGAGGGTGGGGGCTTGTAAGTCTTATTGCTTGAACTTCGATTCTTTCTAGTGGATTTGCTTTTTACCTTAAGGATAGTTAGGTTAAATTCTCCCCAGGTTTTTACCGGTTTGGTTTCCTGGGTGATCATATCTTGTGTTATTTATTTTCCGCTGCTTTGCATGATTTGATCTTTATTATTGTGATAACCTAGACTTGTTTAATTGGACTAAGTAACAACTTGGCTAATTACCTGGGTTTAATCAATTGTTTAAGGGGTCTAAAAACCATCAAAGTAGAATGCTAGAAAATACCAACTTATCTATGTTTTGGCAATGAACTTTTAGAAAGTAACTTGTGCTTAATTGTTAAAGAAATTTAAATCATGGATTCCTTGCTGTTTCTTTACATATAATTTTTTTTTTTTAATGCTTCTCATATAATAATTTTATTTTTGAATGATAAAAAAATCAGTCTCCCTTTCAAAAGAAAAAGAAAAAGACAATTCATTAAATCGCTTAAGATAAACATTCAATCTCCCCTTCATTAAATATAAAAACAATTCACTAAGTCATAAACAATCTCTCAGTCATCATTTAATACAAATCATTGTCATTTTAGTAACGGAAAATAATCATGTAGTGGAATTTTTCTATCATCAATATATTACTAAAAGCTGAAGCGTAGCATTTAATGTTGCTACGCTTCCATTGAGCCACGTCAGCAGCCATGTCATTATTAATTTTTTTTTCAATTTTTTTATACAATTTTTTAACATTTAAAATGAATTAAAAACTCTATTATATTACAATCAAAATATCATATCTAATTTATCTTATTTTTAATTATTCTTATTTATTATTAAATTTTCAATTCCATTTTAACTTTTCATATCCCCACTACTCTCTACCTTAACTTTCTTCAACCTTTCTCATTCCATTCAACTTTTCATATCCCCACTACTCTCAATATTAATATTATTCTATCTTTTTATCTTCCTTTATTTTTGACTATTCTTATTCTTATCCTCGTCAATCAATCAATCAATATATTACTAAAAGCTGAAACGTAGCATTTAATGTTGCTACGCTTCCATTGAGCCACGTCAGCAGCCATGTCATTATTAATTTTTTTTTCAATTTTTTTATACAATTTTTTAACATTTAAAATGAATTAAAAACTCTATTATATTACAATCAAAATATCATATTTAATTTATCTTATTTTTAATTATTCTTATTTATTATTAAATTTTCAATTCCATTTTAACTTTTCATATCCCCACTACTCTCTACCTTAACTTTCTTCAACCTTTCTCATTCCATTTCAACTTTTCATATCCCCACTACTCTCAATATTAATATTATTCTATCTTTTTATCTTCCTTTATTTTTGACTCTTCTTATTCTTATCCTCATGCTATAAAATTGTCATTCTCCCTCTTATTCCATGCATAATTTCTATTTTTCCACACACAAAAGCCCCTCTCTCTCTCTCTCTCTCTATATATATATATATATATATTTTCCTTCAATTTTTGGTATATATATATATTTTTTAATTTTAGTGTAACAGGTTGACCATCAAAACATACTGATGCAGTATTGAAAGCTCCACCAAATGCATCGCAGAAATCAGTTTTAGACTACTAGAAGTCAGTTAGTTTGCTAAAATTGGAATTGACAGGTAATCCAGCTTGATACGATTTAGTTTTATATTTTATGTTGTTATCTTTTTTATTCTCATTGGTTGTTAAATGTTATATTATTGCATTATAAAGATAGTATATAAAAATATAATATTATTTTATTACATAGCATAACTAAAATAATATGGTGTTTATTGCTATACATTTCATTTTTATTATTTTATTCTCATCTTATTTTATTCAACATTTAAATTTAGCAACATCCTCCATATCATAATTATTTATATTTTGTCTCATTTTTTTAAAAATTAAACGTATAATATTTTATTCAATAAATAAAAATTGTTCTTATAAAGTCTTCCCATGAAATGTTACAATGCATCAATGGAAAAATGAAATACAAAACAAATATCAATTTAGAAACACTCAATTAAAAAAAAAAAAAAGAATAAACAATTTCTTATAAAGTATTCCCATAAAAAGTTACAATGCATTAATAGAAAAAGAGAATACAAAACACATGCTATTTTAGAAACACTAAATTTAATAATAATAATAATAATATCAAACCAAACATATCATAAAATAATAAACTAATAGTTATGGATGTACTAACTTCATGGCAGCAAAATGGAGTAAAATAAAAATAAAAATAAACGTTACAATATGCATATTTAGTACATTAGAATTATCATCAAATTTGGGAAAACAATAGGATGTTAACAAAGAGAGAGAGAAAGAGATTAGTAAAAGAAATCAAACGTCAATTAAATAAATTAATTAGTAACCGTTAATTGGAAAACAAAGAGACCGACGGCTGAAGGAGTAAAAAATTAATTAAAGATGACCCTACGAATGTTATTATAAACTTTACAATGCAAATAAATAAATCGTTAAATTCACTTAATTAAATCATATAATCAACAATTAAATAAAATCATACAAAATTTAAACTTGAAACTAATCAAACTCTAATCTAGAAAATCATATTTATTATCAAAACTAAAAGGAAATCATTCTTCAATAATAATAGAAATATATAAGAAATAAAGATGAAAATTTTCAAAATCTTTTTTTTTTTTACATTTCATTTAACATTATTTATAAATAATAAAATATATAAAAAAGTCCTTAAATGCTTATATTCTTCACACACCATGAATTTTAAAATCTAATGAAAGGTTCGAAGAATTTAACTCTCATTTAATGCCTCTATTATGAAAACCAACAACCAATAAAATATGATAATAGTAAGAAACGTTATAAATGGAAACATGAAAAAACTAATTAACCGCTATTATTATGGAATAGATGTTTTTTTTTTATGCATCTAAGAAAATGAAATGTATAGGGTTTACTTATTAAGGTATATATAAAGATTCACGTTAAAAAAATATGTAAAGGTTTTATTTGAAAAAAAAAAAAGTAGATGTAAGGTTTTTAATATCTTAAAAGACAATGAAAAACCAATTTTTAATTACTACAACCGTCGTTATTTTATAAATCACACACAACACTATATTCAATATCCTAAACAACATAATTAGACCCTTTTAGATATACACCACCATATTCAACTTATAAATTACAACCCAAATCAATCATACAATTACACAATCAAAGCATGAACATGTAACATGTATTATCTTCTGAATTATTGCATGGAATTTTCACAATTATTGAAAGAGAATCTCCAAATTTAATTTTCAGAAAACATCAAGACAAGGTGAATTTTATTCTTTTTAACTTCCATAGAAAAAAAAAATATTACGCACATTATTTCAACCCTTATGGAAAAGAAGGTTTACATGTAGCATGCAAAACGTGTTTAATTGACTTAGAGATGTAAAAATTAGTCAACCAACTATGGTAGAATTAAGGTTTCAAATTTTAAATAAAACAATTCTACAATAATAAAAAATTATTTTGTGATAAATATGATTATGAAATGCATTACTTTTCATTAAATTAGTTCAAATTACAAAATAATAATAATGAGATCACCATAAAAAATAATCACGTGCAACGCGCGGGTCTGTGACTAGTTTTCTATAATTTTTGAACATTCATTCTCTTTTGAAAGCACTAGATTTGATGCTAACTTATATCGTAAACGTTTAGACTAGTTGTGCTTGGCAAAATACAATTATAAAGTATAAAACTTAACAAAATCACATATCAAAATTATTATTAAGCACTAAGAGAAAGAAACAATACCACTGTTTGCACGTTTTTTGTTCGCTTGTCTTGCCCAGTTGTGCTTGGCAAAAAGTCCAATATATGTATACATCTTTCTGAACTAAAGTCAATGATTCATAAGTACTAGTGACTATTATTGTCATACATAGGGATATAAATCTACAAGTTCAAATTAACAATGTATTAGTATGTGTTAACGTAAAATACAAAGTGTGTTGAGTAAAATTACATATTCACAAAACATCAATTATGACATATACTTGTCATCGTCCCTATATGTATTTTAAAACCATTCCAGTGTGGGATTGCCATCTTCATCAATCAATTTTTGCTACAAGCATATATATAAAGAAATAAGTAAGTATAAAAGGGACTTCAGTGGTCGGCACAAATGTAAAAGTACCATTAGATGTGATATTGGTACTACCCAATGTAACAATGGAACTGTAAAATATGAGGAAAAAAATTAAGGGAACCACTAAATGTGGCAAAAGATCTGTCAAATGTGATGTTAGTATTGCCAAATGTGACAATGGAACCATCAAATATGAAGGAAAAAAAATAAGGGAACCACCAAATGTGACAAAATAACAGTCACATGAGATGTTGGAACTGCACAATGTGAAGATAGAACCGTCAAATGTGAGAAAAAATAAAGAAACTACCGAATGTGACAAAATTATAGTCATATGTGATGTTAGTACTGTACAATGTGAAGATGGAATCGTCAAATGTGAGAAAAAAATAAGGGAACCACCAAATGTGACAAAAGTACTGTTAAATGTGATCTTGAAACTACAAAATGTGAGGATGAACTATTAAATGTGAGAAAAAAATAAGGGAACTATTAAATGTGGCAAAAGAACTATCACATGTGATGTTGGAATTGCAAAATATAAGGATGAAATCGTCAAATGTGAGAAAAAAATAAGAGAACCATCAAATGTGACAAAAGTACTGTCAAATGTGATGTTGGAATTGCACAGTGTGAGGATGGAACCGTCAAATGTGAGAAAAAAAAATAAAGGAACCACCAAATGTGAGAAAAGAATTGTTACATGTAATGTTGAAACTACACAATGTGAGGATGAAATCTTCAAGTATGAGAAAAAAGTAAGGGAACCACCCAATGTGACAAAAGAACTGTCATATGTGATTTTGGAACTGCACAATGTAAGGATGGAACTGTCAAATGTGAGAAAAAAAACTGTCACATGTGATGTTGGAACTACACAATGTGAGGATGAAATCGTCAAATGTGAGAAAAAAGTAAAGGAACCACCAAATGTGAGAAAAGAACTGTCACATGTGATGTTGGAACTGCACAATGTGAAGATAAAACCGTCAAGTATAAGAAAAAAGTAAAAGAACCACCCAATGTGACAAAATCACTATCATATGTGATGTTGGAATCGCACAATGTGAGAATAGAACTATCAAGTGTGAGAAAAAAGTAAGGGAAGTAGGAACCACCCAATGTGACAAAAGAACTATCAAATGTGATATTGAAATCGTACAATGTGAGGACAGAGTTGTCAAATGTGAGAAAAAAAAAGTAAGAGAACCACCAAATGTGAGAAAAGAACTGTCACATGTGATGTTAGAATTGCACAATGTGAGAATGGAATCGTCAAATTTGAGAAAAAAGTAAGGAAACCACCAAATGTAAGAAAAGAACTGTCACATGTGATGTTGGAACTGCACAATGTGAGGATGGAACCATCAAATGTGAGAAAGTGTAGCAGGTCACCTACTAGTGGGTACCGTACCCCCTTTTTTTTGAGGGGGTACTGTAGAATTTCTTATAACTTATACATTTGTCAAGATTGAATTCCATTACTTACCAACTGGTACTTGTGAAAATTAATTCAATCACTACTTGGCTTTTGTATTATTTATGGCAAAATGTACATTAATAGTGTTTCCCTAGACTATTAGGAATATAATATTAATGTAATCACGGGACCACTTCGAGCTATTTCGATTCACTTAGGTCTTCATTTCGGTCCTGACAATCTGGTTATGGACTTATGTGTTGCTCACAAACACCCTTCACCTCATGTTGCAAAGGTCTGAGATGTTATGAACTTTTTTTGTATCTCCCAAGCTGTTAATTACTTCTATGGAGATGACATTTGTCTGTCCATAATATTGTATATTTTTATTTATCGAATTGTTAAATAAATTATAGGATTATTTTATTGGTTCTGTCTCCCTTTGGGTTCAAAACTATTAATTAATCACTAGATATAATCGACAAATATTTTCAAAGACAAAGATCCCTATTTTTTGTACGAGAGGCCCTAAAATTGTTAAATGAGGAGCCCATTGGGTTTCTTTTTTTGATGATCAACCAATTGGGTTTTGTCTATTATAGTATGGTTACCGAATATGCATCTCCTATCCTATGTAGTGTTGTTAACTTATACTTTGGAATCTTTGTTTTTCTATCTACCTATAATGTAGATCTATAATTGGTTACTTTCTCTATTATGATTTCCTTTATGGAGATATGCAATATTTCACAGTAATTTTTTGTGTACATATGTTACTTTTTGTTATATAAAGGTACAAAAAGGAACATATGGTTTGTCTTCGAGGTGGTGTTTGGGTTATTTGTTGTGGATGGGTTGTTGGGTTTTTGGAGGGTCTTGGTGGGCCATGGGTGCTTGGATTTATGGACAGTAATTGTTGATCTTTATTTATGGGTTGTCCAATTCGGCACTTAGTTTTATGATATCATTCATCAACAATTTTTCTCAGCTCTTGACGATATTTTTAGGTTACTTTCAATTTCTAATGGACAACAATGTATTCTTGATTTTTTTTTTTTTTCCAAATAACATTAAATATCAAAAAATTTAGTTAGTTGTCATGTTTCAAAACAATGTTATAAACTAGCATCTCAAGTGTCTAAAACTTGAGTTCCAAGATAAAATTCGAGTTTTTAAGTCTCGATTTGTAAGTTGTGGGAGCTGATGTGGCAGAAAATCCACGTGAAACTAGAATTTTTAAGACTTGAGTTTCACTTTTAAGACTCAAGCTTTAAAGACTTGAATTTCACTTCTTCTTCCTCGCATTCTTTTGAGTTTTGACCCAGTGTTCTTCTTCGTGCAATCAAAGCTCTAGCATTCTTGGTTCTTCCTCTGTTCTCCATCTCTGTTCTTCGTCAGATCGTTCCTCTGTTCTTCATCATCAAATCATTCCTCTATTCTTCGTCATTAGATCGTTCTTCTCTTCTTCGTTGTTAGATCGGTTCTTCATCGTTAGATCGATCCTTTCTTCTTCGTTGTCAGATCGTTCTTCCTGTTCTTCAGGTCTGTTGTTCTTCAAGTACCAAAATCGAGTCTTAGAGACTCGGTTTTGCTTTCTAGAACTCGAGTCTATAAGACTCGAGATCTATCTGGCATCATATATCTAACTCACCAAGTAGGAATCGAGTCTTTAATCCTCGAGTTTTAGACTAAAATCGAGTCTATAAAACTCGAGATGCTAGTTTGCAATTTTTTTCCAACTGCAAGTTAACTTATGATATTCTTTATTTTCACTCTGCTAGTCTACAAAATCCCTCATGTATTCTTAGATTAGCAACCTTTTTACTTTTCATTGTATTGCTGTGATTGATGTTGTAGATCTCGCAGTGTCGATGGGGTAACAACCTTATAGTAGTAGTAGTAGTTGTTGTTGTTGTTGTTGTTGTTGTTTTTTATTTTTTTATATAGATAGAAATCATAATTTAACATAATCTAAGTATATATGTGCATGAAATTCTCTTTTGAAAACTTAAATCCCATTTTTTGGTTTTTCTCCCCAAAAAAAAAAAAAAAAATTCCTAGTTCTTGCCTTCCACTCTACAAAAACTTAGACTAATCAAGTCTATAAAAAAAAATTACTTGAGTTGGCTTTCATTGTTACGAAGATTGTGGTGAGCAATTAATTGTCTTTTATTATGCCGCTATAGAAACTAAATTGAAGGTGATATACCGGAGATTCTCAAATCCTAGTATATAGTGGTATTGCTTTTTTTTTTTTTAAATAAAAATAAAAATTATATTCTATCCTAATCTGAGTGTATATATGTGTGAAGTTCCCTCCTGGAGACTTGAACCGTGGCCCTTACCCTACACACCCCACATGCACTTATACTTGTGGAGTGATCATTGCACCAAGAGTGTGTGGTGGTATGGTATTGCTCTTTTCACACTAACATTATCATGGAGGCTTAATCTAAATCATGTCTATTTTTTAGCGTTTTGAACATATAATACACACTTACAATATTGAGTAGTGTAATCATCCATCTATAAGTCACTGATGCTTTGAGAGAGACATTGTTATTTGAGAGAGATAGAGTATTTGAGTATGCTTATTTTGAAGGAATTTTGTTTTGCAATGCTCTAATGATAAACTAAGTCACTAACACTTTGTTTGTTTTGAGGTAAAATATTTTTTATGAGAAAGAAATAACTAAATTTTTGATAATTTCTTTTTCATATTTCCTAGTATTAAGGTATGTTTGGTTGGGTGGATTTTAGGGAGGATGGAAAAAAAATGGATAGACATAAATTGGTGGGACCCAGCTATTTTCTCCTCAAGCCCACCAAATTTTTTTTTCTCCAAATTGGGGAAAAACCAGAGAGAACAAAAATGGATAGACATGGCAAAACGGGCCAAAATTTGCTAACCCGACTCGAACTCACCTGTTTTGACCTGGCTTGAACCTGCCCATTTTATCTTGAATTAAAAATGGGCCAACCTGCGACCGGCCGATTTCTTGTGGGCCAACTCGACCAACCCGTTGACCCATTTTAAAAAAATTTTCCTAAAAATTTTTAGACTACATACCAAGGTGCTAGGTGTTTAATCATAAATGCATAAAGTACTACACAAACACTATTAAGCCATTTAGTAGCCACCAATGGCAATGGCCATGCCCCCATTTATTAAAAAATATTAATTAATTGGAAATAAATACAAAGGTAAAAGCATCTACAACCATACATCTGCACTATTAAACGTCTAACACAAAGTAAATACCAAATATTAGAGGAAAAAAATATAAAAGACAAAAGCATTTACAACTACACTTCTACACTTTTAATCATCTAACACTAAGTTAAATACTAAGTAGTAGAGGAAAAAAATACAAAAGGCAAAATCATTTACAATTACACATCTACACTACTAAACGTCTAACACTAAGTTAAATACTAAGACTAAGTTACTAACACTAAGTCTAACTAGCACAATACAAAACTAAAAGTAAAAGAAAAAGTCCATATCATTAGTGAACTTTGAATTAAGTGTGTAAACTTAATATATACTTTTTGTGCTCCTTAAAATCTATCTCTCTCTCAAGTTGTAAATTTGTAATTATAAGCATGATGCCTGTGAGTTATTAACATGGAAGATTTTGTTATTATGAGTGTAAAGAATTTTAGTTATGCACAAAACTATCAGAATTGGAAAGATATGGAAAGTTTTATGTTTTTTGTTTTTTGGTTTTTTGGTTTTTTGTTTTTTTTCCTTTTACATGTATACTAATAACACAAATAGTCTAATAATAGTAGGTGCCCACTTAACGAAACAAAGAAAGAAAAGGTATTATGTACAATTCGTTTCTTTGATGGATTTGATTCATTCATTCTAAAAATTTGACATTTTTTTTTTAAGTTAAATATTTTTTTTTCATGTGAAAATACAAGTTGGCTCGGACCTGTCTGACCCGCAACCCAATTGACTCAACATGTTTTCAACCCGTTTAAAATGGCCGGTATTTTAACCTAGCCAGTTTAGACCGCAACCTAATTAACTCGACTTGAACCCAACATGACTAGACCATTTGCCATGTTATGGACTAAAGCACCTATGTGCAGCTGTGTTGTTGCTCAATGTAAACTGGGCTTTACTTCTTTTTGACAAGCAAACTAGGTTTTGCTTGGTTTCTTCTTTGTTTTGTTTTTGTTTTTGTTTTTTTGTTTTTTTTTTTGTTTTTTTTTAGTTTGTCTTTTTCTGTTCGACTGCTACATTTTTTTTAATATTTAATTTCCTTCATTGGTTTTTTTTTTTTTTTTTTGGTCGTGTTCATTCCTTTTTTTTCATTTTTTTTTTTGGTTAATCCCTTCTTTGTTTTTTTTTTTTAATTATTTTATTTTATAATTTGTTCTTTTTTTTAATCTAGTAGGAACATAAAAGTAAATTTATATAAACTACATTTTCTATCCCTCAACTTTTCCACCCAAAACTAAACACCATGAGGCAAATTTTTTTATTTTTTATTTTTTTTATCTTCTCACTTTTCTATTCTATCTCTATTTTTTATCCTTCCACCTTTCTATTCCTCCAACCAAACCTTCCATTAAAATTTTTTTTTTAATTATTTATTAATAAGTGCAATGTGAACTTTCACAAGTAGGATGAAAACTAGCTCAGCTGATAGTTCTAGTAAGGGCGCATCCACCGCCCCCCCCCCCCAAAAAAAAAGTCAATATACAAGAGAGAGAAAATGTGTGTGCACCAAATGAATTGTTTAAAAAAAAAAAAAAAAAAAAATTAGAGAGGGAGAAGAAGACAATGAGTTGATGACGAAGAAGAAGAAAGAAAAAAAAATCCAATCTCAAGTTCCAAAGAGATAAGAGATAATACATAATAGTAGGTGGGAGTAGAGATGACTCTTGATTCTTGATAGAACAAAGTTTCTTTCCAAACTAGTTTGGAGAGAAAATTTTCAAACTTCTCATATATCTTTTTTTTTTTTTTTTTGTGAATTTTGAAAATCTAACAGCTGAATTTCATATTCCTTATATTCTTAACATGCATATCAAATTTCATTCAAATTAGATATTATTTACTATTCGATTAATAAACTTATTTTTATACACAATTTTATATTATAAAAATTTGAAATTTTAACTTTTGTTGGATAAGATAGCAATTGATCTTTGATCTTCTTGAAATTTTATATGCATGAAGAATATAATAAGAACATGCAATCTAACGATTAAATTTTCAAAATTCACACTTAATATAGAAATATATGAGAAGTTTGTAGAGTTTGTCAGACAAACTTTGTTTTTCTTGAAAATGATAAAAGGCTTTGAAGTGTGATATTAGGAGTCAATGCACGTGGGTAGTAGGTGGGAGTGCAACTTGCTAGAAGCTTTGTGGTTAACCCATCTAATCCCAAATTCCCAACATATTCATTTATCTACCAAAAAAAAAACTCAAATTTGAAACTTTTAAAAAATTAACCAATCTAATCCCTTTCATTATTATTATTTTTTAAAAATCACTATATCCATTTCATTAATTTATATCACTTGGCTTTATATTAGCAATTAGTAAAATATTATTTTATTAATTACCATTGTGTGAGTAATGACTTATTATAAATTTTCTTATCGTGTGATGTTTTATTAATGTTAAGACTTAAGACTAAATAATTTGTATTATTGGACATTTAGTAATTTACTCTACATAATTTGATGTCGTATAATATGTATTTTAAACATCCCAAAACATTCTAATACGATATGCCAAAATAAGTTGGTATCAATATTCATAACATTAAAATATATAGCTCCACTTACTATACGATGGAGATGAAAATCGGTCAACAACTGTGCACTGACTTTTGTTCTTTTTAAAAATGAAAGTAAAAGATAGCCGACCTATGAGAGAGAGGGCAGAGAGGACATAGGATAATACTTCTTCTTCTTTTTCTTTTTTCTTTTTTTTTCTTTTTTTTTTCCTCAAAGACCTTGGAATTGCAATTGACATAATGCTCGCTCTTCACAAATTTCACTTCATGCTGAGAATTTTTGCCTAATAAACTCTTCAAACTGTCTTCAGACTTTAGAGAAGGAAAACCTTTCCATCATCCATAGACTTTCCCGTCCTAACAATCTCTCACCCCCTTCAGCCAAAAAAAAAAAACTCTCTCCCCCGTCCCCACTTAAAAGAAAATCTGTAATTGTTGTACAAGTTTTAGTGTTCTACTTCTAGCCACAAGGAAGGGAAAATAAACAGACATGGCAGACAGTGTATTGAGTTTCCTGTTGGAGAACCTGACTCAGTTGTTCATTCAAGAATCAAAATTACTAGGTGGAGTGGAGGATCAAGTCAGGATACTCAAGAACGAGCTGTCTCTGATCAACCTCTTCCTCCTAAATAGTGAAGGGAAACGACACGACAAGTTGGTGAAGGAGGTAGTCAGCCAAATTAGGGACGTAGCCTATGACGCTGAGGATGTTATTGATACATACGTCATGACAGAGACAAAGCGCAGGAAAAGAAGCAAGATGAAGAAGGCAATCCATTACTTTGACCGAGCAAGCGCACTTCACGAGGTTGCAAAAGAGATAGAGAGAATCAAGAATGTCATCAAGGAAATTTACGAGAATAAGAACAAGTATGGCATAGAAATAGCTGAATCATCTGGAGGAGATGCCGAAGCGGAGGAGATACTGCACAGGCGCAGGAGAGATGTTGAGGAAGATCATGTGGTGGGCTTTGATCATGACGCACAGGAATTGGTGAACCAACTTATTGAAGGGAGTTCGCAACTTAACGTTGTTTCAATCATTGGCATGGGTGGCTTAGGTAAGACCACTCTTGCTAGGAAGATCTACAATAACAACGATGTCAAGAATTACTTTGATTTCCGTGCGTGGGTGTATGTCTCTGAAGAATATAAAATCAGAGAGCTGTTGCTTGAAATGTTGAAGGGACTGACACCACCGCCAAAAGTGATGTTCAGAGCTGAATTGAAAGAGGAATTACTCCATGGGTTGGAAGCTATGTATAGCTTGAATGAGGAAAAATTGATAGGGACAGAAATTCTGGACTTGAAACTCATCAAGGAAATGAATGATGAAGAATTCACAAAGGCATGGTCTAAGTTCTGGAAAAGCATAAAAGTGGAAGATGATTATACCGATAAAAAAAAAAAAAGAAACAGAGGATTTGAAAAAATCTTTGTCAAGTTTCGTGCATGATTTTTACAGCAAGAATGGAGTAAAATTGAAAGATATGACTGAGGATGAATTGAAAAGTGAGCTGTTTGAAGTCTTGAAAGAGAAGAGATACATACTTGTCATGGATGACATCTGGAATACTGAGGTATGGAATGAGGTAAGTTCTAGCTTTCCTAATAACTCGAATGGATGTAGAATATTGACCACTAGCCGAATAAAAGAAGTAGCAGTACATTTAAGTAGTCTTAATAGTAGTAATCCTATTCCCCCTTATGAACTCCCATTTCTTAATGAAGATAAAAGTTGGGAACTCTTCTCAAAGAAGGTGTTCCGGGTAGCTATATGTCCTCCAGAACTTGATACTCTAGGGAGAAAAATTGTGAAAAGTTGCCATGGTTTACCTCTTGCAATTGTGGTATTGGGGGGTCTTTTGGCGAATAAGGAGAAAACACATCGAACATGGTCGAAATATATTGGCCATGTCAATTCATATCTGACTGAGGATAGAACAAGTTGCATAGACATATTAGCTCTAAGCTATAACCACTTACCCCGACGGTTGAAACCATGCTTTCTATATTTTGGTATCTATCCAGAAGACTTTGAGATACCAGTGAGGCAACTAATCCGACTTTGGATAGCCGAGGGATTCATACGGCAAATTGGGAATAGAAATATTAAGGATGTTGCTGAAGACTACTTGGAGGAACTTATTGATCGGAGCTTGATTCAAGTAGCAAAAAGAAGGCTAGATGGAGGATTCAAAACATGTCGTATCCATGATCTTTTACGAGACCTCTGTATATCCGAAAGTGCTGAAGAGAAGTTTCTTGAGGTTCGTTCAGATGTTAACCTCTCACCCATGAGCAAACGCAGAAGAATTTCCATCCACTTTGCCAACCACCCATACGTTTCTTCCAACCCATGTGAGCCTTCAAATAATCGTTCTGTAATAGGCTTTGGAGGGGTTGTCGGGGTTGAGAGTCCTCTTGACAAAGGCTATGACTTGAAATGGCTTTGTGAAAATAACAAGTTGGTTCGGGTTGTAGAGCTCAGTAATATGGACATTTGTTGCTTAATCCCTAAAGAGATTGAAAACCTTGATCTTTTGAGGTACTTGAGCATTTCATCTGGTGCACGTCATGTCATTCCAGCAGATTCCATATGCAACCTTTGGAATCTTGAGACGTTGGATATGAGAAATTCGAAAATTGAATGCTTGCCCAAGGGGATATGGAAGTTACAAAAATTAAGACATTTTTACTTGGATGGGCCAACATCTCTACCTATAACCGACAATGAAGCGGCTTTACCCAATCTTCAAGTCCTTACTGGTATAGCTTTAAATCACAACACTGAGAGTCTCTTGGCGAAGGCCAGATTTCCTAATTTAAGAAAATTAGGATTGTATTCTTCAAGAGAGGTAAAGTCAGGGCTTTTGTCAAGCATCCATCCCTTGCGTCATCTACAGACATTGAAGATTTGTAAATATTTAAATCTTTCAAATCCAAGCTCACTCCAGCTGATCCTAACAAAGATAACCTTGCTGGATGTGCTGGTTGTTTCTGTATCTATCTGGACAGTGTTGGGTAGCCTTACCAACCTTCGAATACTCAAAGTAGTTGGATGTGCCAATTTCTACCTCGACTGCAATGAAAGTAGTTTTTGTCAACTCGAAGTCTTCAAAATGGTAAAGGTAACTGATATGATATGGAACATGAAGAAAGGTGCAATGCCAAGGCTTCAACGTTTGGTCATTGAGCGTTGCAATTTTTTTGTGATTCCCCTGGACGAACCACGGTGCTCGAGTGCCTTGAGGGATGTGGAAGTTTTACATCCGGATCCAAAATTGGCAGACATGCTTCAACAGTTGCAGATGAGGGATGGATGTAAGCTCCAAGTCTATCCACCTCTGGAGTCTGGACCCATTCCCAACAACTAATTGAGAAAAGTAGTTGATCTGTTGTGCTATTCTTTGGCCTGAGGGATCAATGCTCCTCTCTTCCCTGATTATCCTAGCTGGTAACTTAAGCCTTTACTGTTTTGTTTTTGTATTTGTTTTTTGTTTATGGACCTATGGTGATAAATCCGTTTTGGTTTGGGGGAAGGTATAATCTTGAGATTGGGACACTACCAAATTGAAAAGCTTAATTAGTTTGTGTCTGAATTCAATTATGTTATATTAATTTCTTAAGCTTTTTTTATTTTTATTTTTATTTTTTACAAGAAGTTGGAAAGGAAAGTTGAATCCAAGTGATAGACATTGGTTCTGAATTATGGATGTTAGTTGTCTTCAAGATGATTCTTCAAAGATATCTTTAAAAGGGAATGCAATGCGTCAACGAATTTGTCATGTTAAAAAACTAGTAATTATTAGTCAACTGGTGGAATCAATCAAGTTACTCTGCCATAATGCTATTTTTATGGATGTCTATTATTGCACTATTTTCTTAGTCATTTTTTTTTTTCACTGCTTAACAATCTTTTTTCTTATGTTACTATGTATATCATTGTGTAACACCCGTTGCAGAAGTGTGAATCAAGCATGAAAATTTTCAATTGCAACTCACAAGGCTTGTTTCTATCTGCTCCTGGCTAAATAATTTATGAACCAAGTAGTTAATTACATTGATTAGGAGACAAAAAAAGAATGGAATTAGAACTTTCATAAAGAAGTGCAAAAAGCTAGCTCACTTGATATGTCAATGAGGAACATCTTAACACGCACAGACAGGAGAAAAATCATAATTCTAGTACAACAAAGTTGTTGAAATTCCCGACTTTTAGTTCTTGGCTCTGTGTAATTTGCCCCACTTACCATATGATGGAAAGTGAAGGTACTTTAATTTTTTTTTCCTGAGGATGTTAGGGCATGTTTCACAAGCATGCTGAAATATAATAGGTATGTAATCACAGAACTTTATTGATGACTTTATTGTTAACTTCTCAAGCATTGCACAATCCTGAGTTGTTCCACATTATCATTTACTAGGGCTACTTCTCATCTCAGTTTTGGCTCCAGAACTGGAAATTTGCTTATGCCTAAAGTTATTATTTTCAATTATCCTTTTGTGTGGATTTGCATATTACAGTTAATTGTTAATTGATTTTTAATTGTTAAAGTAAATGGAAAAAAAATATAGAAAGAGGATTAAAAATTCAAGAGAAATACATGTAATTAATGTGATTTGGTTTGATAGACAAATTACTTGCACTAAAAAAATGGATTAGGTTTTTTAATATATGAATGAACCTGAATAAGGATAATATAGCATACTTCGGGCTTGACTAGATCATACAATGGGCTTGTACACGTCTACGTTTAGTCCACAACTTCTCTGCAATTATCAAACTTTAGCTAGTTAGCACCCATTACTACTCAAGTACAAGCTTGTCACAACATCCATTGAAAAATACTTAATTATCAAATACTAAAAATTATACGTTTGACTTCAATAATATAAGTACTTCAAATGAGGAAAGAAATTTATCAACCATCTGGCAATCAAAGACAGAAGTTATTGATAAAAATAGGGCAGTGATAAAATCTCGGTTTTTTAAGAGTCTGAATTATCAAACAACATCCCTTCAATCACAAAAAATAAAGCAATGTAGACCTAGAGGCAATAAAGAATGATATTGTGTTTATGACATTTTTTTCAGTCTGAAATTTACATCATGCATGTATGGTAAGTGAAATAGTTGGAGGATATGCGATTCAGCAGAAAAAGACTATCTAAAACTTGTGTCTCAAAACCTCGCCTTGGAATCTGCAATATGAGCTGAAAAAGGCCTGCAACTATATATTTAGAAAAATGAATGCAACTTCTGTGCCAAAAGTTGAGTTCAATTGGGATGGAGTGGTGCCCTTAATTTGTGAGCTGGACGTCAGATTGTAATTGTATTCAAGCCAACTCTCTGCTTTACTTCAAAGTTTAAAATTGCATCTATCATCCCACTAACTTTATCAGGTTCCTTGGAACGAGATGATTCAACTATTTCTGGAACCCGATCAAGCAAGCTGTTCATCTCCCCTGGAAATTCAGCCTTTGTTCGATTAATTTTTCCTCCAATGATAACTGTAGTTCCATCTTGTAAGGCCCAAATCTTTTAGTTGTTCAAGAAAGAAAATAGTGGATCGAACAGATGAGTATGTATTAAATTGGAATCATGGTTTCAACAATTGCATTATCAATCCAAAATGAAATTATTAATTGAAAAGAAAATGAGCAATTTAACACATCTTTAGTCCAATGTAAAAGTAATGATGCAGGAAATTTGCTTTTACTAAAGAAGTCATTTTTTAAATGTAAAAGCAAAATTAATGATTATTTAATAGGTGTTCGAACGTAAATTATAACCATAGCTAGATCAGAATGACCAAATATAACATTATTATGAATATTGATCATAATTCAGGTGTGTGTATATATATATATATATATATATATATAATTTTTTTTTTTTTTTGAGAACTCATAAATTCAGGTATATAATTACAAGTTTCGAAACATATACAGGCTACAGCAAACCTCTATCAAGTAAAAAGATGTTTTACCTGTGAATGAGATAGAAAAGAAAAAAACTGATGAAAGTTGTGAGCATTAGAGCACCATGACCAAATCCATTATAATAAAAGGAGATTAATAATGAGATACAAACCTCCATTGACAACGAAATTGAGAAAGTGGAAAACCCACTGCGTGGTCCATCCATATTCTGGTACTCTCAATTGTATCCGAATTAATTGAACCTTAAACCACATAATAATAATAATAATAATAATAATAAATTTTACGTAATTACCAAATTCCAATTGAAAATTAAATATTCTTCTTAAATAAATAATGAAAACCTAAGCGGCGAAATTTATAATTAAAAAAAAAAAAAGGTACCAGAGCTACGAAGTAGACGATGCCGAAGAGAGCAGCGAGGATGTGATAAAAAGGATCCTGCCAGAGAGGAGATTCGTCGATTTGGTCCCACCAATTCGAAGCGTTTTTGAGTTCGTACGCAGCTATCATCACCGCCGTTGATGCGCTTATTGCGCTACCGCTACGACCAATCACCACCGTTGATAATATGATGATCACACTTAATCTTACCTTTTTCTTATCCATAGAACAAAGAAAGATGAAGAAGAAGAAAAAAATAATAATTCAAGAACTGATTCTTTTATTTATTTGTTTTGTTTCAATTTCAAATTTGTGGTTGGGATCAGATTTTTTTGGTTCAGGAAGAACTATAATCGGAAAGGGTTCGGTCACAACTTGTGACTCACAAGGAAGAGACTCTCGAGCTCATGAACCGCGAATTCACCAGTGAGCCTCACTCTCTCAGTCTAAAGTTCATATCAAATTGGGCTAAATTTCTAATTTTGTCCTCCGTTTGGTTCCCGAGAAAACAACCAAGAAATTTCTATTTGTTTAGCCGAAAGCTAATCTGCCTTGAGACAGCTGCCACTCAATATGTTTATGTCCAGGCTTTCTGATTTTTCAGGTGGACCTCAACTAATTTAGTAATTTGTTTCATTGTCAGGAGCGCCAAGATGCAATGTACAAGCTGGTAGAGGAAAAGTTAGATCTAATGTTGGTGATTGGTGGGTGGAACTCAAGCAACACCTCGCACCTACAAGAGATTGCAGCAGAACGTGGAATCCCCTCATACTGGATTGACAGTGAGAAGAGAATAGTTCCTGGCAACAAAATTGCATATAAGCTGAATGTGAGTATGAATGCATAGAGTTCCAATGTTTCAATTGATATTAAATTTCAAATCTTTTTCCCATTTTCTTTCTCTCTCTCCCCACCCCCCCCCCCCCTCTCCTTTTCTCTAAATAATTGTCTTTGAATTGTTTCAATGTGACTTTGCAATAGCACGGGGAGTCGGTTGAGAAAGGAAACTTTCTACTTGAGGGTCCCATAACAATTGGTGTAACATCTAGTACCTCTACTCCAGATAAGGTAATTTTATTACAGTTGAAGAATGTTGTTTTTACCATGGCAATCCTTTGTCATGAGCTAGGGTAACTCCCAGCCATTATATGCCATGCTGAATTTTTAATGATATTGGCTGTGGAAGTGATATAATAATGTCCTTTTGGATTTCAACTAGGTTGTTGAGGATGCCCTTATCAAAGTGTTCGACATCAAACATGAAGAGGCCTTGCAACTTGTGTAATAAGTTTAGCTTCTGATGTATACATTTGCCAGAGTATCAGTGTAAACATACAACTAAATAGGAGCATAATTGACGAATCTATGTTATGCAGTCCCAATGTACCTCTGAATTTTTATTTTGTATTGAAAGGTTATGGTTATTATGGCTATCATGTTTTGAATTTCTTAATTAATATGTTTAGTGACCCAAAAATTTTCAAAAACTACCGAAGTGGTATGTTGTAATTGGTGCACAATAAACATGATGTCAGTCACTAGTGAGCCATGTAAAAATGATTTTGTAATACTCACCTAAGCAACTTGAGAAATAAGTTGCCAAAAAAAAAAATTGTGCCTCTAGCATTACTTGTATATACATAATATCTAGGGGTGGTTATGATTTCAAGTTGATTCTGTGAAGACGTTTACTGGAAAGGGAGAGCAGGGCATTGGTGAATTTGTCATCTGTTTTGACAATGAAGTATGCTTATTGGTCTACTCAAAACTTATGATCAATTTACCTACTTTCACTTGGTGTAAACAATATGTCCAAGTTGCTTTCAGATCATTTAAACTTTTTTTAAAAAAAAATGTACGAAAACTAGTTCAATTGATAGTTCTAGTCGAGATACAGCTGTCCATGGGAAACATCTCTATAGAGAGAGAGAGAGAGAATCTTAGTACAGAGAAGTAGTTGAAAATAGCCAAAACCCTTGAAAATCAGTCAATAATGGTGTCCTGAATTAATTTCTTTGGCCTATATAATTTTTGCCCCATGTGTTGGAAAGCGATGTTCTTCTAATTTTTCTGGGGATGTTAGTGCACTTTCACATGCAAAATTAGGGCTGTCCACGGGTCGAGCCGAGTCAATTTTTGACCCAACCCGAACCCAACCTGCCGGCATTGGGTGGAAGGAAGAGGGACTCAAAACCGACCACTGGTGTCAATCGGTCTAATCGGTTTTGGGTTCAAGTGGTGCTCAGGTTAGTTCACCGAAATTTGCAAAAAAAAAAAGCGTCAAAATCTGCAAAACCATCACCAGAATATGCAAAAACTCACCAGATTTGCTTCGAAATCACGAAATTTGCACCAAAATCGCTTAAATTTGTTGGGATTTGGCCGAATCTGGCCAAATCTCACCAAATATGGTCGAGATCTCGCTAGATCTCCTTGGATTTGAGCTTGATCTTGCTAGAGTTGGCCGGATTTGTATATAACATCCGTCGAGTCGGGTGGCTCGGGTTTTGGAGAAGAAAATTCGCCACTTCTGTCGGCATTGGGTCTTGGGCACGAAAACCTGAAATTGACCGACGAGAGCATCGATTCGAGCTCAAATAGGGTGGGGATTGGGCGGGTTGGTCGTCCAATGGGTGTGGATCGGGTTTGGACACCCCTATGTAGAATCTAGGATAGAATCTAGGAATGAGTTCATCTTACCAATCATTTTGATACAACTTACACATTTTTTAATGTATGAATCAATTTCATCACTTATCCAATAGTACTTGCAAAAATTAATTCAATTACCACTTGACATGTGTATTATTTATGGCAAAATGTTCATTAAGGGTGTGTTTCCCTGACTTTTAGGAATATAAATATATAAAAGTGATGCAATCATTTATTTTGGTCTATTCGGTTCATTTTGGTTTACTTGGGTTGATTCAGTCCACTTTGGTTCATTTTGGTCCACTTGGGTTTATTCTATCCATTTTGGTGTACTTACTTGAGAATGGAAAAAGACAAGTTTGGGTTGAAAGTACTTATTCTAGTTTCTAAATCATAATTCATTAAAAAATATAAATCTCAAGTTCGTTCCAATTTCTATTAAATTTTTGCAACCTAATCTTAAATTAATTCCACATATATATAACGAATCCAAACTCATCTATTTATTTATTTCATTTTACTTAAAAAGAGACTACTTACTGTTAAGTTTTAAAACACTATTAGATCGCATTCAAAGTTTCAAACCTTACCCTGCTTACAAACTAATGTGCAGTAATCATAGGAAGTAAGTCAAACTTTTATTTAGTAGGTTTTCTGATCTTTTCTGCTTAGCCAGAAAGCAAAGTTGCCTTCAGTCAATTGTTACTCAATATATTTAGTAATTTACTTCAGTGTTAGGTGTCCAGACTAATTTAGTAATTTACCCACTTATATGCCGTTGTGCAGTTGAGCCAAAAGCTAATCTGCCTTGAGACAATGCCACTCAATATGTTTATGTTGAGGCTTTCTGATATTTTCAGGTGGACTTAAACTAATTTAGTAATTTGCTTCGTTGTGATCAGGCTTGTCAAGATGCAATGCATAAGCCGGTAGAGGAAAAGCTAGATCTAATGTTGGTGATTGGTGGGTGGAAACCAAGCAACACCTCGCACCTACAAGAGATTGTAGAGGACAGTGGAATCCCCTCTCTCCCTTTCTACCAGAGGGAGTGTGAAATTTTCAAATATGAATATGCAATAGCACGGGGACTTTGTTGAGAAAGAAAACCTATAAAGCATGCAGGGATTCAAGCATAGGACACGGTAATATGTAATTTTTGAAAAATTAGGACTCGTACGGTACGGTCCTGCTGGGATACATATATTAATTAATTATTAAATATATTTTTAAATATTGTTAAACATTTTTTTATATAATGTTAAACATATATCAATTTAAAAGTAATAAAGGATAATAAAATGAATTTATGATTAATATATGATGTTTAGAAATTAGAATAACAAACCAAGAATAAGATCTAAAAAAATAAAGAAAAAATAACTATATAAATGTTCAATATTAAAAAAAAGAAAAAGAAAAAAGATCAGTGTCTTCCTGTGTCTTGCAATTCTTTTTAAAAATTTTAAAAAAAGGGACACAAGTGGGACACAGGTGGAAAAGTGTCTCAGACATGTCTCGTGTCTGACATGGGTAAAACACCCCAAATAAAATGTTCACGCTCTTTAGAAGAACACTATCTACTAGAGGGTCCCTTAACAATTGGTGTAACTGTGGTGCTTCTAATCTAGACAAGGTAGTTTTCTTATATTGAAGAATGTTGTTTTTACCATGGAAATCCTTTGTCATAAGCTTGGGTATTTCACAATCATTATATGCCATACGGAATTTTTATTGATATTGGCTATAGAAGTGATGTAATCATGTCCTTTTTGGATTTTAACTAAGTTATAGAGGATGTCCTTATCACAGTGTTAGACCTCAAACGTGAAGAGGCCATGCAGTATGTGTAATCAGTTGGCACAACCGGCTCTAACATATAAGCAAGAGAGGCAATCGCCTAAGGCCCCAGGTTAAAAAAAGGCCTCCTAATTTTAACCAATAGAACTATTTCTTTCATTTTAATATTATTAATTAAGCCCAAATATTAGCCAATGAATAAAATAGTATTTTTTTATGAAAAAGAAATTATACGTTCACAATATTTTTCACAATACTTTCATAATAAATTCTAAGTAGTAGGATATTACTGGCTATTATTGGTGGTTAAAAAATAATTTCAATGGTGGGTTCAAATTAGAATTAGTAACAACTTAACACCTAGAATTTGTTGTGAAAATGTATGAATTTAACACTTCTAAAAAAAAGAGCAATATACAAAAAATTTCACAAGATTTTTCACAACAATTGAGTTGGCAAATTTTTACTAATTCTCATTTAGGTCCATTACTAATGTCAATTTTTTACTTACTATTATTAATCTGCCACATCAACAGGTGTGAAAATTTTTGTCAAATTTTGTGCGTCTATAGATATTCTCAAAAAAAAATTTTCTAGGTGGTTCATATTAATTAGTAATTTTGCATCAAACAAGAGAATAGAGTTTAAACAATATTTAGATTATTTTTTTAAAAGTCATTTTTAAATATATAAAAGGCATCAATTCATTTTTCACCTTAGGCCCCTCAATGCATCAAGCCACCCAGTTGGTTGTGGCTAGCATGTTTGAATTTCTAAATCAATTAGTTTAAGACATGACATAACAATTTTCAAAACTACTAAAGTTCCTTGTTGTGATTACTAACATCACAATGCACAATAAAAGAGATGTTTGTAGTAGGCCATTGATGTTGCACCACTCATAACACCATAGCAAATTGTAAAATAAGTTGTGAAAAAAAAAAATTTCCCCTATCATCTCTCGTGTATAGAATATCTAGAGGTTGTTACGTCTTCAAGATGATTCTTTGAAGACATTATTAGAAAGGGAGTTTAGGGTATTAGTGAATTTTTCATCTATGTCCTCTAGCTAAGATAATCCCTAGAGAATTAGGGGCATCTGTTGTCATATTTCATCTGTACTCTCTCAAGCCCCTTTCATTTAATTGGATTCCTAGAGGGGCAAATGGCATGACGCATGCCTTGGTCGAGGCAAAGGATCATTATTGAACAATGTATTTGGCTCTTTTGATTTGGGCTATAGCCCTCCTTGTTTTGAATCTATAATCAGGGTGGAGAAGGGCAGACCTCCCATGTAATTCTCTTTGTTTGTGACTAAAATTTTTCAGTTCATCAAAAAAAGAAAGAAAGAAAAAGAAATAAGATTTCAATATACCAATGGTCCATTGGGTTCAATGGAAAACCTAATGTAAACAATATATCTCACATTGAGATTTAAGTAAAAAATTACTTAAAACTGTTGTAAACTGTGATGCTGCCAATTTAATAGATAACTACAATTTAACTATTTTTTTTGTATATTTTTTTCAATATTTAGCAATCATTTTGGGATTTGTGTGAATCAGGCATGAAAATGTACAATCGTAACTCAAAAGGATTTTTTTTTTTTTTTTTTCTATCTATTCTGGAATAATAATAGGGTCTATTTGGAATTTGCTTAATTTGTTGAACTTGAAAACTTTTTGTTGTAAATACTGTAGA
Source organism: Quercus lobata (assembly GCF_001633185.2). Classification (NCBI taxonomy): domain Eukaryota; kingdom Viridiplantae; phylum Streptophyta; class Magnoliopsida; order Fagales; family Fagaceae; genus Quercus; species Quercus lobata. Next base: position 41,658,011 of record NC_044914.1, on the reverse strand, counting down.
TAAAGGTAAATGCTAGTTGAAATAGTATAGTGGGACCCATAAATAGTACTAAAAAGTGCAATGGGACCTATGAATAGTAGCAAAAATAAGCTGAATAGTAAAATAAGTTGGCAAAAAATAAACTAGCCAAACAGACACTAAATCGAGAATTATTATATTAGTAGAAGAAAAAGAAAAGAATGCTTCCCCCAAGTTGCTTTCAAATTAAATGAACTGTGAGAAAGTGTGATTAATTGTGAGCGGTGGGTATATGTTTTTTTTTTTTTTTTTTGGTCGAATAGAGCGGTGGGAATATTTGAAACTTAAACTTGACAAGTTGTGATAAATGGTGTAATCTTAAAAGATGTCACAAACTTTAACGAACTATTTACAAAGAAGTACGAAAATAAGCTCAATGTCTATTTAGGAATAACTTATTTAGCTGAACCTGAAAATTTTTTGCTAAAAGTATTGTAGATAAAGGTAAAAGTTAATTGAAATAGTAAAGTGTAATCCATGAATAGTACCAAAAAGTGCAATGAGAACCATAAATAGTAGATAAAGGTAAAAGTTAATTAATGCCAAATGCACAAGTGTCCATTTGGGATCAGCTTATTTTGTTGAAAGTACTGTAAATAAAGATAAAAGTTAGCTGAAATAGTATAGTGAGACTCATGAATAGTAACAAAAATAAGCTGAATGGTAAAATAAGTAGGCAAAAATAATTCATGCCAAACACATACATAGTTGATAGTTTTGCTCACATCACACCACCACTTTGTTTAAATATATGGGGAATCAATTAGTCAGGCCACTTTTATTAGGCACTCACCGCCATATAAATAATGTGTGTTAGTAGTTTTACTTAATTATTGTTAAAGATAAGAAAGCAGTGCTTTCCATTGGATGAGTTTGAGCTAAAGGTACATTCCCATGCTTAAAATCTAAGGTAAATTACAACTTACTCACCCGTGGTTTAGCCAAAATTTAATTTATCTATCTGTAATTTGAAATTTGACACTTTATTCACTCGAGATTAGCTCAATTAGAGTTCTGTAAACCACTTCTGTTAAAAAGATGATTAAATATGTGATTTTGCTCCACTTTTATGTCTCTCTCATCTAAAAACACAAAAAAAACATAAAATATAAAAATACAAGATCAAATAAGATAAAAAACAATTCAGCTGAATACTTGTATCAGGAGATTTCAAACCAAAAGTAGGTAACTTAAATTTCGGTCAAATCTCAGATGGGTAAAGTGTCAAATTTCAAACCATAGTAGGCAACATAAATTTCGGCCCAACTAAAAGTAAATAAGTTGTAATTTGCCCTAAAATCTAAAGTGAAAAAACTAGAAAAGAAGGCATTACTTATTTATTATTGATCCCACAAGACCGATCTGCTATGAATCAATCATCAATCATCAATCAAAATATCATATCATATCATTTATCTATAGAATCTATGCGTAAATGCACTTTTAGTCTCTACATTTTGACGTTTTTCCATTTTGATCCCTACTTTTTCATTTTACCACTTTTAGTCCCTAAAATGAAAAATGTGTTACATTTTGGTCCTTACCATTATTCACTTAATAGAAATATCCTACATAGCAAACAGAGTGCATTGTTGGCACAGTAAATGCCGATATGGCTATTAAAATAATAATAAAAAATTATTTGTTATTTAATAAACGCCAAGTCGGCTTAGAATTTTAAAAATTAATTTATTAATTTTAACCAAAATAAATAAATAAATAAACACGTGAATTTAAATCTACCATCCTTTTCATCAAGAACACAAAAGAGCACAAACCCAAAAAAAATCATACAAACCCAAAAAATCAAACATAAGAACACAAGAAAATCAAATCCAAAAAAATCATAAATGAATATTGTACAAAACAAAATCAATCCACATATATACATAAACCAAATTATCCAAAACAAAATCAATCCACATATATCAACACAAACCCAGCTCAACCATACCAACACAAAGTAAAATTAAAATTAAAAAATACTTGAATTTAGATCTGGTATTATCTTCAACAAGAACACTAAAAAACACAAGCCCAAATTAAACATAAGAACACAAACTCAGATTTTCTAGAATTTTCGTACCCTTTCTTGTCAACCAAACACAAACACAAACTTATCTCCAACAAGAACGCCAAAATATCTCAAACCTAGCAATCAACAATCAACAAATCCACCCCACGACCTACCCTTCGACCCACCATCGGACCCAATCGACCACTGCTTCACAACCATCAACCACCACCACCGATTTTTGCTTCACAACTACCTCTCTTTAAACCCAAATCAAAGCTATGGGAGATTGTGGAGAGGGAAGGAAACAAGGTGGGGCGAGTAGAAAGGGGAATCGAAGAGGGAGAGACACCGATTTGAGACAGAGAGACCCATCGAGAGAGAAAGACACTGATTTGAGCTAGAGAGAGAGCAAAACACCGATTTGAGTGAGGAGTATGAGGCATTTGGGTTTGGGTTTGGGTTTGAGAAAAATCAATATATAGAGAGAGTGGGTTAGCCAAAGATAGATTAAAAAAAAAAAAAGCACCATAACCAGTTGTGGTGGTGGCAATGGCGATGAGCAAGGGGGTAGAGCTCAAAGCTTTCTTGTCAACCAAACACAAACACAAACTTATCTCCAACAAGAACGCCAAAATATCTCAAACCTAGCAATCAACAATCAACAAATCCACCCCACGACCTACCCTTCGACCCACCACCGGACCCAATCGACCACTGCTTCACAACCATCGACCACCACCACCGATTTTTGCTTCACAACTACCTCTCTTTAAACCCGAATCAAAGCTATGGGAGATTGTGGAGAGGGGAGGAAACAAGGTGGGGCGAGTAGAAAGGGGAATCGAAGAGGGAGAGACACCGATTTGAGACAGAGAGACCCATCGAGAGAGAAAGACACTGATCTGAGCTAGAGAGAGAGCAAAACACCGATTTAAGTGAGGAGTATGAGGCATTTGGGTTTGGGTTTGGGTTTGAGAAAAATCAATATATAGAGAGAGTGGGTTAGCCAAAGATAGATTAAAAAAAAAAAAAAAAAAAAAAAGCACCATAACCAGTTGTGGTGGTGGCAATGGCGATGAGCAAGGGGGTAGAGCTCAAAGCTTTCAGCCATGAACATGTTTTGGAAGAGAGAGATCTTCGTGTTTTGGAAGAGAGAGAGAGGAAGATTTGAGTTTTGGAAGAGAGAGGAAGCTTTGAGAACGTTTTAGAAGGGTTGGGGGAACTGGTTTTTGATAAGGAAGTTTTGGGTTGAAGTTTTTATTCTGATTGTGTGACTTTTTTCTGGGTTTATAATAAATGAAAATTTGTTGCATTTGGTTGCCAAGAAAATGCTTAATAAAATGTAATTTTGTTTAACTCTTTTTGATCTAAGAATGTGATTCATGTTCTAGGGATGAACATAAAGGACATGAACATGTTCTTCAAAAAAAATAATGATAGGAATAAATTTTTTAAAATTAATTATCTTATTTTATTTTAAAATAATTTAGAAAAAAATGAAAAAGTATTTTTTAATTATTATTTTATGCTGATGTGGCATTTATTAAATAACAAATATTTTTATTATTTTAATAACTACGTTAGCATTTACTGTACCAACAGTGCATTCTGTTTGCCATGTAGGATATTTATGTTAAGTGAGTAATGTAATGCTATAATGGTAAGGACCATAATGGAATGCGTTTTTCATTTTAGAGACTAAAAGAGGTAAAATGAAAATATAGGGACCAAAATGGAAAAATGTTCAAAATGTAAGGACTAAAAGTGCATTTACGCCTAGAATCTATAAGAAAGCTTCTCATTACTTAAAAAAAGGGGTAAATTTCATTAACTACCCCTGAGGTTTGGGCTAATGCCAACCACGGTCTAAAACAATTCAAAACTAACCATTTCAGTCTTTAAGTCCAAACGGACTATAACGCTGTTAAATCACCTCTCATCCCTCTCTTTACTTCTTTCTCTCCTTCTGTTTCTCTGACTTGGAACAAGAACTTTCTCAATAAACAAACAAGAAAAAAAATGCTTGAATGAAACCAACAATAAAAAATGCTTGAATCACCACTTACCCACACCACAACATTCCCTAGTCACCACGTGACTGACCACGTGCTCATCTACCTCACTTTCCCATCTTCAAAACTCAACAACATAGCCATAGCCATAGTTAGCTCCAACCAACATCGACAACATCGTCAACTTAACTCCAGCGATCCAATCACGTACCACCACGTCAAATCTTTGAGTAGATCTTTTACTAGAGATAGTTCTTAAATGAAGTATTGAAAAGCTTGCTATAAAGTGGATCCACAGAAGAGAAAGAAAAAGCCGAGCAAGGAGACCAAAGCGACAGATTCGAAGGCCATGACGAGGCTCCAAACAACGTCGTCCACGATGTTCCACGACAACAAGTTTCTGATGCCGATGCTACCACGTGGGGCTCACCTTCTCAAAGTGAGGTACAAGGAGAACATGCCCGACCACCTTAAGATTAATGAGCGGCCGAAGGACAAGTACTCCTTGTTTAACCACCGAAATGCTGACGTGGCCCACGACATCTGTCTCTCTCTTAAAGTGTCTGTCTGTCTATATTTCTCTCTCTCTCTCTCTCTCTAGAAACGTTCTAGGAGCATGTTATGAAATGTGAGTGGGGAGGGATTTGACTTGGAACAAGAACTTTCTCAGTAAACAAACAAGAAAAAAAAAATGTTTGAATGAGACATGTATAGGAGGAGTGAGTGTAGGTTCTTTCTGTGATCCTTCCATGGATTGAAGTTGTAGCAAAAATTGTTTCCTTTCTTTTTCTTTTTGGCCAATAAGAGGAAAGGAGACAGACAAGTCTTCGACTGTGGAAGCAATTGTGGCCAACTCTTGTTCAACCATCTTAATTTTCTTCTTCAAATCCTCAATAAGGGCATTTGAGGAGGAAAAGGTATGAGTAACTGCCTCCGCCATCTTTTGTTGGTTATCAAGGATCTTTGAGAGAACTTTGTTTTGGGCCACAACATTTTCTGCTTGCCAATTTAAGGCTGCTTCTGCTGAAGAGACTTGCTTCTTGGTTCCATCTGGATTGGTTCCAATAGGATTTTTGATTTTCCAGATATGTTTGGTGTTGGTCTGGGGATGATCAAAACTTTCTAATGGAGGAAAGTTTTGTGAATAGGAAGGTAAGCCTTGGTCAAACATGTAACAAGGTGAGGGGTTATGTATTTGGCCAGTAGGAAGTGGTTGACATTTTGGTATTTGTGGAAGGACTTTCTGGTAATATGGGATTAATGGAGGTTTTTGGTGTTGATCATGGTTTTCTTTGCATGAAGGGAAGGAGGAAAAGGTTTGATTTCTGGTTCTAAGATAAAGAACATAATAATCAAACTTTCCAGATGGTTCCCCAAGGAGGTCAACTTCTGGATCTCCTGCCTCATACCTTTCTTTAAGTTTTTGCTGAGAAGATTTTTTCTTTTTTCGGGATGGATTTGCTTCAAAGACTTCTTCCTCTTGGCAATCAACACAATTACAAACATCCCACCAAATGTGGCCAGTAGGAGATTTTCCTTCATAGCAAGACTTCCCATATTCTCAGAATCCCTTGATCTTAAGACCATCTTCTCCAACATATGAGATTGGTTGGAGCATAGCAAGTTGTGTTGGAAAGATTGTTACAACTATCTTTTTCGGAGAAGCTATCAAGAATTTTGTCTCTACTTCACCATTTGCTTTTCTGATAAAAAGAGGTTCATTTGATTGAATTGGTTTAGTCGCTTGATGAAGCATCTCATATTTCGTAATCCATGATTCTGGAAAGAAAAAAGTCATCTGCTCCCTATTGAGTTGTCTTGGAACAAACGTACACATGGGTGTCATTCCAGGATCAACTTAAATCAATAAAGCATCATTAGATTGAGCCATGTCTGGAACTGCCATGTCAAAAGCATGATTCTGAAGTCTATAAGCAAGCTGGTAGTGAAGAGTGGCAGCAAATTTGTCTTGCACTTGAGAGGCTCCTATACTTTGGACCTGTATCTTAAGAGCATCACCGAGATGAGGGTCTTTAAAGGACATGTTAAAGTTGGGGAAAAGTGTGACAAAGATTGTTCCTACCTGACTGCCCCAAAATGAAGGTGTGTATATCTTTGTTTCTACCATGGGATTACAAATTCTCTGGGAAGGGCAAGGGTAATGAAATTTTCTGTTTCACTTGCCGGAATATTATACTGATCAAACTTGGAAGCTTGGACATATTCTTTTACAGTAGAAGGTAGAGAATGGCCTAAAATCTTTTTTATGGATTTCTTGAAAGAAACTTGGGGTTTATCAAACACAGTATAAGGATTTACAATAGGAAAATCAGTAATAGGGATCTTACTATCCTTAGGTACATAGGAGATTTCATACAAGTAGTCTAACCTATTTGCAGTGGATTTACGAAGGGAAAGATCAAAGGTAGGTTTAGTGGTATCAACAACTTCTGAGGATGAACTTGCCATGACAGTTTCTTTTAGAAAGAACTGTTTGCCAAAGACCTAACAGGACTAAGGTGCCAACTCCAGGCTTAAACGTCCACAAGGTGACTATGGAAAAACAGGTTCTTTGAAAATTTTGAAAGCAAACTCCTTAGTGTTCTACTTGATTTTCAAATCCAGTGTTCTGATGTGATTAATACAGAGGATCCATGGCTTGTGGTAATTGTAAATCACAGAGCATACTAATCAGGACAATAATCAAAGTATACTAATCAAAGGAGGGAGAAACTAATCACAAGCTCTGATACTTATCAAAGTATCAGAGCCTGTGATTAGCAGAGCCTGTGATTAGTTTCTCCCTCCTTTGATTAGTATACTTTGATTATTGTCCTGATTAGTATGTTCTGTGATTTACAATTGCCACAAGCCGTGGATCTTCTGTATTAATCACATCAGAACACTGGATTTGATAATCAAGTAGAACACTAAGGAGTTTGCCTTCAAAATTTTCAAAGAACTTGCTTTTCCATAGTCACCTTGTGGACGTTTAAGCCTGGATTTGGCACCTTAGTCCTGTTAGGTCTTTGGCAAACAATTCTTTCTAAAAGAAACTGTCATGGCAAGTTCATCCTCAGAGGTTGTTGATACCACTAAACCTGCCTTTCATCTTTCCCTTCGTAAATCCACTGCAAATAGGTTAGATTACTTGTATGAAATCTCCCATGTACCTGAAGATAGTAAGATCCCTATTACTGATTTTCCTATTGTAAATCCTTATACTGTGTTTGATAAACCCCAAGTTTCTTTCCAAAAATCCATAAAAAAGCTTTTAGGCCCTTCTCAACCTTCTACTGTAAAAGAATATGTCCAAGTTTCCAAGTTTGATCAGTATAATATTCTGGCAAGTGAAACAGAAAATTTCATTACTCTTGCTCTTCCTAGAGAATTTGTAATCCCATGGCAGAAACAAGGATATACACACCTTCATTTTGGGACAATCAGGTTGGCATTAACCTTCCATGGAAGAAAGGGACTCCCTGTAGTCTCTAGAATTTCACTTCTTGATTCCAGATTCTTGGAATATCAAAATGCAGTCATAGGAACGATTCAAACCACTTTAAATGCAAGAACAATCTTTGTCACACTTTTGCCCAACTTTAACATGTCCCTTAAAGACCCTCATCTCTGTGATGCTCTTAAGGTACATGTCCAAATTACAGGAGCCTCTCAAGTGCAAGACACGTTTGCTGCCATTCTTCACTACTAGCTTGCTTATAAACTTCAGAATCATGCTTTTGACATGGCGGTTCTAGACATGGCTCAATCTAATGATGCTTTATTGATTCAAGTTGATCCTGGAATGACACCCATGTGTACGTTTGTTCCTAGACAACTCAATAGGGAGCAGATGACTTCTTTCTTTCCAGAATCATGGATTACGAAATATGAGATATTTCATCAAGCGACTAAACCAATTCAGTCAAATAATCCTCTTTTTATCAGAAAAGAAAATGGTGAATGAAAACGAGTAAGTGATTGTTGGTTTCATTCAAGCATTTTTTTTTTTTTTTTTTTTTTTGGTTTACTGAGAAAGTTCTTGTTCCAAGTCAGAGAAACAGAAGGAGAGAGAGAGTTAGAGAGAGGGATGAGAGGTGAGTTAACAATGTTATAATCCGTTTGGACTTAAGGACTGAAATGGCTAGTTTTGAATTGTTTTGGACCTAATTGATATTAGCCCAAACATCATAAGTAGTTATGAAATTTACCCTTTGAGGAAAAAAAAAAAAAAAAAGTCTCTCATTATAAATAAAAAAAATTAACCTCATAAATTACAACCAAGAGATTTGCTTGCTTAATCCTAAAAGAGGAAAAAAACAAAGGAGGCTTGCTTGCTGTACGGAGAAAGAGGAAGAGAACAGCGTTTGACAGAACTAAACACAGTCCAGCAAAAGACAATTCCCTTCAATCCATCGTTTCAATATCATCTTAATTGCTGCTCTAATCGTTCTCAACCCTATATTTGTCCCCATCAACGGTGTATTCGGAAGGTACGCACTGATTTTCCTAGAACTTCTCACCAGGGCTTTTTCTTATTCGAATTTGAATTAAAACCCGGCTGTTTATTCTCTTTCTTTGGATGCTTTGGTTTTGACTAGGTTTTGATTTGATTTTTTTGGTTTCTCTCAAAAATTTTATTTCTCGATTTGATTTACAATAGTACTTTAGCTTTACCTTAAGTCAATTCGGTTCTATAAAGTTTCAAAGATGTTCAATTAAGTTCTTCCATTTGATTTCGTCAACTGCACTATTAGTTTCATTTTTTTTTTTTTAAATTGTTAATTTCTCCATTAAAAAATCCATAAAAATTAAACACTGTCCGACTATCGTTGCTTGGTGGTAGTCATCTTTCTCCTTCTCTCTGCGTTTTTTCGTCAAACCCTCATCGGAGTTCCAACCCACCGCTGGGCTGTTGTGTTTGGTTGGTTTCAGAGTCTTTTGGATTTGGCGATCAACCCGATGAGCTCTATCTCCGATCTGATCTGGGTCTCTAGATTTTTTTTCTCTCCAATCTAATCTGGGTCTCCTTGGATTCTTTCTCTCTCTGATTTGATTTGGGTTATCAATTTCAGTTTTTAGTCAAATCTGTTCTTATTTCTGATTTTGTTTGTAAAAACCAGATGAACCCCAAAATTGAAAAACCCAGAAAAATAGATTCATTGTTGACTAAATAGCGAATTTGTAAATTGTATGTGATATTGATAATTGACGTTGGATCCTTTTGTTCGAGTTTGTTGTGCTTTGTTCTGAATTTGTGTATTGAAACTTTGTATTTTGAAGCCATTTTTGGTTGTAAACAATGCAAAGAATTTTTTTGTTGTTCGTGTGCTGAGTTTGTTGTGTTTCTGGGATTTCTTCATTTTGTTTTATAATTAAATTAGTTTTTTTGCATTTTTTTAATAATTAAAAAACTGAAAGAAAAAATGCACTTAGTGGTAGAGCATTAACCGAAGTTAGTGGAAGACCTGAATTGAAAACTTAACGGTAGAGGGCCAGTTTTACATTTTAGCCTAAATTATATCTGCTTTTGTTATGTTTTATAGATTGCTACAATTGAATTTTTATTTATTTTTGGGTTTTCACTATAAAGAAACGGAATGCTTACTAGGTTTCAGGTTCATTAAATCACTGATTACAAGTTTCTCAATATAAAAAATAATAATAATAATAAAATTAAAAAAAAAAAAAAAAAACCGGTTCAGAATTCTGATATGTGACTATTTTTATTCAGTATTTTCAGTAATGGGTTTGTTTTGAATTCGTCTCTTTTGGATTTAAATCATTCAATTTCTTTCTCTGTAGTGATGATGTGGAATCTTTCTACAATCTGTACCCTTTAATTCATCAAAGCAGAAGCAGAAGCAGAGGCTGAGGTATTAATTTCTGTTCCTAATATTCTCTTCAATTATGGTTTATTGTCAATTTAGGAATTTCGACTCATAACCCTTTTCCTCTCTATCTGTTGAAATCTGGGGAAACACCCACCAAATGAAAACCTACATAAGTGTCAATGGTTAGTAATCCTTTAAACTTAATCATTTCACTTTAATTGTCGAGTTTTGTTTTCCCTCTTACCTGTTCTGTTATTTGTAAGGGGGATTGAAATTGTCGGATTTTGAAATAAGAAAGTATAATGTTCTTTATAGAAAACGTTTGTGGATGAAGTACAGCATGTCTTCTTTTCTTGTTTTGGATGGAATTAGATTTTTTGCAGTCTAAGTCTAAAGATATCCTGGATTTTTTTTTTTTTTTTTTGGTGTGGGAATTAAAGACTCTTTTAGGCAAAGATACATATATTTATGGAAGTTAGCACAATCTCCAGTTACATCTATAACTCCTATGTTGTTGGTAGTAAACTTTGGACTGTTTTCAATTGACAAGTAGAACTTCAACAAATACATTATTTGTGCTTGATGAGATTTATATGTATTGATTGTGATTTTTATGTTGCAGAATGATTAATAGATTTGAAAAAGACAAAAAAAAAATGTGTGGGAGTCACTGAGAGGAGGAAAAAATCCTTAAAATTGCTACATTTGGATGATTTAAAAGTTATATAGGCATGGCTTTATGCATAAATTTGTGATGTTTCTTTTGTTGCTTTTAAGTTTTGACATCTGATTTTTTTTAGTAAATGATCTAATGGTTTTTTCTCCTGTGTATGCAGGCATGGCTTTATGCATAAATTTGTGGTGTTTCTTTTGTTGCTTTTAAGTTTTGACATCTGAGTTTTTTTAGTAAATGATCTATTGGTTTTTTCCCGTGTATGCGTGTTTTTTAATATGCTATATGCGTGCCAATCTTTGGTATTATTCAATTCTAAGATACAGACGTTGCATTCTGTTAATCTCATAGAAGTTAACACTAATCATCTTGAATGTCATTTGATTTTCTGTCACATGTTAGTCTATTGGTTAAATATTTTCATATTCAAACTTCTATTTTGAGATGATGTCTTTAGGAAATGTCTTTGAAATTCCTATCCACAATCTATCTTTTCCGAGTGAGTTATTTTCTTAAAACAATGCTTACTCCTAAATCAGTTTTATATATGTTCATGATTATTGATATGCAGATATTTACAAATAGAATGTGCTTTTAATGGAGATATATATATATATATATATATATATATAATTTTAAATGCTTGCTGAACATTGAATTTACATTTTAAACCAGTTTAGTCTTGGTCCTATGAGCATTCAACATTACAAGCTTTTTTTTTTTTTTGCTTCTACTCAAATTCTGCACATGCATGTTTTTGCTGCATATTTCAAAATATTGAAAAGTGAAAGATACAGAGTTGTAGATATAAAGGGAAGGAACCAAATTGATTCAATAATGCCCCCCCTGTTATAATACTAACAGTTAAGCTGATTGTTTATTAAAATGTCTCATGTTATGCCACGTAGGATAAATACCCACTTAAACTTATACCACATGTACAGTTAAAAAAGCGAAAAATTATACTGTACAAATCTAAACCAATGTACCTGTTGAACATTCCATTGAAATGCAACTATAAAAGAAAAAACACATTATTCCACTTAATGTAACAGTAAGTTAACAGGTATTTCCTATTAGCATAGGGGGCAGAGTATTTTCGGGAATGGTTATTTTGAATTCATGTCTTTTGGAAATCCAAATTCTGATCTGTGATTATTATTATTAAATCCTTTTTTTCCAATGGGTATCTTTGATCTTTTGGTTTTTGTTAAATTTTTGATTCAAAATCTTGGTTTCTTTGTTTATGCTTGCCTTTTGGTAGTGCTTCCAAATTTCCATAGACGTTGATTTCACGTCTAACATTGAAAATTTCATTGCAATGTGGCAACTGTGGAATGACAATGGTTAAACACAAATGCAAAGGTGAATTTAGCCCTTTAGATTAAAAAAAAAAGAAAAGAAAAGCGGCCCCCCCCCCCCCCCAAATTTATGATGCTTTGATATTGAGTTTTTTTTCCTGTTATCTGTTATTAATTTTTAAATATGCCTTGATAGCAAAGAGTAGACGAGAGAATCAAAAGCGTGTCCAACAAAGGTTACTAGAATATCTAGGAAGAAAAAAAAATCATTCCAAGTTCGCTGTATTGGACAAGGGAACTGAAATCTGTTCTAATTTGAAAGAGATCATTGACTCAAATATGTTGGTGCCACACCAGATCCAAGATAATGTTTTGAAGGATGGCTAGAAGAAGAACAAGAAGACTATATCTAGGTAATACTAACCGTTATGCTCACATCTGAATTGGTTATGAAAAAATGGTTTAGAAGTTATATTAATAAAAAAAATTTCATAAACCTGAGTGGTTTTGTCATCTGTTACTTTGATTTGGAAACTTGGTCCTATTGATACAATTTACTGAATATATTTGACTACATTTGTTTATCCTAAGTGGTTCTGTTTGAAAAAAATCTGAAGGATTTGTCACTTTGTTAAAATTGTGAAATTTGAAAGTATAATGTTAATTACTTTTAGGCTTTGATAGAGGTTTATTTCATAAGATATTTTTAACTGTTGATTTGATTGTTTACAATGCTCAGTTTTATAGTTTTTTAAAATTGTATTCTATTCTTAAAATTAGATTGGCAACCTGTTTGGTGCTAAGAATTAAAAAGTGAATTAAAGGTAACCAGTTCTCAAGTTTGTTCCGTTGTGCCCTTTTGTTATTCACTTAATTTTTTGTTTTCTTTCAGATTATGAGAGATTTAATATTCTATATTTATGTTATGGTTTTATAATTGTTGGAGGATTTGTTTTAGTTTATTATACCATATTTTTCATTAAATTTTCGGTTTTGTCATAGGATATTCCAAACATACTAAGACTCTTATATCAACATCAAATTCAAGTGATGTAATATTTGTGATCCCAATTTTGAACTCAGTTGCAATTTTTACCTAATGTTGTTTGCTTAATTGTAGTTATGGATGGGGTTTTTTAAGGTAGATCTTGCTTACATCTCACTGTGTTAATGTCATTCTTTCCATCTTATCATTTTCTCTGTGTCTTTGATCAATTGAAGAAAATTGGACTGCAAAATGGTATTAGACAAATAACAACGGAATGCCATGAACAAGGAAAGAATTTGGAGTTGAGAAATTCAAAATGCAGACCTTTGTAGGAGATGACCAACTTTTCGAAAACTAAGGAAAGCTGTTAATCTGTTGTGGTTGGTCCTCGCTTTTTTCTTTTTTAAGTCTAAGTTGTTCAAGTATTAGGAAAGCCTTTAATATGTGGAATAAATAAAAAGGAATAGCATAATCTCAAAATATATTCTTCATTCTAATTTTATCACTGACAGATCAGATCAGTTGGTGTTTGTTTGAATTGCATCTAGTATTTTGTAAGTTTTGCAGACTCAAAGGAGGAGGGGACCAGACCTGCAATAAGAATTTGTCTCCATACAAACTGAACAAATATGATTACCACACAAACATTCATTTTAAATTCTCTTTTTTTCTTCTTTTCTTTTCTTTTTTCTCTTTTGGTATTTGTTTAGGTGATTTTGCAGATTTGCCTGCACCTAAGTATATCTTACATGCCCACATTGCCTATCATAAACCAAGAACCCATGCTACAAATAAATAAATGCTATAAACAAAATGTTAATGTTGTTCTAGATGTAAGTAGAGCATAGTGTAGACGTAATACTTCATTCTATTTTTATTACAAATAGATCAAATTAGTTGATGTTTGTTTTGTATTGCATTTATGATTTTGTAATTTTTATAGACTTAAAGCAGGAGGTTAACTGCATTTGAAATTCTTCTCCATCTAAATAGAATAATTATGATTACTACATAATTGTTCATTTTAAACTCTCTCCTTTTCTGTTTTTGTGGAGGTGATTTTGTAGATTTGCATGTCGATATTGCCTATCATGAACCAAGAACCCACAATATACACTATGGATTAGATTTGGATCAAATACTCTTTTTCCACAAGTCTGCAGACTATGCTAAGATCATTGTTTACGTTGTTTTAGACGATTGTTTTTAATTTTAAAATTTAAAATTATTTTACTTCTAAACTAAATTCTTTTTCTTTATACTGTCCATTGTTATATTGTAAACAAATAAATTAATGTTGTAAATATTATTGTTCTTTAGATAGTATAGCTATAATTGAGATACAAAATTTAATTCTTCTATAAAACGAATGGATGTACTACATTACCCAGATTAATTTTGATGTATTGTTATGTCAAGTTGATATTTTGAATATGTACAATGTTCCCGCGCTTTGCGTGAATTAAATGCTAGTCTATATCTATATCTATATATTACTAAAAGTTAAAGCGTAACATTTAATGCTGTTGTTCTCATGTTACGCCACATCAACTGCTATGTCATTCTTTTTTTCCTTTTCTTTTTTAAAATATAATTTGTCCTACAATTTTAAAATGATTTTTACAATTTTCAGCTCTATAAATATAGCCCGCTGCTTATTTATTTACTTCTAGTATCACCCTATAATAAATTCAGCCAACTACTTATTTATTTACTTCCACTATCACCCAATAATAAATCTGTATAATTAATCTAGCCCACCTCTTATTTATTTAGTTCCACAATCAAGCCCAACCCAAAGCCTTTTCAGTTCAGCTTTAGGATTTGTGTGAGAGCCTTTTCAGCTTAAAAAAAAAAAGAAAAAAAAAAACCCTAAAGCTTGAAAGGCTTCTACGTTTTGTTTAGTTTTGTTTTTGTTTTTGTTTTTGTTTTTCAATTTTCTTATAATTGTTTTTAGCATTTATTATCTCTTCTATTCTATGCATAGTTTTCTCTCACAAAAAAAGGTCTCCTCTCTCTCTCTCTCTCTATATTTTTTTTAATATTTACACTTTTCCAACATTTATCTCTTCCTTACTATTTCATCTCTCCACTACTTCAATCTTTCTCCCTCACTTACCTTTTCATCTCCCCACTACCCTCTACATTAATATCATTCTTCCTCTTTCTCTTCATCTTCCTTTATTTTTGTCTCTTCTTATTCACACCATCTTACTATAAATTTGTTACCATCTCTTCTATTCTATGCATAGTTTTCCCTCACAAAAAAAAAGGTCTCCTCTCTCTCTCTCTCCCTCTCTCTAAATTTTTTGGTGGATTTTTTATTTTTATTTTTCTTGCATCTCTACTTTAGGTTGATAATTTTTTATATTCTTTAAAACTCTATTTTGGGTTAATGCGATTTAGTTTTGTTTTTAAAATTGTGATGTTGTTTTTTTTTTTTTTTTTTTTTTTTTTTTTTTTTTTAAATTCTCTTTGATTGTTAAATGTTATCCTATTGCATTCTAAAGAATTAAATATAGCATATAAAAATACAATATTATTCTATTTCATAGTATGATTTGGATAATTTGGTATTTATTTTGTTACATAGCATGATTTTTTATAGTACTCAATTTAGAAGTTAAACTATGAGATTTTACTAATTTTTGTTTATTTTCTAATCCTTTGTGGTGGACAAAGTACTTTTAATAGTTGTATTAGAAGTACTCTATAATGCCATTTATTTAAAGAAAAACAAAGGTTAGCCAAACGAAAATAATTGGATCGGTGACAAATTTTAACTTTTGCAATTTTAATTTTAATTTTATTATTTTATAACAATGCATGTATAGAAATTTAATTCTTAGATTTTGCTAATAATTTTTTATTTGATAATATGTTTTGGGCGGTCGAAATTATAATTTGTACAAATAAAATAACCTTAATAGATTATCAAAAACAAAATTTTATCCTAATATTGGTTCAATTAATTATTGTTAAGTTTTATTAATTTTTTTTTAGTTTCGTTTTTTTGGTGTTTTGGATTGTTCCTATATTACATTTATAATTGTTCCTATAATAAATAAAAATATAATTACGAAATACATTACTCATTATTAGATTAGTTTAAATTGTAAAAAAAAAATTTAATAAAACCATCATAAAAATAATTATCACGTGCAACGCGTGGGTTCGTGGCTAGTATATATAAAAGCAAAAACCTCATGCGGAAGAGCATGAGGTTTTGCCATATGGCACACTATTTAAAAAGATAATTGAAATACTCTTAAGCCACAAGATAAGAACAAAAAAATAGGGAATTTTTGTTTCTTTGATTCAATGTTTCAAGACTTTTCTCATTAAAGAATAAGGATTCTTTTGTATGACTATTTGTTTTCTTTGGTTCAATGTTTCAAGACGAACCTCTTGTACTTCTACTCCTTTATATATAGCCCAAAACCCTTCATACCATCTCATTTCAAATACATCCTGACAAAGAATGGTGTCATTTATCTTCAACCTTTCAATGACACCTATCTAGCTCCAACTTTGTCATCCTATATAATCTTAAAATATATGTATTGGCTATAACCAAGGAAGAGGGCTTACTTCTTTTATTGAATGTTGACAAATTATAGTTTTGATATTAAGGTAAGAAGTTGTGGGTTTTGTAAAGGCTGTAATTGGCTTTGGATTTTTGGGCGTTTGGTGTTAGAAAGTCATAAATGTATTTTGTTTTAGAACTAAAGAGAAATAGAAAGAAACCTTCTAATTTATAATTGATGAGATTAGTTGTTTTTTTATATTATGTTTTAGAACTTATAATTTATAAGTTTCTTTGTAGTTTTTTACTGCTATTTATTACAATATCGATATGCTCCATGATAATAAAAGTAAAAGTTATTGATGATTTTAGAGTGTATTTTGTGTTTTTATTATTATTATTTTAACGTGGAAGCTTTGCTAAAGGCAATTAAATCTTTGATAAATGGAAATGTTTAAACCATCTTTTCTTTATTACATCACATTCTCTATACCCCAATACTTACAAATGATTTCTTTTTTCTGAGATGAAATGAGTGTTTGAAATTTGGGGCTCGGTATTTGGTTTTGAAAATAGAGTAGTTGAGAAAGTATTTGTGGTTGCTCAAATTTTTGTAATTTTAGGTTATGAAAGTGTTTTATGCTTTGAATTTAAATTTATAAATTTCAAAATCATTTAATAAATTTAAAAAATAAAGTCTACAAATAATATAATATGTTAGTCTCCTACATATGTCGAAAATCTTAACCGTTCCAACTTTAGAAATTAGTAGAGAGATTCCACTCAATAATCGGAAACTAATTCTATGACAATTCTCTCATTATATAAAATATGAATTAAAAAATTTGAGTTTCAAAGCATTTAGCAATATTGCAGTAAAACATAAATATTATACAGCAAAATGAGTATTATAATAGGTCTTAAAAAAGACAAATGATTTCAAATGAATTTGCAAAGTATCCGTGCATTGTGCGGAAAATTATCTAGTTGAGAATAATTTTAGGACCACAAAAAATTACATAATTTTTATTACAGCTTGTCACTGTAAGTGGTGGAGGTGTGGGTAGGACACTAGAACCACAATAAAGTACACAATTTTTATCCCACTTTGTCATGCGACAATTTGTAAGCTGTGGAAGTATGTACCATTACAGAACATAAACATTGTTGTTTGCATGAACATTGCTGTTTGCACCCTAAAACTTTCCATGAACTGATCAGGACATGAATATTGCTGTTTGCATCCTAAACTTTCCAGGTAAGAAGTGACTTCAGGCGTTGGAAAAGGAAAACGATTGGGAACCTTCCCTCACTTCATTTCCAACTTTAAAGTAAAACACTTTCCTTCCGGACATTCCCGTTCCCAATAGAGATGGCAGACAGTGTTGTTACTTTCCTGTTGCAGAACCTGACTCAGTTGCTCACCCAAGAATCAAAACTGCTTGGTGGAGTGGAGAATCAAGTCAGGTTACTTCAGAATGAGCTGTCTCTGATCAACGTCTTCCTCCAAAATACTAAAGGGAAACGACATGGCAATGAGTTGGTGAAGCAGGTAGTAAGCCAAATCAGGGACGTAGCCTATGAGGCTGAGGACGTTATTGATACCTTCATCGTGACTATGACAAAGCACAGTAGAAGAGGCAAGCTGAGGAAGGTAATCCATTGCTTTGACCGAGCAATAGCGCTTCACGAGGTTGCAAACAAGATACAGAGCATCAAGAATGTCATCAAGGAAATCTATGACAATCAGAGCAAGTATGGCATAGAAATAGCTGAATCATCTAGAGGAGATGCAGAAGTGGAGGAGATACTGCACAGACGCAGGAGATATGTAGAGGAAGATGATGTGGTGGGCTTCAATTATGACACAAAGGCATTGGTGAGGCACCTTATTGAAGGGAGTTCGCAACGTAATGTTGTCTCAATCATTGGCATGGGTGGCCTAGGAAAAACCACTCTTGCTAGGAAGATCTACAACAACAATGATGTCAAGAATTACTTTGATGTCCGTGGGTGGGTTTATGTCTCTCAAGAATATAGAATCAGGGAGTTGTTGGTTGAAATTTTGAAGGGTGTGACTCCAAGGCCAAAACTGAAAAAATTTATCTTGAAAGCAGAATTGAAAGATGAATTATTCCATGGTTTGGAAGCTATTTATAGCTCGAATAAGGATAAATTGAAAGGGACACTAATCGAAAACTTGAAAGTTATCGAGGAAATGAGTGATGAAGAATGCAAAAAGACATTCTCTAAGGTCTTGATGCTGAAGAATGCAGAGGAACAAATACAAGACCATATAACGAAAATTTCACAAGACCAAAAATTGAATAAATTGTTGTTGCGTTTTGTGAAAGATATATACAAAAGGAATGGGGATGGATGGCAAGATTTGAATGATGATGAATTGAAAAGTGGGCTGTTCGAATGCTTGAAAGACAAGAGGTACCTAATTGTCATGGATGACATCTGGAAAACTGAACTATGGAATGAGGTAAGTACCGTCTTTTGTGATAACTTGAATGGAAGTAGAATATTGATCACTAGCCGAATAAAAGAAGTAGCATTACATGCAAGTAGTCTTAATAGTATTCCTCCTATTCCCCCTTATGAACTCCCATTTCTTAAAGAAGATAATAGTTGGGAACTTTTCTCTAAGAAGGTGTTTCGGGGTGCTACGTGTCCTCCAGAACTTGAAATACTAGGGAGAAAAATTGTCAAAACTTGCCATGGTTTACCACTTGCTATTGTGGTATTGGGGGGTCTATTGGCGAATAAGGAGAAAACACATCGAACATGGTCAAAATATGCTGGCCATGTGAATTCGTATTTGACTGAGGATAGATCAAGTTGCATAGACATATTGGCTCTAAGCTATAACCACTTACCCCAGTGCTTGAAACCTTTCTTTCTATATTTTGGCATATACCCAGAAGACTTTGAGATACCAGTGAGGCAACTATTCCGACTTTGGATATCTGAGGGATTCATACGGCAAAATGGGAACAGAAATATGGAGGATGTTGCTGAAGACTACTTGGAGGAACTCATTGATCGAAGCTTGATTCAAGTGGCAACGAAAAGGCTAGATGGAGGAGTCAAAACATGTCGTATCCATGATCTTCTACGAGACCTCTGTATATCGGAGAGTACTGAAGAGAAGTTTCTTGAGGTTCGTTCAGATGTTAACCTTTCAGCCATAAGCATCTCTCGTAGAATTTCCATCCACCATGCCAACCAGCCATATATTTCTTCCAGCCCTTGTAAGCCTTCAAATAGTCGTTCTATAATAGGCTTCGGGGGTGTTGTTGAGCTCGAGAGTCCTTCTGATAATTGCTACTTGGAATGGATTTGCAAAAGTAACAAGTTGGTTCGGGTGGTAGAGCTCAGTAATATGGGCATTTGTTGCTTAATCCCCAACAGGATTGAAAACCTGATCCTTTTGAGGTACTTGAGCATTAGATCTGGTGAGCTTCATGTCATTCCAGATTCCATATGCAAACTTTTCAATCTAGAGACGCTGGACATGAGAAATTCTATAATACAACGCTTGCCCAGGGGGATATGGAAGTTACAAAAATTGAGACATTTGTACCTGGATGGGCGAACATCACTACCTATTACTGACAATGACGCAGCATTGCCTAATATTCAAGTCCTTACTGGTATAGCTGTAAATCAAGACGTTGAGAATCTCTTTGCCAAAGGCAGATTTCCTAATGTAAGAAAATTGGGATTGTATTCTTCAAGAGCATTGGAGTCAAAGCTTTTGTCAAGTCTGCATCCCTTGTGTCATCTACAAACTTTGAAGATTTACTTTGATCTTTTCGAGGTTTCGAGTCCAATTTCATTCTACTCAACCCTCACAAAGATAACCTTACTTTGTGCAAGCTTATCTCCGGCGGGCTTGGGAGTGTTGGGTAGCCTTACCAACCTTCGAATACTCAAAGTACGAGGTGTCATGGATGTCCGGTTCCAGTTCACCCTTGATTGCAATGAAAGTAGTTTTCATCAACTTGAAGTCTTTAAAATTGAAAAAGTAGATGTTTTACAATGGACTATGGAGAAAGGTGCAATGCCAAGCCTTCAACGTTTGGTCATCGAGCGTTGTGACTTTCATATAATGCCCCCCAAGGAACTATGGTGCTTGACTGCCTTGCGGGATGTGGAAGTTTTATATCCCTCTCAAAAATTGGCAAAGATGCTTCAAAAGTTGCGGACGAGGGATGGATGTAAGCTCCATGTCTATCCACCTAATTGAGAAAAAGATGCTTTATTTAGGTTCAATTATATTATATTAATTTCTTAAGTTTTTTTTTTTTTTTTTCCCATATATTTAAGACTTCTACTCTTTTTTTTTAATATTCTTTTCCCTTCCCAACAAATGAGGGAATTTGAATCTAGATTCTCTATACAAGTGAGACTGAATAATATTACTAATTCTATTTATGGTGATAGATCCGTTTTGGTTTGAAGATATCTTGGGACGCTACTTAAAAAAGTTCAATAAGTATGTGCTTGGTTTCAATTATATTAATTTTTAAAGTTTTCTTTTCTTCTTATATTGGAAACTTCCACTCACTTTTATTTTTTTCAACAATTGAACTCACAACTCACAAGCCTTATTTCTATCTGCCCCTAGTTAAATAGTTAAATTACATTGTATGATTCCAAGAAGATTATGAATTGGTAATTGATAACTGAGATAAGTCATTGTTGAATTAGGAGATGATAAGAGAAAGGTATTAGAACTTTCATAAAGAAGTATAAAAAGCCTATCTCAATTGATCGCTCTAGTCGGGACAAATTTACTGTCTTTCCATGAGAAACATCTTAAAACACACTCACACACGGGAGAAAAATCAAAGGCTAAAATTTTGTTTTCGTCCATAAAATTTATAAGAAAATAGAATTTCATCCCTAAGTTTTAAGAAGTTTGTTAGGGTGAAACATTATATGTCCTGGAAAATCTGAGTAAAAACACATTTTTGATGTACTCGAGGCTTTAATTTTGTGTCCAAAAATATGTTGAAGAACTACATTAAAGATACAAGAAAACTAAGATTATGAATCAGACAAATGAGTGATATAAGTGAGAAAATTCAGCATGCATTTGAAACATGCCCTAAAAAATTTAGTTCGCTGGTGGAATCAGTCAAGTTACCCTGCCATAACGCTATTTTTATGGATACCTGTTATTGCCCTTTTTTTCTTAGTCCTTTTTTTTTTTTTTTTCAATGCTAAACAATATTTTTTATTCTTTTACTATGTATATCAATATCTAACAATCAATTCATAATGTGTGAACCGAGCATGAATATGTACAATTGTAACTCACAAGGCTTCTTTCTATCTGCACCTGGTTAAATAATTTATGAACCAAGCAGTTAATAACATTGTATGATTACAAGAAAATTATCAAACAGGAATTGATAATTGAGCTCCATCATTGTTGTCTTAGGAGATGAAAAAAGAATGGAATCAGAACTTTAACGAAGAAGTGCAAAAAGCTTGGTCACTTGATTGTCCCAGCCAGGACAGTTAGACTAGCTGTCCTTGAGAAACTTCTTAACACACGGGAGAAAAATCAAAATTCTAGTGCAGCAGAATTGTTGACATTTAGTTCCTGGTTCTATATAATTTGCCCCAATTACCATATGATAATAAGTGATGCTCTTTTAATTTTTTTGAGGACGTTTGAGCATGCTTCACATGCATGCTGAAATATAATATGTATGTAATCACAGACCTTTATTGGTGACCTTAAAGTTAACTTCTGAGGCTTTCTACTAACCTAAGTTGTTTCCCATTGTTGTTTAATAGGGCCACTTCTCATCTCACTTCTGGCTCAAGAACTAGAAATCCGCTTCTGCCTAAAGTTATTATTTTTAATTATCCTTGTGTGGATTTGCAGATTTATATATATCAAAAAGTTGAAGCGTAGAATTTATTATTACTACGCTTTTGTTGAGTTGCATTAGTGGCCATGTTATCATTTTCTTTCCATAATTTCTTATAAAAATATGTATATAAATATTAATGTATGCAATAATGCATTACACCTTTACTCATTCTCAAAACTAATTATAACTTATTGATCATGATATGACCATCACTTTTGATTACCATAACTTTACACATTCTTGAACCTATATGCAACTTATAATAGAAAATACATCTGATACAAACACTTTGGGCAGAAACACTATTTATTTATTTTAATTTTATATTTGCCCAAAAAAAATCTCATTCCACCATTGTATTTATATTTGTATGTTAATGTAGTATTCAAAGTCAAGTTGAAGGTCCAATTCCTCTCCTACTTAGAGAATCGTATGTTATTTTCATTACCTTCAAGAGATAGAGTTGATAATAAAGCTCTTAACAATGAGTTTTTTTTCCTCACTCTTTTTCTACTTTTTGTATAAAATATTACATGTGAGTGGTTTTCTTGATATACCTATTTGTGGTGAACCAACTTTCTTTACATGGTACCGAATTCAACTTGAATAATGCCTTCAACAGGCACATGAAAAGCAGACGCATGCATAATAAATTAATTTAAAATTTTAATGTGATAAAAATTCTTATTGATTACTTTAACAACAAATCACTTCCATTATATTGGATACATTATTTATCATATATTATGGTTTTACATCACTTTCTTATTATAATTATTATTAATATTTTGAGTTATGTTTTCTAATTACAAATCAGCATTCGGCCCACTTCGGTTTATTTAGTTTAGTTCGGTCTAGTTTGGTCAACTTCAGTCCAGTCGGTCTATTTAATCCATTAGGTCCTTGTTGGTCCACATCGGTCTATTCGGACTAATTTAGCCTATTTTGGTCTATTTGGTCCACTTCGGTCCATCTAGTTTACTTCAGTCTACTTCAGTCTAACTTGGTCTATTTTGGTCCAATTCAGTCTTATTTGATATATTCGGCCTATTTCAGTCTACTCAGTCCATTCGATCTATTTGGTCCAATTTGATCTATTTAGTCCAATTCAGTCTATACGGTCAAATATGGTCTATTCTGTTCATTTCGGTCCATTTAGTCTATGTTGGTCCAATTCGGTCCACTTAAGAATGGTAAAACCATAAAAGATAAGTTTGGGTTGAGAGTTCTATCAATTATTTGAGTAATATCAATTGTAATTATATGTTAAAGTTTTTTTTATCATAATTATCTCATTAAAACAATGAGAATTTGGATAATAAATTTGAAACTTAAAAATTTTAGTTATACCAAAAGAAATTAGGAAAGTATAATGCATAATAACAATAGTTAAAAGAATATGGATCATTTAAAAAAAGAATAATGTCAATAAAAAATGATAAAATTATATAGTTGTATAAATAGAGTAATGAAAATTACTTTTGGAAATTGTTTAATTTTTAGGCAGAAAAAATTATCTTCAATAAAATTTAGAAAATAAATTATACATTATACCACATTTTAATATAACTATATATTCTCATGCATCACATAAGTTTGTGACTAGTTATAGTAATTTGTCAATATAAACACTTCAGATACCCAAAAATAGATGATAAAAGATAGGTTAACACTAAATACCTGCTTTTTATTGTTAAAGTAAATGGAATAAAAATATATGAAGAGAAATAAAGATTGCAGAGTAAGATTACATGGAATTAAGGTGACTCGGTTATAATGGACTAATTACTTGAACTAGGAAAAGATATTAGGTTTTTTGATACAAGAAACATTAGGATTCTTAGTATAATGAACCTGAATTGCCATAATACAATAGACTTGGAGCTTGACTAGCACAATTTGGGCTTGTACACGTCTATTTTTAGTCCACAACTTCTCTGCAATTATCAACTTTGGCTAGTTAGCAACCATTATTAGTCGAGTACAAGCTAGTCACAATACGCATTGAAAAATACTTAATCACCAAATACTAGAAAATATATGTAGTTAAAAAATTATCAACCATCTAGGCAACCAAAGATAGAAGTTAAAAAATAAAAATAGCGCAGCAATAAACTCTCAATCTTTGGAGTCTGAACTATCAAATGGCATCCCTTGAATAAAAAAGATAAAGGAATGTAGACCTAGAGGTTGTAGCGAGTGATATTGTATTAGTGATATTTTGTTTCAGTCTGAAATTTTACATCTTGTATGGTAGGTGAAATAATTGAAGGTTATGCAATTCAGCAGAGAAAGACATTGTAAAACTTTTATCTCAAATCCAGGCCCCGGAATCTGCAATATGAGCTGAAAAAGGCCTGCAACAATACATTTATAAAGATAAATTCAGCTGCTGTGCCAAAGTTTTGTTCAATTGGGATGGAGTAGCGCCCTTAATTTGTGAGCAGGACATCAGTTTGTATTCAAGTCACCTCTCTGCTTTACTTCAAAGTTCAAAATATAGCGTCTATCATCCCACTGCAAGTGTTCTTTCTTTCCATCTAAATGCCTCATAACCTAGCCACTAATCTTGTCGGGTCCCTTAGAACGAGATGATTCAAATATTTGTGGAACCCGATGAAGCAAGCTGTCCATCTCCCATAGAAATTCAGCCTTTACTGGTTTGTTCCATCTTCTAAGGCCCTAATCTTTCAGATGTTCAAAAAAGAAAACAGTGGAATACAATTATAGATGAGTATATATTAAGTTGGAATCATGTTTTCAATAATGGCAATAGCAAACCAAAATGAAATTATTAATTGAAAAGAAAATGAGCAATTTAACACTGTATACTGATGAAAATACACTTTATTAATTTTTATAACCATTCTTAAGTCCAGAACCTCAGTACAACTTTGTAAATTACTAAAGACGACGTTTTTTAAATGTAAAAGCAAAAGTCATGATTGTTATAATAGGTGAACGTAAATTATAACTATAGCGAGATCAGACTGACCAAATATAACTTTATTAAGAATACTGATCATAAGGCCTCCACACCAAAAAAAAAAAAAAAAAAAAGAATTATGATCATAATTCTTTTTTTTTTTTTTTTTTTGTTGGAGAAATCTTAGTTCAGGCATATAATTACAAGTTTCAAAATATATAGTCAACCTCTACCAAGTAAAAAAAGTAAAAGTTTTACCCCTGAATGAGATGGAAAGGACAACTAATGCAAGTTGTGAGCATTAGAAAACCAAATCCAGCATAAACAATCGGCATGCCAGGATCAGTCAGAGAAAAGCCATGATTAGTTTCAACACTAATAAAAATAAGCAGTCAAAGAAATTCCTATATTTTATCAGTACAGCAGTTATTTTTAGTCATCACCTTCAGGTCAAGGCCAGTGCATTCCATCTACAATAACTTGTGCAATCTGTGTCATTTGGTTGGTTAGTGACAATTTAGTATAGATCACAAACAAGTAATGATCTGAATTTCGATATAGAAAAGTGTAAAGGAAATTAGAATGAAGGGAAAATACTAAGAAGGCAAAATACACTAACATGCGTTTTCCCTTATCCTCCTCGTTGGCTGTACTACAATACAATCAAGGGAGGCAAAAAAAACCACAAATCGTGTAGCCAACTGGGTTTGTACGACATGTCATTCATCATCTTCTCCACGGTGTCATGTTTTTTTGGGTATAGACTTAGTTAGTTGGTCCACCACGTGTACCTATTTGATTAGTTGGTAAATCTGTAACAGCTAGGGCGGTAAATGAGTCAAGCTTTGTTAAGTAGTGTGTGTTTGAGCTTGGTTTGTCAATAAAAATCAAATGATCAAATGCTCAAGCTTGGCTCGACCTTGAAACAAGCTTAAAAACATTGTTTGATCTTGAGCTCGTGAGAATGCTAAAAAGCTTGAATTTGACTTGACTTGGCCTGGCTTGATTTGATTAATTAGTCAAGCCAGCTCAAGCTTAATATCAAGTTCAAACTTGAGCTCAAGTCAAGCTTTTTAGTTTGGAATCCAAAAAAATTGCATCATCAAATACTTATGTCACCAGAAATCTAGTAAACAAAAATAATAATAATAACATACTCATTTTATCATACTTCTAATCAAGTAATCAAAAAATATATATATATATATATATAATTAAATCCACCCATTCATCAAAATTTTATAGGTCAATGGTTTGATATGGGCTAGACATGATGATTGATGAGGTTAATGGGCAGATCTGGCTTCTTTTTTTTGGGCTGCACATGGAAACGTGTGTGAGTGGCTTTATTTTGGGCAAGTGGGCTAGGTCAGGTATTATGTTGGGCTTAACTGGGTGGGTAATCACAGGTCCTAATAATAAAAAAATGGATTTATTTTTTAGGCCAGGTCAGACAAAAAGTTGGGGTTTATAAAACTGGGTCGGTTTTTTTATATATTTATTTTAAGAAAAATAATATCTTCACAATATTTTTATAATAAATTTTAAGTGGCAAGTTATTATTGATTGTTATTGTTAGAGCAAAAAAGTAATTTGAGTGTTAGGTTTAAATTTGAACCAATAATAAAACCACCTATAATTTGTTGTGAAAATATTGTAAAAATATTTTTGGACATAATACCTCTCTTATTTTAAATTATAAAAGTTGCAATGGTGATATTAGTGGCAAGATGGGAACTCCGGCAGTGCGTGACCATTTTCTGCTGGGGAAATCTCCAGGAAATACGTGGGTTGCTTGGGAGATAGAAGAATTTTTTTTTTTAACTAAATGGTTTGGTTGGGTTCTTATACCAAATAATATGAACGAAGATAATTAAAAAAGATAAATTAGTCAATATGGGGATAGAATTTTTTGGTTAATTTTTCTATTTAAGTTTCATTCTTCATAAATAATACTCATAAAAATATAACTTTCCTGACAAATACGATTTTTTTTTAAAAAAAATTCTTTTATTTTATCTATAGTTATTAAAAACTTTAAATATTTAGCTACAAAAATAGAAGATAACCCCTCAAATATTTAAGTTAGTTCAATGATACTCTTAAAAACAATAGAATATGTCAATTGGCCTAGTAGTTACGGACAAGGTAGTTTTTGTTTACTCAAAATCATTTTTTGAATATGTTTAATATCAAACTAGACAATTTTTATATACTCATTGGAGTTCAAAAGATTATAAGCTCCTCCAAAAATATTATCTGTCCAATATGCATATGTCAAAGTTGATAGTTTTGTATACAATATATTTATAAATTACAACCTACTCTAGTATCAAATTATTAAGGTTTATCTATGTGTATGTGACTATGCATGTTTACGCATGTGATATTTTGTGTTGACTCTTGGCTAATATGTTAGTATCACAATTTGGCCTCCCAATCAAAAAATCCTAACTCCACCCCTTATACTGTTCATATATAATCTGCATGATTATTTGTTCAGCGGCCTTGGGACACAACAATATCTCATTAAATCTGTGTGAAGGTTTGGAATACTGTTGAGAAGCACAAGAAAGGAGATTACGCATCAATCATTCATGGTAAATATGCTCATGAGGAAACTGTAGCTACTGCATCTTTTGCTGGGAAGCGTGTTATTGTCAAGAATATGACACAGGTATGTCTCAAATGTAGCTAAAACCTTACTCTGGTTATAAATCACTATTTTTGGTGTACAACTGTAGATTCACTTTTGTTGAAGAAATATGTTTTTACTATAAACTTCTCAATGAATGCAGGCAATGTATGTGTGTGACTACATTCTTGGGGGTGACCTTAATCGGTCTAACTCAACCAAAGAGGAGTTTCTAATGGTGCAGAGTTTGGTTGCTGATTTGAGCTCCAATGTCTACTATATATGTTTAGTATATTGCAAAGATTTAGTGATGGTCAATGGGTTGCCTGCAGAAATTTATATATGCAATTTCAAAGGGGTTTGATCCAGATAGGGACTTGGTAAAGGTTGGCATTGCAAATCAGACAACAATGCTCAAGGGAGAAACGGAAGAGATTGGTTACTTTTTCAATTATGCTATTCCAGCTTCTATTTTTACAATAAGTTGTTACTTGTGTTATTTCCATATGGTTTCCACTTAAAAAAAAGTGGGAAATATTTGACAGGTAAATTAGTAGGAAGGACTGTGACGCGCAAGTATGGAGTGGAAACTGTTAACGAGCACTTCAAAAGCTTCAATAACATTTATGATGCTACTCAAGTAATTTCTTTCTCCCTAGGTCTCATGGTATTGCTTTTCCATTAAAATTATATTAAAATATTGTAGTGTTCAAAATTATTTTGTGGTGTTCAAAATTATATTAAAATAATGTGGGTTTTAGTTAGCTTAGTTAATAGAGTCTTTTGTTGTCAAATAAGAGATCTAAAGTTCAAATCTCACTTACACCAAAAAACCGATTGGTATCTTAGCTTGATGATAAGAGCAATCATCGTGGATTAGATGTTGTATGTTTAAAATCTACTGTATCTATAAAGAAGAAAACATTTTTTAGTATATGTGTTTCTTCATATGATCTCTATCTTCACCTCATCCTCCTTGTTAGCTATACTATAGTACAATCAATGAAGAGAGAAGATGTTCTAACACCAATTAGGAGCCCTTCATCTATCCACTCACTCGCCCCTATGTTGCAAAACCAACTTGCAGATTAGCCAAATGCTTCTCTACCTTGAGACAGTGCCACTCAATATGTTTATGTCTAGGCTTTCTGATATTTTCAAGTGGACTTAAAACTAAATTAGTAATTTGTTTCATTGTTAGGAGCGTCAAGATTATTGTATAAGCTGATAGAGGAGAAGCTAGATCTAATCTTGGTGATTGGTGGGTGGAACTCAAGCAACACCTCGCACCTACAACAAATTGCGAACGACAGTGGGATCCCCTCATACTGGATTGACAGTGAGCAGAGAATAGACCTTGGCAACAGAATTGCATATAATCTGAATGTGAGTGTGAATGCATTGAGTTCCAATATTTCAACTAATATTAAATTCCAAATCTTTTCCCATTTTCTTACCCCCCCCCCCCCCCCCACCTTTCTTTAAATGCTTGTCTTTGAAATTTTTTAATGTGAATTTGAAATAGCATGGGGAGTTGGTTGAGAAAGAAAACTTTCTACCAGAGGGTCCCTTAACAATTGGTGTAGCAGCTGGTGCTTCTAATCCAGATAAGATAATTTTCTGACTATCAAAGAATGTTGTTTTTTTACCATGGAAAACCTTTGATGTAAGCTAGGGTATTTCCCAACCATTATATGCCATCCTAAATTTTTAGTGATATTGGCTATAGAAGTTATAAAATCATGTCCTTTTGGATTTTAACTAGGTTGTTGAGGATGTCCTTATCAAAGCGTTCGACATCAAATGTGAAGAGGCCTTGCAACTTGTGTAACTTAGGTTAGCTTCATATGTAAACATTAGTCAGAGAGTATCAGTGAAATTTTATAACTAAAAAAAATGTGTAATTGAAGGATATATGTTATGCAGCCCCAGTTTACCCTAGAATTTTTATGTTCTATTGAAAGGTTTTGGTTATTGTGGCTTGCATGTTTTGAATTTCTAAATCAATAAGTTTAATGACACTGAAACAATTTCACAACTATTAAGGTAACATGTTGTGATTAATGCGCAATAAAAGTAATGTATGCAGCAGGCCATATGATATTGATGTTGCACCACTTATAACATCATAGCAAATTGTAAAATAAGTTGTGAAAACCTTTTTCCCTATCATTACTCGTGTATAGAATATCTAGAGCTTATTATGTCTTCAAGATGATTCTTTGAAGACATTACTAGAAAGGGAATTTAGGGTATTGGTGAATTTTTCATCTGTACCCCCTAGCCAAGATATTCACTGGAGGATTAAGGACATTTGCTGTGATATTTCAGCTATACTCTCACAAACCCCTCTGTGCTCTGTTAACTGGATTCACGGAGGGCCAAATGGCAAGGCTCGTGCCTTGGCCAAGTGATTGTTATTGAAAAATGTATTTAACTTTTTTGATTTGGGCTTTGGCCCTCCTGTTTTGAATCTTTAATCAGGGTGGAGGCCAGCAGACCCTCTTGTAATTCTTTTTGGATATGAATAAAATTTTCCAGATCATCAAAAAAAGAAACAGATTTCAATATAGCAATGGTCCATTAGATTCAATAGACCTACTTCTAGTTGGTGTAAAAAGTATATCTCACATTGATTTAACGTAAAAATTTAGTTAAAACTGTTACAAAGAATGCCATTTTAATATATAGCTATTATTAACCTATATATTTTTCTGAAGAGAAGTGTTATATTCACAAAATTTTCACAATAAATTATAAGTAATAAGTCGTTATTTGTTCTTATTTAAACATATCTCTGAAATTACTTTTTAACCCATCAGTAACAACCAATAACAAAATACCACTTAAGATTTGTTGCAAAAATATCATAAAAATCTTGTGGACATAACATTT
Source organism: Quercus lobata (assembly GCF_001633185.2). Lineage (NCBI taxonomy): Eukaryota > Viridiplantae > Streptophyta > Magnoliopsida > Fagales > Fagaceae > Quercus > Quercus lobata. The sequence continues at coordinate 41,627,286 of NC_044914.1, read as the reverse complement.
ATCTTTTTTTAATGTTTAGAAATCAATTTGAAATTTGTGTGAATCAGGCATGAAAATGTAGAATTCTAACTCAAAATGCATTCTTTTTATCTACTTTCGGAATAATAATTATGATTCCAAAATGGATTATGAATAAGGAATTGTTGTACTAGCAGAATAAAAAGAATAGAATTCTTCCCCTAAGTAGATTAATTAAGCTTTGAAAAAGTGTGGTTAATTATGAGTTGTAGTGAAAAAAATGTTATGGGTTTATATAAAAGAGATTTTCTAACTAAGACATCAGTCTTTGAGAAGCATAATCTCAATACACAAGACTATAGGAGGGAGGTCAGGGAAAATGAGGTCTTGTTTGGTACAGTATCTTAAACGCATGTTTTCAGTTTTTAAATAACATTACATGTATTTTTATACATTTTTTAATCCACATATATTTAAAAAAATACAAACAACATTACTCAAACTCCTTTATTAAACAGACCCTAAATTTTAGTACAATGGAATAGTTGAAAATGTCGATCGTGTCCTAACTTAGGTGTGCACTTCTTTTTTTTAACAATTTTTTACCTAATTTGTTATAATAATTTTTAAAATTTGTTTGGATTTAAGGGAGTGGTGTGACTGGTGTCTGAACATCTCTTTTTGTGAGGTATCTCGAAAATCTTATCTTAATTATTTATGTGGATGATGAAAGTTGTGATCTTAGTTTATTGCAACTCCATCAAATCAATTGAATTTACTTGTCAATTGTCACTGACGAAACTAGACACAATGATTATTGCTTGGGTTTGTTAGTCACAGACACACACATACCACTTTTTCTTATTTTAATATGGAAAATCAATTAGTCACTACACTTTTATTAGGCACTCACCACAATATATGATATAAATAATGTGTGTCGGCAGCACTACTCCATTATTTTTGATCCCACAAGACCAAAAAGCAATGAACAGGAAATCGTTTAATAAAAAAAAAAAAAACAGGACATATTTGCGCTACCAAACTTTCCAACTAAGAATTCTGGAAAAGGTTCTTTCCAAATTTGAAGAGAAATCTTCAAATTTTTCTTATATACTTTTTTATTGTTTGTGAATTTTAAAATTTTAATTATTAGATTGTATATTTTTATTATATTTTTTATACTTGTAAAATTTTAAAAATATTAGAAATTAATAGCTATGTCATCAATAAAATGTTTAAATTTTAAGTTTGTGTAATCTAAAATTATGCATAAAAAAGAAGTTTATTGAACAAATAGTAAATAACATCCGATTTGAACTAATTTTGACATGAGAGTTAAAAAAATAAAAAATAAAAAATATGTCATCTAACAATTAGATTTTTAAAATTCACATTTGATAAAAAGATATAAGAAGAGTTTGAAAAATTTCTCTTCAAGCTAGTTTTAAAAATAAAAATAAAAAACCTCATCCAAGAGTTTTTGTCTTCATTCCTCAAAGAGATTTTAGGCATTAGAAAAGAAAACGATTAGGAACCTTCCATCCTCCTTGCATTTTCAACTTTGAAGTCCACATGACAGTTAGTATAAAATGGATTGAAATGCTATGATAATATGATTCAATAGGAGCGTACTACGTTTAAGGCTTTAGATTTCAAAATATTTTTTGTGTTAAAACTTCTTTCCCCCTTTATTGTGTGTGTGTGTTTGTTTCTCCAAAGAAAAAAAAAAAGCTTTTATATATTATATAGATATGACCGGAAGACGATACTAGCATATATGGATTATGAATCGGGAATTGTTGTACTAGCAAAATAAAAAGAATAGAATTCTTCCCCTAAGCAGATTAATTAAGCTTTGAGAAAGTGTGGTTAATTATGAGTGGTAGTGAAAAAAATGTTATGGGTTTATATAAAAAAGATTTTCTAACTAAGACATCAGTCTTTGAGAAGCAAAATCTCAATACACAAGACTAGAGGAGGGAGGCCAAAGAAAATGAGGTCCTGTTTGGTAGAACATCTTAAATATATGTTTTCAGTTTTTAAATAACATTACATGTATTTTTATCCATTTTTTCACCCACACATATTTAAAAAAAATACAAACAACATTACTCAAACTTCTCTATCAAAATAGGTCCTAAATTTTAGTACAACCGGGTAGTTGAAAATGCCGATCGTATCCTAACTTAGGTGTGCACTTCTTCTTTTTTAACAATTGTTTACCTAATTTGTTATAATAATTTTTAAAATTTGTTTGGATTTAAGGGAGTGGTGTCTGAACATATCCACTCCCTTTTAGTGAGGTATCTTGAAAATCTTATCTAAATTATTTATGTGGACGATGAAAGTTGTGATCTTAGTTTATTGCACCTCCTTCAAATCAATTGAATTTACTTGTCAATTGTCACTGATGAAACTAGACACAATGATTATTGTTTGGGTTTGTTAGTCACACACTCACACCACTTTTTCTTATTTTAATATGAAAAATATATTAGACACTACACTTTTATTAGGCACTCACCGCAATATATGATATAAATAATGTGTGCCGGCAGCATTACTCCATTATTTTTGATCCCGCAAGACCAAAAAGCAATGAACAGGAAATCGTTTACCAAATAAAAAAAGAACAGGACATTGCTGTTTGCACTATCAAACTTTCCAGCTAAGAATTCTGGAAAAGATTCTCTCCAAATTTGAAAAGAAATCTTCAAATTTTCTTATATTTTTTTATTTTTTGTGAATATTAAAAATTTAATTATTAAATTACATATTTTTATTATATCTTTTATATTTATAAAATATCAAAAAAATTTAAAATTAATAGCTATATCATCAATAAAATATTTAAATTTCAAGTTTGTGTAATCTAGAATTATACATAAAAAAAAATTTACTAAACAAATAATAAATAACATCTGATTTGAACTAATTTTAACATAAAAGTTAAAAATATAAAACATATGTAATCTAACGCTTAAATTTTAAAAATTTACATTTCACACCTCCTTCGAATCAATTGAATCTACTTGTCAATTGTCACTGACGAAATTAGACACAATGATTATTGCTTGGGTTTGTTAGTCACACACTCACACCACTTTTTCTTATTTTAATATGAAAAATCAATTAGTCACTACATTTTTATTAGGTGCTCACCGCAATATATGATATAGATAAAGTGTGTCGGCAGCACTGCTCCATTATTTTTGATCCCGCAAGACCAAAAAGCAATGAACAGGAAATCGTTTACCAAATAAAAAAAGAACAGGACATTGCTGTTTGCACTACCAAACTTTCCAGCTAAGAATTCTGGAAAAGGTTCTCTCCAAATTTGAAAAGAACACTTTAAATTTTTCTTATATTTTTTTTTATTGTGTGTGAATTTTAAAATTTTAATTATTAGATTACTTATTTTTATTATATTCTTTATATTTGTAAAATATTAAAAAAATTAAATATTAATAACTACGTCATTAATAAAATTTTTAAATTTTAAGTTTACATAATTTAAAATTATACATAAAATTTTCACCTCTAGGTTCCTCTGGAAACCCTAGAGGTGAAAAAAGTCGCTAGTAATAATAGAACGGTTGCTGTAAGGCATATTTTCTCTCTGCGTAAGCGGTAGAATCGGTTTACGTTTCTTCCAAAAGCTCGAACGATGGAGGAGATTACAGAGAAATGTGCAGGTCTACATCTGTCATTGAAGGAAGATGCTGAAGTTATAATCCACGAACCAGTACCAGAGGAGGGCTTAGTCCTTCTAGGGAAGTTCTATACAAAGAGGAGAGTTAACTTAGAGTCTGTTGCAAGGGTGCTGAAATCGGTGTGGAAAACTGAGGCTACTTTCGAGGTCAGCGATCTGGGCGAGAATAAGGTCATGTTTCTTTTTCAAAAGAAGGATGATATGGATAGAGTACTGTTCCTTAGCTCGTGGTCTTTTGATAAATACTTATTAGTCCTTCATAAACTAGCGTATGGGGAGGCGGTGCAAGATATCAAGTTTGATAGGACTTCGTTTTGGATCCAAATACATGGGCTGCCTACAATGTGTCAAACGAAGACAGTGGGAATGAGTATCGGAGCTACTTTAGGGGAAGTGGAGAAGGTGGATGCAAATGGGAGTGGATTTTGCCTGGGAAGTTTTCTGCGAATAAGGGTTCAACTGGATATCACTAAGCCGCTGTGTTGTGGTCGGAAGGTTAGGCTGGGCGAGCATGGGATGAAATGGGTAGAATTCAAGTACGAGAGGCTTCCGATTTTCTGCTACTTGTGTGGGATGATTGATCATGATGAAAGAGATTGTCTGCAGGGTTTTCGAAGCAAGGAAATGCCAAGGCCAGAGGAGAAGCAATTTGGTCCGTGGCTGCGTGCGAACCCGGACAAACACCAAAAAACTGTACTAATCACTGCCGGAAAGTATGGAGAAAGTAGAAACGGGGAAGTCGAACCTGAAACAATGGCTCGAAGATGGAATGCAGAACCTACAAAGGAAGGCGTGACTACTAGAATTGACGGTTTGGGTAAGGCGGAGCGAACGGTGGAGGACAGGGCAGACGTGGCGAACGTGGACAACACTCCAGATCAGCTGAAAATCAAAATCCCGAATATCTCGCTACGTTCAATTTTTGAAAAAGAAATACAAGCCATTGATACCGCGATTATGGGAGACGTTTCAGCTGTAAATGATGAGCCAATAAAGGAATTAATAATGAGAAGGGAGGAAATCACGTTGACGCAGAAGGATACCAAGCTAGACAGTAAGGACCGGAACTGTATGAATGGGCCAAATCTCCAAGGCCCACAGCCAAAAGGAGTTATTGGGCCTCAGGAGCAACTTATGGAGATGAATGAAAGACCGGGTGTGGATTTGGGCTTAACTCCATCTAGTATTAGTTTTAAACTGAGGCCTACTTCTCCAAAGTCAACTAAATCTCTGAAACTAAAGAAAGCCACGGAAGGTGGCCAAAAGAAAAATAAAGGAAACAGAGGCGGCATGGAAACAAGGAAGAATTTGGTCAGGGAGTGCATGCAACGTCAAGGAGTTGATAGTGGTATTGAGAGGTCCATGGAAGTCGATCAAACAGAGATGGGATTAAAGAGGAGAGTACGATCACCGTCGCATGAAGTGGAGAATTTTGATGGTTCTGGGAAAAGAGCAAAACTGGAGGGAGAAGTCAGGGAGTTTGGTAAAATGTTAGCTCACCATTTGGGATCGGCGGAGGCTGGCAACCAGCCCCGCCGGACACAATGAGTGCCATCAGTTGGAACGTTAGGGGGCTTGGGAACCCCCTAATAGTTCAAGCACTCCAAAAGGTAGTTTTGGAAAAAGACCTCACCTTAGTTTTCCTAATGGAAACTAAGTTTAAAGTCAGTGAGATGGACAGAATTAAAAGAAAAATAGAAAGACAGGAAGGATTGGTGGTTCCAAGTGTTAACCGTGGAGGAGGCTTGGCTCTTTTATGGAAAAGAACAGTGAAAGTTGATGTGTTGACTTACTCCCCTAGACACATTGATGTAGTAGTCTTTGAAGAACAGGGGACAAGAAAATGGCGCTTTATCGATTTCTACGGACATCCGGAGACAGGGAAAAAAGAGGAGTCTTGGAAGTTGTTGGAAAGTCTTAGCAATAGAAGCAATTTGCGATGGATATGTATGGGAGATTATAATGAGGTTATGTATGCCAGAGAAAAAGAGGGTGGTGGGGTGAGACCTGAAGGCCAAATGCGAAATTTCCGAGAAGCCATCAATAGAAGCCGATTGAGGGACTTGGGTTATGTGGGGTCGGATTACACATGGAGTAGAAGACTAGGAAGTCGTGGTTGGGTGCGTGAACGGTTGGATAGAGCTTTGGTGTCAACGGATTGGGTAGAGATGTTCTCGTCGGTGAAGCTTTACCATCTATCCAACTCAGTCTCAGATCATTGTATCCTTGTTCTCAAGGAAGCTCGGGTACCTCGGTGGCAACGGAAACGATCAAAGCTTTTTCGTTTTGAATCCATGTGGCTTGAGGATAGGAGATGCAACGAGGTGGTAGAGGTTGCTTGGGAGAGAGGGCAACATAGTCTCTCACAGTGGACTTTAGAATCTTGTTTGGAGGAGTGCCAAAGATCACTCCAGTCATGGAATAAGCATACTTTTGGCAATGTTGGAAAGAAAATTGTTGATCTTCAGAATAAAATCCAAAGGCTAGAGTCAATGAACTGTAATGGTATTGACTTAGAATCACTCCATGCATTGAAAATGGAGCTCAATAAGTGGCTGGGAATCGAAGAAGAGATGTGGCACCAAAGAAGTCGCAACAATTGGTTAAAGGCTGGAGACAAAAATACAACTTTCTTCCATACCAAAGCTTCAAACCGGTACCAAAAGAACACTATTAGTAAAATTTTGGACTCTAATAATGTTTGGTACGAGGAGGCAGACCAGATTGGGCAGATTTTTATCAACTATTTTGAACATTTATTTACTTCCTCATAGCCAATTGTAGATCAAGAGATGATTGAGGCAGTGCACCCTAAAGTCACAGATAGGATGAACTCTACTCTTTCCCAAGAGTTCCATGCTATAGAGGTGGAAAAAGCACTAAAACAAATGCATCCTTTAACGGCGCCTGGACCGGACGGTATGCCCCCCTTATTCTATCAACATTTTTGGCCAACTGTAAAATCCATTGTTATTCAAACTGTTCTTACCTTTTTAAATAATGGCATAGCTCCCCCAAAATTTCATGATACACATATTGTGCTTATCCCCAAAATTAAGAATCTGGAGAAAGTCATTGACTATAGACCTATTTCTTTATGTAATGTGGCTTATAAAATTACTTCCAAAGTGGTGGCGAACAGGTTGAAAGTGGTGATGCAGGATATAATAGGGGAGAACCAAAGTGCTTTTGTGACGGAACGCCTTATCACAGACAATATACTGATGGCACATGAGCTGATGAATCATATCAGTAGGAAGAAAAGGGGTAAAGGTGGAGAGATGGCTGTAAAGTTGGACATGAGTAAGGCATACGACCGAGTCGAATGGGAATGTTTGCAACAGATGATGCGAAAGCTTGGCTTTCATGAGAAGTGGATTGGTATTGTGATGAGGTGTGTGACGTCGGTGAAGTATGCAGTACGTATTAATGGACAACCTTGCGGGCAAATCCAGCCAACTCGGGGGCTGAGGCAAGGCGACCCCCTGTCGCCTTATCTCTTCCTTATTTGCGCCGAGGGGTTGTCAGCTCTTCTTCACCGTGCTGCCCAAAGAAGTGCCATTAAGGGAGTGGCTGCATCAGCTAGAGGTCCTAGAGTATCCCATCTCTTTTTTGCCGATGATAGTTTAGTGTTTGGAAGGGCATCAGTGAGTGAAGCCACAGAAATCAAGAGGATTCTCAAAGTCTATGAACTCTCCTCTAGACAACAACTGAATTGCTCCAAAAATTCCCTCTTTTTCAGCCCAAATACGGATGATGGAACAAAGGAAAGGGTGAAAAACATGTTCGGTGCCCAAGTAATAAAGCCACATGAGTCCTATCTCGGATTGCCATCACTTGTGGGTAGGTCAAAAAATAATACCTTTGCTCAGCTCAAGCAAAAAGTGGCAAACAAAGTCTCGGGTTGGAAAGAAAAATTACTCACACCTGCAGGAAAGGAGATATTGATTAAATCAGTAGCCCAAGCTGTGCCATCCTATACGATGAGTTGTTTCCTATTGCCTAAGAGATTATGTGAGGAGCTTACGGGCATGATCAGGCAAGTCTGGTGGGGGCAGGTGAAGAACGAAAAAAAGCTTGCATGGCTAAGCTGGGATAAAATGTGTTTGCCGAAGGAAAGAGGGGGATTGGGTTTCAGGGACCTAACATGCTTCAACTTGGCTCTTTTGGCAAAACAAGGGTGGTGGCTTCAAACCAATCCTACCTCACTATTTAGTCGGGTATATAAGGCTAAATACTTCCCACAGTGCAGTTTTGTTGAGGCAAAGTTGGGTTCGAATCCTTCATATGCGTGGCGAAGCTTAAAGGCGGCACAGGGAGTTGTCCGGAGAGGTATGAGGTGGCAGGTGGGAAACGGAAATAAAATCAGAGTGTGGCAAGACAAATGGATTCCAAGGCCAAGTACATATAGGTTGGTAACACCAAAGAAGTTAAACTCGGAGAATGCTCTGGTTTGCGAACTCATAAACAGAGCAACTCATGAGTGGAACACGGATAGGTTGCAGGAGTGGTTCTTACCCGAAGATAGAGAGGCTATAATGAGCATCCCGTTGAGTGCAAATGAGGTCTGTGATAGACTAATTTGAGCTGAAAACATAAGTGGCAAGTTCACGGTTAAAAGCGCCTATGCTCTAGCACTTGAGGAACAGAGTCGTCTCGGCATGGTGGATTGCTCCAATGGCTCGGTTCGAAGGAAGCTTTGGAAAACTATTTGGCAATTAAAACTGCCTCAGAAACTGAAACACTTTGCATGGAAAGCGAGTTGTGACATTCTCGCCACAAAAATGAGCTTGGCAATGAGGAAAATCGTACCGGACGGAGTTTGTGAATTTTTACCAACTTATAGTTGAACCTTTACCCTAATACCTAATTGGACTTGTTCTGTAGTGACAATCTCTCCTTGTAATGCACGGCTCCCAGTACGTGACTAACCAACTGCGCGGATCCCAGTATGCAACTTCAATCACCAACAAGAGAAGGTTATTGGTTGCAAAGTTCTTCAGTTCATTACACGATGAAGATCGAGAAGTTCCTTGATTACAAAACCCTATGATGTACAAACACAACAGCTTTTACACAAGAAATATGAACTAGGGCAAATTCTATCTTCGGTCACAATTTGCTTGAACAAACTTTGCTCAACACTTGTGCAACTTCTTCCACCTTTGACGGCCCTTAAAATAATCATTTTATATGTTTAGGGTTGTGAGAAAAGATAGCCCAAACATACAATCACGGATTGGAGTCAAAACAGTCCTAAAAAACAGAATTTCATAAACCTCGACAAATGTCTATTTATCGAGCTGCTGTCGAGCCATGGGCTTGAACAGTTCTACGGGTCTCAATAGATGTTAGCTGTCGAGATTTAATGAACCACACTTTTCACACTTGAATCTTAGAAAGACTTGTATGACTTTAACACTTGAACTTGAAACAAGGTTTCTTGAACTGTTAAACACATCCTAGATCTACCTAAATATAAGTAAAGTATATTTTGTCAAAAAATTAGCCAATTACATAAAATAGTGACATATGCATTACAAGTTTTCTGCATACAATGATCATATTATGTTGTTGTGTTTCAAGAGATACTTGTTCATATGATTCAAGAGTTATACAGATTCTAGAGTTAGGTGTGAATGAGTTTTGTTCAACTGTTCCTAACTCACATATTAAGTCTAGAGTTTGTTTTTAGGGTTTTGTCATGGAATAGCCAAAGGGGGAAATTGTAAAGTTGAATTTAATCAATCATCTTGTTGGATTTATTCCGTGCTAAATTTACTTATAATTCAGCAATTAGTAACCCTGTATTTAGGTGGGAATCATATAAGGGTAGTGAGTGAGAGAATGTGAAAAGATGCTCAAGATTGTGCAAGGAAGCAGGGAATTGCGGCTAGAACTCGCGGATGACTCGCGACTGGCAAGCCGCCAACTGCAGCACACGAGTGAAGCGTGTAGAGAAGATGAATAGTTACACCAGCTAGAGCACTACAGGAGAAAAAATCCAGCCTGGCCATTCTGTTAGCTCATGGCTTGAACTCGTGACTCAGTCAAGTCGCGAGGCCAAGCCGCCAGCCAACTCTGTTTTGAAAAACCTGACTCTTCGCATTCCATTCTCACTCCAGTGTAAATACCTCTTATACTCATGAAATGTAGAGAGCTTCTAGGGAGAATTTTGAGAGAGAAACCCTAGAGAAACACAAGATTGACTCATCCACAATCTTCACTAAAAAACCTCTTCAACGACAACACCTCATTGGAGTAGGAACTTTGAGGGTTTAGGTACACTGGGTAGATTAGGTTTGGAGGGTCTTCTGCTGTTCATGTATCCCAACTACATTCTTTAGTGGATTATTTACCGCTTGGAGGGCTGCGGAGAATTTTTATGCCGAGAGCTTTGATTTCCTCTTTGATAACACATCGATGTGTTATCGTTGTGTTTACATCTCTTTTTCCTTAATTTTTTTCATTTAATTTCTATTGAGGATGTGATTTTATTTAGTTTAGATTCTTTATCAATTCTGTATTAAGCTTATGTTCATGTTTCACACATTAATTTTTTGATATTAAGTTTGAATTAGTAATTTATAATTTAAGGGTTTAAATGTTCATAATGTTTTACACGCTATTTAAACTTTCAGTTTGTCTTCACTCTTCAAAGAGACTTTAGACTCCTGATATAGGAATAATGTTCACAGTGTTTTACACGTTATTTGAACTTTCAGTTTGTCTTTACTCTTCAAAGAGACTTTACACTCCTGATATAGGAATAACTTTTCAGCTAAGATTGTCTATCTTCACTCTTCAAAGAGACTTTAGACTCCTGATACAAGAAAAACTTTCCAGCTAAGAATTTTTGTGTTCACTCTTCAAAGAGACTTCAGACATTTCATAGGAAAAACCTTTCCTTCATCCTTCAGGACTTTACCTTCCAAAAATCCCTCTTCCTCTGAGAAAATATCTGAAATTGTTGTACAAGTTTTAGTGTTTTAAGCAGACATGGCTGACAGTGTTGTGAGTTTCCTGTTGGAGAACTTGACTCGGTTGATCTCTCAAGAATCAAAATTGCTAGGTGAAGTAGAGGATCAAGTCAAATTACTTCAGAATGAGCTGTCTCTGATCAACATCTTCCTCAAAAACACTGAGGGGAAACGACATGACAATGAGTTAGTGAAGCAGGTAGTAAGACAAATCAGGGACGTAGCTTATGAGGCTGAGGATGTTATCGATACATTCATCATGACTGTGACAAAGCACAGAAGAAGAAACGCCACGCTGGGGAAGTTTATCCCTTCAGCTGACCGAGCAATTGCATTTCACCAGGTTGCAAAAAAGATAGAGAGCATCAGGATTATCAACAAGGGAATTAACGACAATAGGAGCAAGTACGGCGTAGAAATAGCTGAATCATACGGAGGAGATGCAGAAGCAGAGGTGAAACTGCACAGTCGCAGAAGATACGTAGAGGAAGATCAAGTGGTGGGCTTTGGTCATGACACGAAGGTATTGATGAGGCAGCTTATTGAAGGGAGTTTGCAACTTAATGTTGTTTCAATCGTTGGCATGGGTGGCTTAGGGAAAACCACTCTTGCTAGGAAGATCTATAACAACAATGATGTCAAAAATTTCTTTGATTTCCGTCTGTGGGTGTATGTCTCTCAAGAATATAAAATCAGAGACCTGTTGCTTGAAATTTTGAAAGGTGTGACGCCGATGCCAAAACTGAAGAAGTATGTGTTGAAAGATGAATTGAAAGAGGAATTATTTCATGGTCTGGAAGCTAGGTACAGCACGAGCAAAGATAAATTGAGAGGGACACTAATTGAAGACTTGAGCGATATCAAGGCAATGAATGATGAAGAATGCAAAAAGGCATTGTTTGGGTCCTTGGAACAAATACAAGACCATAAATTGAAAAAATCATTGTTGGATTTTGTGCAAGATATTTACAAAAGCAATGATGAAGGATGGCAAGATTTGGATGTCGATGAATTGAAAAGTGTGTTGTTCAAATGCTTGAAAGACAAGAGGTACTTACTTGTCATGGATGACATCTGGAAAATCGAGGCATGGAATGAGGTAAGTGTTGCCTTTCCTAATAATTTCAATGGAAGTAGAATATTGATCACTAGTCGAATAAAAGAAGTGGCATTACATGCGAGTGGTCTTAATAATAGTATTCCTCCTATTCTCCCATATGAACTCCCATTTCTTGATAAAGATAAAAGTTGGGAGCTCTTCTCTAAGAAGGTGTTCAGGAGAGGTACATGTCCTCTAGAACTTGAAACTCTGGGGAGTGAAATGGTAAAAAGTTGCCATGGTTTACCACTTGCTATTGTGGTATTGGGGGGTCTCTTGGCAAATAAGGAGAAATCACATCGAACATGGTTGAAATATGTTGGCCATGTCAATTCATATTTGACAGAGGATAGATCAAGTTGCATTGACATATTGGCTCTAAGCTACAACCACTTACCCCGACGGTTGAAACCATGCTTTCTATACTTTGGTATCTACCCAGAAGACTTTGAGATACCAGTGAGGCAACTATTCCAACTTTGGATAGCCGAGGGATTCATTCAACAAATTGGGAATAGAAATATGGAGGACATTGCTGAAGATTACTTGGAGGAACTCATTGACAGGAGCTTGATTCAAATAGCAACAAAAAGGCTAGATGAAGGAGTCAAGACATGTCGTATCCATGATCTATTACGAGACCTCTGTATAACGGAGAGCATTGAAGAGAAGTTTCTTGAGGTTCATTCAGATCTTAAACTTTCACCCATAAGCAAATCTCGTAGAATTTCCATCCACATTAGCAACCATGCACACATTTCTTCTACCCCTTGTGAGCCTTCAAATAGCCGTTCTATAATAGGGTTTGGGGTTGAGCTTAAGAGTCCTCCTAATAAAAGCTACTTGGAATGGCTTTGCGAAAGTAATAAGTTGATTCGGGTAGTAGAGCTTAGTAGTATGGGCATCTGTTGCTTAATCCCCAAAAGGATTGAAAACCTGATCCTTTTGAAGTACTTAAGCATTAGATCTGGTGAGCTTCATGTCATTCCAGATTACATATTCAACCTTTGGAATCTGGAGACACTGGACATGAGAAATTCTACAACGTCAATCAAACGCTTGCCCAAGGGGATATGGAAGTTGCAAAAATTAAGGCATTTGTACCTGGATGGGCCAACACATCTACCTAAAACTAACAATAAAGTGGCTTTACCCAATCTTCAAGTCCTTACTGGTATAGCCGTAAATGAAGACAATTTGAGTCTCTTTGCCAAGGCCAGTTTTCCTCTTGTAAGGAAATTGGGATTGCACTCTTTAAGACAGGTACAATCAGAGATTTTGTCAAGCTTGCATCCCTTGTGTCACCTACAAACTTTGAAGATTTATAAACTCTGTCAGCTTTCAAGTCAAGTTTCATTCCAGTTGACCCTCACAAAGATAACCTTACTAGAAGTGGCAAGCTTATATCCAGCTGTCACAAGAGTGTTGGGTAGCCTTACCGACCTTCGAATGCTCAAAATACGAGGCTCCCTTCAAAACGGCAGTGAGATGAATGTGGATTGCGATGAAGGTAGTTTTCCTCAACTCGAAGTCTTTAAAATGGAAAATCTGTGTTCTGTAAAATGGACTATGGGGAAAGGTGCAATGCCAAGGCTTCAACGTTTGGTCATTAAACGTTGCGAGTTTTTTTATATGCCCCCTGACGAACTTTGTTGCTTGACTGTCTTGCGGGATGTGGAAGTTTTACATCCCTCTCTGAAATTGGCAAAGATTGTTCAGCAGTTGCAAATGAGGGGTGGATGTAAGCTCCAAGTCTATCCGCCTTTGGACTCAACTAATTGAGAAAATAGTTGATGACTTCATCTACTGTGCTATGTATTGGTGATGCCTAAGGGTTAATGGTCCTCTGTTTTGTCTGTTTGTTTAGGTTGTGATTGTATGATATGTACTTGTTAGTTGTTATCCCCCTAAATTCCTTGATTATCCTATCTTTTAAGTCTTTCCAATAGTTAACTGGTAACCATATATATATCTATATCCAATAATCTATTATGTTTATGATTATAAATCCATTTTGGTTTGGAGGAAGGTATAATCTTGGGAAGCTACTTAATCAAAAAGCTCATTAAGTCTGTATTTTGGGTTCAAATATATTATTGGGTAAATTGTATATTTAGTCCTTATCTTTTACATCATATGTCAATTTAGTCTCTAACCTTTCAATTAGATTAATTTGGTCCATAACATTTTTAGTCTCATATCAATTGGGTCCCTAACCTTTTTATTCCCATGTTAATTTGGTCACTGCTGTTATCTCTTAGATGGAAAAAACTAATGTGTCAAATGGAATAATAAAAAATGATTTTCCATACCATATCAGCTGCCAAATGTACTGCCATGTCAGATTAAGAAAAAAAAAAAAAACCAAATTAAAATGTTTAGCCGTGAGTCAGATATCATCTCTTAGATGGTTCTAAAATTTATAAGATTAGTTGCAGACTCACGCTATGTGTGGGAATATATCGTTCTATATTTTTATTGGAAAAAATTGGGTGTGTTTAATTGATATTATTCTTTTGTTTTTTATTATTATTGAGAAGAGCTATTATTCTTTTTTCAAGTGATCTATATTATTCAAACTTTTGTTATAGTGTGTTATGTTTTCCTTTTTTATTTCTACAACTAAATATTTTTAAGTTTCAAATTAATTATTTAAATTTCTCGTTCTCTTAAGGAGAATATCATGTTAATCAAATCTCATCACAAATTTAAATTTAATATTACTCAAATAATTGATAGGTACATTCAAACATTACAATTATTCTCTTTAATTGTTAAATGTTATCCTATTCTATTATAAAGAATTAAAAATAGCATATAAGAATATAATATTATTCTATTACATAACATGATTTGGATAATTTGGTGTTTATTATTATATATTTTTTTCTTTTCTTTTTTTTTTCTTTTTTTTTTCCTTCTCATCTTATCTTATTCACCATTTAAAATTAGCCATGTTAGGTTTTGAGTTTGTAATGTTGGCAAACCATGACAAAACATGACAAAAACTAAGTCTTATTAGTTTAGAATGGTCTACATTGAAGCCCAAGACAAAAAACTCAAGTTTGGGATAAAAACAAATGAGTTACAAGCTGGTTGGTTCGATCGATTGAAAGACAGATTCGATTGATCCAAAATCGCATATCAACAAAATCAGCAAAAGTAAAAAGGCCACAACTTATTCGTTTGAAGCCCAAATCGCGAGCCATTTTTTCCAGTATTTAAAGGACATTATAAGCTAACCCTAGGTGGGTTTTGAGAGTTTTTTAGAGAGACTAGAGTGCATCTTGTGCTTCTTTTGTAGATCTAGGGCTTTGTACCTAAAAGCTCTCTTATGTCTTCTACCGGTGTTATTCCTTGAAAAATCTCAAGATCCGGTATTGTAGAAGTTGTTGCCTTCTCTTGTCATCAAAGGTGTTGATGATCTAAACCTTCAAGGGTGGTATTGGAGTCACAAACAGGACAGTTTTTGTTGCTAAACCTTTGAGTGGAATCTCAAAGACACAAATGGGGGTGTTTGTGTTTTGCAAAGGCCTAAGAAAGAAGGAGTCCGTGGATTCAGAGTTTGCACATGGTCGTGTTAGTAAGTTCTATTGGTGGGTAGCAATAAAAAGTTGAGCGTGGGGGCTTGTAAGTCTTATTGTATGAACTTCGATTCTTTCTAGTGGATTTGTTTTTACCTTGAGGATAGCTAAGTTAAATCCTCCCTAGGTTTTTTACCAGTTTGGTTTTCTTGGGTTATCATATCATTGTATTATTTATTTTTCCACTGCTTTGCATGATATGATTGTTTGATTGTGGTAACCTAGATTTGGAATTTGGACTAAGTAACAACTTGGCTAATTACCTAGGTTAATCCAATTGTGTTTTAAGGGGTCTAAAAACTAACAAGTGGTATCAGAGCGGGTTGCTCTTTTGTTTAAGATCTTTTGATCTAAGAGCTGAACCTTGACCCCTGTTATCGTGAATAATTTGAAGTGTTTTTCTGATCATGCTTCTTCTCATGCTTCTATTGATTTTATTGATGCCTATGAACTCTTCGTAAGGAATTATTGAAATCTATGAAAATTGCTAAGAAATTCAAGGAAGAGTTAAAATTAGCTAATCTTGAAAAAGAGGAATTGATTGTTAGATTAGATGAATCTAATAAAAAGAATGAATTTTTGAGAAATCAAATTTCCTCTCAAGATGAGAAGATGAAAAGCTTGGAATAAGAGTTAGTTGAATCTAAAGCTAAAATTGAAAATTTGACTAGTACCAAGCCTGCTGTTGATAATAGATGGGTTTCTGTTTCTCTTAAGCCTAAAACTGAGAAAGTTTATATCCCTCCTTTCAAGAGGAATAATAAAGAAAAGACTCATTTTGCTAGGTTAGACAAAGGTAAAAGTTTTGATGTAGATGCTGAAGTTTCTAAACCTATGTCTAAACCTACTGTTAGAGAGCATAATAAATCTATTTTTGTGCTTACTTGTCACCTTTGTGGTGTTGTTGGTCAAATGATGAAGATCATGAGGAAGGAGTTAGATGAAGTAAAAAACGCCATAAAGGTTAAGACAACAATAAATCTTCATGGCATGATCAAGAGGACAAACTCACCCTTCACTACTAGCGTATTGGAGTGCCCTTTGCCTCCTAAACTTCTTTTCCCTCAGCTGGAAGTTTACGATGGCACCAAGGATCCCTTGGATCACATAAGGGCATTCAAGACAATACTAAGCCTCCAGTAGACCCCAGATGAAGTCATTTGTAGGACATTCTGGGTGACCCTTAGTAAGCTGCTCGCGGCGTGTCATGAGAGGCCCACCTTCTATCTATTAACTGTAGAGCAATAGGAAGGGAAAACCCTAAGAAAGTATGTAAAACGCTTCAACAAAGCAATACTAGAAATTGACGAAGCAGATGATCAGGTGATAATGACGACCTTCCAAGTAGGGTTGAATAATCCTGACCTCATCTTCTCTCTAGGGAAGACTCCTTCAACCTCGATGATGGATTTGTTATTCAAAGTGCAAAAGTACATGAATGGAGAAGATGCAGTGACTGTGAAGGGATTAATGGGAAAGCAAAAGAAGGAAGAAAGCATTGAGTCCCAAGGCAAGAAGAGGGATCACAAAAATAATATCATAAAAGCCAAGGCCAGCAAAAGTGGTTTAGAGACGTTGTCAAAGAAAAAGCTAAATTTCACTCCTTTGCTGAGGCCCATGGATAAAATCCTCATGCAGATAAAGGATGACCCTACACTGAAATGGCCCAAACCATTGAGCTCATCCTCAAAGATCATGGCCATTATACTTACGAATGCCAAGATTTGAAAGAACAGATAGAGGAGTTGATCCAGAGGGGAAAACTTCAAAAGTTTGTCAAGAAGGATTATCAGGTTCGTCAACGGATGGAAGAGAAGTCTACTGATGACCATAAGGAAGAAGAATGGGATAATCCCAAGCAGATCATGGGAGAAATAAGGACGATCACCAAAGGACTGATTGTTGGGGTATCGTGCAAGTCCCTGAGAAAGGCAGTCCAAAGGTAAGTAAACAATGTTCATATCAAACACCCAAAAGCAAAACATCATTATACCGGGAATGACAACATTGTTTTTTTTGAGCGAGATGTGAAAGGGATCAAGCAGCCACACGATGAACCCTTTGTTATTTTGCTAACCATTAAAGGGTACCACACCTAAAGAGTGTTGGTGGACAAAGGAAACTTGGTAGATGTAATGTACATGACGGCTTTCCAGCAGATGAAGTTGGATCCAAAATGCCTCAGACCCTTCGAATACCCGTTGGTCAGTTTTAGTAGGGACCATGTTTATCTAAAGGGTATTGTTTCACTGTAGATTACAACAGACTTACCTAGCCCAAGCGACAAAGGAGGTAGACTTTTTTATTGTTGATTGCCCTTCGTCTTATAATGTGATTCTTGGGTGACCAACCCTTAATCGCCTTAAGGCTGTAACTTCCACATACTGCTTGAAAGCGAAATTCCCAACCCCCCACGAGATTGGAGAAATCTGTGGAGACCAACTTTTAGCTAGGGAATGTTACTAGGTAGTCTTCGCATTTAGAGAGAATCACACTTGGATGCTAGAAGAGGAACCACCTAAGCCTATGGAAGAGGTGGAAAACATAGAGCTAGTAGAAGGTGGCCCTTCCAAAACTACCAATGTAGGAAAGGAGCTCCAATAGCCCCTAAAGGACAAGCTAGTGAAATTTTTAAAAAAGAACCTAGATGTCTTTGCATGGAGCCATGAAGATATGCTAGGGATTGAAAAACAAGTGATAGAGCACAGTCTCAATGTCGACCCAATGAAGAAACCCGTTCAACAGAAGAGACGAGTATTCGCCCCAGAGGAGAACAAAGCAGTTATGTAAAAGGTGGAAAAAATCTTAGTAGTCGGGTTTGTCCGAGAGGTTTACTACCTTGAATGGGTTGCCAATTTTATCATGGTAAAAAAGTCCAACAGAAAGTGAAGAATATGTGTGGACTTCACAAACTTAAACAATGCATGCCCTAAAGATAGTTTTCCCCTTCCCAAAATTGACCAGCTCGTTGATTCAACAACTGTTCATGAACTACTAACCTTCATGGATGCTTTTTTAGGTTATAACCAGATCCTAATGAAGAAGGAAGATCAGGAGAAATCCGTAGTCATCACTAGCCAAGACCTATATTGCTATAAAGTCATACTGTTTGGATTGAAGAATGCAGGTTCCATGTATCAAAGATTGGTAAACCAAATGTTAAACAAGCAAATAGGCAAGAATATGGAGGTCTATGTGGATGACATGTTCGTAAAAAGCAAAGAAGCCAAAACCCACCTTGAAGACCTCTAAGAGATGTTCAATACTCTGAGAAGGTATAGAATGAAGCTCAACCCTGAAAAGTGTGTTTTTGGGATCTCGTCAGGAAAATTCCTAGGCTTCATGGTATCTTAATGAGGAATTGAGGAAAATCTAGAGAAGGTCAGAGCCATACTTGACACGACTTCTCCTGGGATAGTTAAGGAGGTGTAAAGGCTGATAGGACAAGTGGCAGCATTAAACAAGTTCATCTTGAAGGCCACTGATAAGTGTCTCCCTTTCTTTAAAACTCTTAAGCAGGCTTTCCATTGGACGGATGAGTGTGAGGTAGCCTTTCAAAATCTCAAGGAGTACCTGGCCAAGCCTCTACTATTGAGCCCTTTAGTGGAAGGAGAAGATCTGTTTTTGTATCTAGCTATGTCACAAACAACCGTCAGTTCGGCTTTGATCCATGAAGAATCCAATGTACACTAGTGTACTACACAAGTCAAGCTTTTCAAGGTGCCGAAGCGAAGTATGCACGAATAGAAAAGGATGACCTTCTCATTAATTGTGGCTTTAAGGAAGCTTGTTTATACTTCCAAGCCCATACCATTATGGTAATGACGGATCAACCAATCTAAAAACTAATGAGCAAACCAGATGCTGCAGGGCATATGGTCCAGTGGACTGTTGAGCTAAGCCAATTCGATATTGAGTACAGGCTAAGAACAGCGATCAAAGCTCAAGCTTTAGCAGATTTTATTGCGGAATTCACTTTTCCAAATCTAGATTAGGAAGCAGAGTATTGGATAATCTGCGTAAATGGCTCGTTTGTTACAGGGCTTGGAGGTGTCAATATCATTATGACCTCACTCGAGAACGATGTCCTTAAGTATGGAGTTTAACTCTAATTTCCAGCAACAAACAATGAAGTAGAGTATGAAGTGGTCCTTGCTAGCTTGAGAATTGCAAAAGCCTAGGGGATCAAGAATTTGAGATTAAGGACTGATTCTAGGCTGATTGTTGGGCAAATAACTAACGAATTCGAAGCAAAGGAAGAGAGAATGAAGAGATGCCTCAAGCTGACAACTCAACTCATTAACGAATTTGATGACATTAAGTTTGAGCAAATCCTGAGGGAAAACAACTCAGCTGCTAACAAGGTCGCTAAACTGGCAGTAACTGAAGATGCCTTAGCAATGACAGAGTTGCTCATGGAAGTCCAGACAACCCCTAGTATCGGCGGATTACAAACCTTTTAAGTCCAATGACCAGGCACCTAGATAGACCCGATCCTTTCTTACATCAGAAACAACCAGCTCCTATCTGACCCGTTAGAAGCAAGGAAGGTTAAGGTCATAGTAGCCAAATTCACGGTCGTGAATGGTGAACTTTACAAGAGAGGATTTTCGTTGCCATACCTAAAATGCCTGATTCCTAAAGAAGCAGTGTATGTGTTACAAGAAATCCATGAAGGCGTATGTGGAAAAGATGATTGGGGCTAGTTACTTTTGGCCAACTATGCAAAAAGAATGCAGTTGAACTTGTCAAGAAATGCGATAAGTGTCAATGATTTAGAAATGTGTAGCACATTCCTAGAGAATTACCGACGAGCATCCCCTCACTTTGGCCATTCTCCACATGGGGGATCAACATCGTTGGTCCACTCCCTCAAGGGAAGAAACAGGTTAAGTTCCAGTTTGTCGCCATTGATTACTTCACCAAATGGGTTGAAACAGAACCATTGGTAGCAATCGCTGAAGGCAAGATACAGAGCTTCGTCTAGAAGGACATTGTTTACAGGTTTGGAATCCTAAAGATGATCATCTCTGATAATGGTTGATAGTTTGATAGCCAAAAATGCAAAGAATTTTGTGCAGAATTGGGAATAAAAAACCATTATTCATCTCCTGGGCACCCATAGGCTAACAGGTAGATAGAGGTAACAAATCGTACTTTGCTCAAACTCATCAAAGCACAACTTGAGGGGGCAAAGGGTGCATGGCCAGAGGAATTACCAGGAGTACTATAGGCTTATTAGACAAATACAAGGGCACCAATAGAGGAAATGTCTTTTAAGTGGGCTTTCGATATAGAAGCAGTCATTCCTGTTGAAGTGGGGGTGTTTAGTCTTAGACGAGCTCACTATGACAAAGGTTCAAAGAATGACGAGCTAAGACTCAACTTGGATTGTTTACCTGAAGTTAGAGATGAGGTAACCCAAAGGATGGCCCGATATCAGTAGAAGATGGCAAAGTACCACAATCAGAGTGTAAAGCTTAGAAGGTTCAACCCCAATGATTTGGTATTGCGTAAAGTCCCACAAGCCACTAAGGACCTAGCTCAGGGGAAGCTAGGCCCTACTTGGCAAGGTCCATATAAGTCCGTTCGTTACTCAAGGAGAGGAAGCTACAACCTGGAGGACCTCAACAGCAAACCACTACTACGCCCCTAGAATGTGGAACATCTCAAGAACTACAATCAGTAAGAAGTACTTCGATTAAATCATAAACCTGGTAAAAACTCAAATGACAAGTTTAAATCATAGACGTGGTAAAAACTCAAATGATGAGTTTAAATCATAAACATGGTAAAAACTCAAATAACCGGTTTAAATTATAGACGTGGTAAAAACTCGAATGACAAGTTTAAATCATAAACATGGTAAAAACTCAAATAACGAGTTTAAATCATAAACATGGTGAAAAATCAAATAACGAGTTTAAATCATAAACATGGTAAAAAACTCCAATAACAAGTTTAAATTATAAATATGGTAAAAACTCCAACAATGAGTTCAAACGATGAACGTAGCAAGAATTCAAAATGATAAGAATCACAGAAGTACGTCGTCAATGACGAAAATTCCAAGTTCATATAATTTATTCCCAAAGGAATATCAAGTATAGATGAAAGAACCTCAAACAATGAAGTCTAGTATTATAATGAGAACTTCAAGGTTTAAGCCATAGCAAAACTCCTTGAGCAAAGGCTAAATAAAAAAAAGAAAAAAGAAAAAAAAGAAAAAAGAAAAAAGAGCCTAAATAAGGGCATTGCTTATAAAAACAAAAGCCTCAAAACAAGAGGCATCTAAAATATTCATTGTTTCTAAAAGCCTCAAAATAGGAGGCATCTATTGTCTTTGAGTTAAAGCCTCAAAACACGAGGCAGCTAGAGATTTTAAAAAACACCAAAAAAGTTATTAAAAATCTTCCTTTCAAGGAGTAGTGATGACCTCCTAAACATGGCCCTCGTCCATGTGAGCCTTGTCCATAACTCCACCTATAGTAGTACCATCTCCTTCACCAGGATTAGCAATAGTTTCGCCTTCCTTCTCCTTTGTCTCATGGGCAAGAATCTTAGTATCAATGGCTTCGAAATCAAGGTTTGCAAAGTTCGCTACCTGGCTATGGTGCTTCATCATCCAACTACAAAGAAGCTTGAAGCCCTTGAAGTACGGGAAGAGTTGAAGATCAAAGAAGCGATCAAACTCAAGAAGTTTGGTGATCAACTTCTCACGTTCTTCGTTTGTCTTCAGAAGGGTAGCTTGAACTTCATCGTCCTTTTGAATGACAAGCTTTTTCTCCACCTTTAGCGTGTCCTTGAGTTCCTTCACCTTCTCTTTAGCCTTCATTGCCTGGTCCATTGCCTCAATCAAATCCTTCCTCAACTTTGAGCTCGGCCTTAATTGAGTCAACCTTGGAATTCGCCACCACTACTTTCGCTTCACTACTCTGATAATCTGTTGTTAAAAGCAAGGATTCACCAAAGAACCTGAAAGACGAAAGAAAGGTCAAAACTTTTAACAAGTGTAAATACTTAATGAGCAACAAAAAGTAGCTGAGTAAAATACCTGCACCAGTTATTGAATGTGATGACTGACTAGTTTGTGAGAAGGGATGGATGAGAGACCTCTAAGCTCGTCGTCAATAATAATATTGTGAGCTCATCCAAGGGCTGTGGCAGTATCTTCCCAGACACTCATGCCAATGTTACCCTTGCCTTTGGAGTGAGTAGCTAGAGGAGTGAAGGTCATAATCTCAACAGACACGCAAGGGAATGGGGTGCCAAAAAGAGACCAAGGGATAGGAGTTTTGTCTTTTCCTTTGTCTAGCTTGTGTTTCTTTGATGTAGGGGTAAGTTGAGACAAAGGGTTGTTCTTCAGGCTCTTCACACAGGCATATTTATCTTTGCTGTACTTGGTAGCCATTTCTCCAAAATAGAAAGTTAGAAAGCCAAGCTCTTATAAAGAAAAGGGAAATAAGAGAAGAAAAGGTAAGTTAAACATACTCTTCTCTTCCCGAGTAATCTTATTTAACACAAATGTAGAGGGTTCAGGTCCAAGGCAACAGTCATACAAATGACAAGGGTCTACCAAGTTGTCAAAATCATCGATTATAAGGGCAAACTCAAGAGCAGTTTGAACTCGTCATTGATAACAGTCTTCCAAATTAGGATGATTAGAAACTGCAAAACAAGTTGAAGAATAAAAAAATGATAAGTTAAAATAGTTGGTCTAACGAAAAGGTAGAGGAATGCACCAAGATAGGGAATTTTCCATTTCTGTAGCAACCACGGGACCTTAACACATAGGTCTTTAGTCATGGTTTCCCATCCAGATCTAGAAACAAAAAAGTATTATGATTTCCAATCATGAAAAGGAGTAGGAAAACTATGGACGATCCTAGACTCCCTACTCCAAGGCAAAAGTTCAAAATACCTATAATGGGTAGAGGTTTTCAAACGGTATAAATGAAAGAGTTCATTCAGGTTATCCTGTCCCCATCATGGGCAGGTACCCAAATTGACATACAACCAATAATCGTCCTCCAAGTATTAGGGACGAGCTGTCTAGGTGTAACATTAAGAACAGAAAGAAATTGAATGATGAAAGGATGAACAGGAAAATGAAGGCCACACGAAAAAGTAGCCTCGTAAAAACTCACCTCACCATGGGAAAAGGTGTAGGCTTTTTCATTTGGACGAGGTAATTTTGTGACAACCCCTCCAAGGAATTGAAATCTTTTTTTTATAGATTTCAGGTGTCTTTGCTCCAAAGAGCAAGATTCGAAGAGAGCATGGAAAGGGATAGAAGATGAAGAAGAGGAGGGTTTATAGGATGACGAAGGTTTTGATACCACAATTTCAAAATCTTTATCCGTAGATTCACCACTTGAAGATAGACTAGTTTCAAGTTCACTAGATCTAACATTGGTGTCCCTATACTCTACGATAGTCATCCCTGAGTAATGAGCAATCAAAGAATGATGAATCAAGGGGTAAAGAGTGGTCAAAATAGGTCTAAAAGCTCCACAATCTCAAGGTAAAAACTGTAAGGTTGAATTTAATCAACCATTTTATTGGCCTTATTCCGTGCCAAATTTGCTTGTATTTCAGCATTTAGTAAACCTGTATTTAGGTGGGTTTTGTTGTAAAGGTAGTAAGTGAGATAGAGTGTTGATTGCTCAAGAGTGTGCAAGAAAACAGAGACTTGCGGCTTGATCTCGCGGGTGGCTCGCGGTTGCAAGTCGCCAGACGCAGCACACGTGCCAAGCATGCTAGAAGGTGAACAGTCATGCTAGTTGGAGCACTACAGGAAAAAACAGGATAACTGGCCATACGGTTATCTCACGATTGGAACTCGCGACTCAGTCAAGTCGCGAGGCTAAGCCGCGAGCTACCCGTGTTTTGAAAAACCTAATGTTTCACATTCTCCTCTCACCTCAGTATAAATACCCCTTATACCTATTGTAACGACCCAAGGAAAAGCGCTAGCCACATTTGCGCTATACTCAAAAGGACTAGTCACAATTGAGACTCTTTGTAGTTGTTAATAAAGCCCAGTTCAACCCAGTAAATACCTGATGTGGGACTCATCACACACCCACACACATCACACAATCAATCAAATTGGGGCATCACAATCTCCCTCACTTAAATTCCTAACGTCCTTGTTGGGGCCTACTTTGTGGGGTAGTGTCTCTGAGTCCACATGGGATTACCGGGCCGGCTCTGATACCATATGTAATAACCCAAGGAAAAGCACTAGCCACATCTGCGCTATACCTCAAAAAGACTAGTCACAATTAAAGCTCCTTGTAGTTGTTAATAAAGCCCAGTTCAACCTAGTAAATACCCGATGTGGGACTCATCACACACCCACACACATCACATAATCAATCAAATTGGGGCATCACAATCTCCCCCACTTAAATCTCTAACGCCCTCGTTAGGGCCCACTTTGTGGGGTAGTGTCTCTGAGCCCACACCGGATTACCGGGTCGGCTCTGATACCATAAATAACGACCTAAGGAAAAGAGCTAACCACATCTGCGCTATACCTCAAAAGGACTAGTCACAATTGAGGCTCCTTGCAGTTGTTAATAAAGCCCAGTTCAACCCAGTAAATACCCGATGTAGGATTCATCACACACCCACACACATCACACAATCAATCAAATTGGGGCATCACAATCTCCCCCACTTAAATCCCTAACGTCCTCGTTAGGGCCCACTTTGTGGGGTAGTGTCTCCAAGCCCACACGGGGTTACCAACCTGGCTCTAATATCATACGTAACGACCCAAGGAAAAGCGCTAGCCACATCTGTGCTATACCTCAAAAGGACTAGTCACAATTGAGGCTCCTTGCAGTTGTTAATAAAGCCTAGTTCAACCCAGTAAATACCCGATGCGGGACTCATCATACACCCACACACATCACATAATCAATCAAATTGGGGCATCACAATCTCCCCCACTTAAATCCCTAACGTCCTCGTTAGGGCCCACTTTGTGGGGTAGTGTCGTAACAACCCAAGGAAAAGCGCTAGCCACATCTGCGCTATACCTCAAAAGGACTAGTCACAATTGAGGCTCCTTGCAGTTGTTAATAAAGCCCAGTTCAACCCAGTAAATACCCGATGTAGGACTCATCACACACCTACATAATCAATCAAATTAGGGCATCACAATATCACACACCTACACACATCACACAATCAATCAAATTGGGGCATTACACCTATAAATGAAAGAGAGCTTCTAGAGAGAATTTTGAGAGAGAAACTCTAAAGAAAAACAAGATTGATTCACCTACAATCTATATATTAGAGTCTCTTCAAATTTCTCAACTCTCTTCCTCTCCATTGTCAAATCCTTGAGAGGCATTTTACCAAAACCTTGTTCTCACTATATTTATCACTGTGAGAGGGCTGTTTGGTTTTGTGGGAAGCAGTTAGGAAGGAACCAATCTATATTGGTTGATGCTACGGTTTAGTAGCGGAATCCGGGAAGCTAGAAAAGAAAAAGGTTCGGCACAACCTCGTTGGAGCAAGAAGCTTGGAGGGCTTAGGTACATCGACTAGATTAGGCTTCGAGGCTTTATTGTTGTCTATGTATCCCAACTACATTTTCTAATGGATTGTTTACAGCTTGGAGGGTGGCAGAGAGGTTTTACGACGAAGGCTTCGGTTTCCTCTTCGATAACACATCACGTATTGTCTTTATGTTTGCATCTTCCTTCCTTGTTATCTTTGCCTTTTATTATCTGTTGTGGGTTGTGATTTTAATTTGGCTTAGATAGTTTTCCAATTCTATATTATAGCTTGTGTTCATTTTCCGCAAACTAGTTGTTTGACATAAAGCTTGAAATGGTTAATTTGTAAATTGGGGGTCTAAATGTTTAAGGGTGTTTATACACATATTTGAACTTTCAAAAACAAACCTACTTGAGGATGATGCCTACTAGAGAACTCTAAGAACACCCCTAATCTAGCAAAGAAGAATGAAATAGAAGGAGCTTCCTACCTAATGAAAGCAAAATCAACCATTAATGGAGTTTTGAAGAAAAGGAGTCTTACCATACTGAATGTGCAAGAGCTCTCTTTTTTTTGAAAGTTTTAGACTTTAAATACAGCCTATGTTGAGGAAGAAGGAGAATATAATGGGTTTTTGCTGAAAAAGTGAAGTAAAATCAATGCACGGGAAACACAAGGAAAACACACACGTGCGACCAATATAAGAGGGAAACGTGGTAATCACCTGACAAGAATATCACCTCACAATAAATGTGATGAGACAAGAATCTCAGGGCAAGAACAAGCTGACCCACCAAAAAAGACTTTCCATATTCCTTTGCTCGTCCAAATGAATGACGACAAAGAAATAAAGGGGGCAACTGACGAGTAGCGTATAAATGGTCATTTGCAAACTGTCCATTATAATGATGAGTAAGAGTATGGACGAGTGTAAGTGCATTAATTCCAAAACACATTCAATGATTGAGTGATAAATGAGTGCTTCAGATTCACCTAGAGTTCGCTCCCAGAAATATAGCCATCCCTACCCCCTCACGTTAATCCCATGAGCCTCTTATCCATTCTAAAACCATTACTATTTTCCAATAATGTGTATTTAAATGGTCGTTACAGACAGTAAAAGGCTACGATTAAGTGGTCATCATTGAGCCATAACTCCTCCAACTATGGTACAACATTACACTAAGCATTTATTCACACATAGGCTATATAAAGCCAAGAAAGACAGGTAAATGATTCATAAAACACACACACACACAGATTTCTCTACAGATTACTTATTTTCTAAAGAGTTAAAGCTAATTGAGGCATGGGAGGGTCCTTGGGAGGCCACAAACTGGTGCCATTATCCACTTAGTGTTTTCTCTTGCATAAGATCTCTAGGTCATCCATCGTACTGAAGAGGAACATACTGACGAGGCGAAATCTTGCTCCATCAACGATTATAGGAAATTGGAAAGAAAAAAGGATAATGACGTAGACACTAATGTAGCTCAATTGGAGCGTTGTAATAATAAATGCTACGCTCCAGCTTTTAGATATACTAGTCGCTAACCCGTGCATTGCATAAGAAATCACAAAAAATATCTATAAAATCTATATAACATTATAGCTATATTGGTTAGGTTCAAACATCCTTTTCTTGAATTATCAAATTATTAAAAAAATTAACCCTCTTTTTCACTTTTTACTCAAACAATCACAGTAGAAAAATTTCTATTAATAGTAAAATTTGTGTATACACAAATTATAGTTTCATGTAAAGTGTACATACCCATACTCTATACTTTAAAGAAGGAAACATCACAAACCCTTTATATATTTGGGTTAGATTTAAAACAAACTACATATATTCCAAGTCTGATAAGCCAACTCAGTGGTAGAAAAATGCTCTTTATAAAATCAGATAGTAACATATTTTACAAAAGGGGGCAATTTTTTGTAATTCTATCTTACTGCTCATATTTTGTAGTATACAACAAAGTGATTTATCTATCTAGGTACAATGGGCAATAGCATTGGCTGTTCTTAAGCATAATTCAATACAGACATATGAGATAGAAAAGAAAAAAAAGTAACATAACAAATACAAAAAGTACCACTATTCTAGCCCTCCAAAACTCTATAAACAGAACCCTTTCCTAGCTTAAAAATACAAAAAAGTTCCCTTCTTTCCCACAACCCGAGAGGGTCGAGACCACCAACAACTCCCACAGCAATCAGACCAACTTCTCAAAGAAACCCAAAGAAAGCATGACCAAAAGCATATAAAGCTTCCTCCTTTTTCTTATTGAACCAAGAAACCTAGCAAAGGCAACTCCTTTTCCCATTCACCCTCAACAACCAACAGAATAACCAACAACAAGAACATATACAACAAATCAAGCAGCAAGGCATGGGAGAAAAAGTAAAAAAGGGGATATGGACAAAAAGCAAGGCAAAGAAAAGAAAAGAGAAAGAAGCAAAGATGACCCAATAACATTTCCCCACTGCGTTCTTACTTTCTTTTGTTTCTTCTCTATATTTAGATATTGATGCTTAAAATATTAAATTCCAGCAAATAATTCTTATTAAAACTCATAAAATTCAGTGTTCTAGATTAAAAACTGTAAGGTTGAATTTAATCAACCATTTTATTGGCTTTATTCTGTGCCAAATTTGCTTGTATTTCAGCATTTAGTAACCCTGTATTTAGGTGGGTTTTGTTGTAAGGGTAGTGAGTGAGATCGAGTGTTGATTGCTCAAGAGTGTGCAAGAAAACAGAGACTTGCGGCTTGATCTCACGGGTGGCTCGCGGCTGCAAGCCGCCAAATGCAACACACATGCCAAGCATGCCAGAAGGTGAACAGTCATGCTAGCTGGAGCACTACAGGACAAAACAGGACAACTGGCCATACGGTTATCTTGCGACTGGGTTTCGCGACTTAGTCAAGTCATGAGGCCAAGTCGCGAGCCACCCCTGTTTTGTAAAACCTGATGTTTCACATTCCTCTCCCACTCCAGTATAAATACCCCTTATTCCCACAAATGAAAGAGAGCTTCCGGAGAGAATTTTGAGAGAGAAACCCTAAAGAAAAACAAGATTGATTCACCTACAATCTACACATTAGAGTCTCTTCAAATTCCTCAACTCTTTTCCTCTCCATTGTCAAATCCTTGAGAGGCATTTTACCAAAACCTTGTTCTCACCATATTCATCATTGTGAGAGGGCTGTTTGGTTTTCTAGGAAGCAGTTAGGAAGGAACCAATCTACATTGGTTGATGCTACGGTCTAGTAGTAGAATCCGGGAAGCTAGAAAAGAAAAAGGTTCGGTGCAACCTCGTTGGAGCAAGAAGCTTGAAGGGCTTAGGTGCATTGGGTAGATTAGGCTTGGAGGGTCTATTGCTGTCCATGTATCTCAACTACATTTTCTAGTGGATTGTTTACTGCTTGGAGGGCGGCGGAGAGGTTTTACGCCGAGGGCTTCGGTTTCCTCTTCGATAACACATCGCGTGTTGTCTTTGTGTTTGCATCTTCCTTCCCTTTTATCTTTGCTGTAAGGTTGAATTTATTCAACCATCTAATTGGCTTTATTCCATGCCAAATTTGCTTGTAATTCAGCATTTAGTAACCCTGTATTTAGGTGGGTTTGATGTAAGGGTAGTGAGTGAGATAGAGTGAAGTTTGCTCAAGAGTGTGCAAGAAAACAGAGACTCGCAGCTGGGACTCGCGGGTGACTCGCGGCTGCAAGCCGCCAGAAGCTGCACACGTGCCAAGCATGCTGGAAGATGAACAGTCATGCTAGCTGGAGCACTACAAGACAAAACAGGACAGCTGGCCATACGGTTATCTCGCGACTGGATCTCGCGACTTAGTCAAGCCGCGAGGTCAAGCCGCGAGCCACCCCTGTTTTGTAAAAACCTGACGTTTCACATTCCTCTCCACTCCAGTATAAATACCCCTATTACCCACGATTGAAAGAGAGCTTCCAGAGAGAATTTTGAGAGAGAAACCCTAAAGAAAAACAAGATTGTTTCACCCACAATCTCTACCTTAGAATCTCTTCAAATTCCTCAACTCTCTTCCTCTCCATTGTCAAATCCTTGAGAGGCATTATACCAAACCTGGTTCTCACCATCATCATCACTGTGAGACAGTTGTTTGGATTTCTGGGAAGCAGTTAGGAAGGAGCCAATCTTCATTGGTTGATGCTACGGTCTAGTAGCGGAATCCGGGAAGCTAGAAAAGAAAAAGGTTCGGCGCAACCTCGTTGGAGCAAGAAGCTTGGAGGGCTTAGGTGCACTGGGTAGATTAGGCTTGGAGGGTCTATTGCTGTCCTTGTATCCCAACTATATTTTCTAGTGGATTGATTACCGCTTGGAGGGCGGCGGAGAGGTTTTTCGCCAAGGGCTTCGGTTTCCTCTTCGATAACACGTCGCGTGTTGTCTTTGTGTTTGCATCTTCCTTCCTCTCTATCTTTGCCTTTTATTTATCTGCTGTGGATTTTAATTTGTTATGGCTTAGATAGTATTTAATCAATTTCATATTATAGCATATGTTAAGTTTCCGCACACTAGTTGTTTGACATATTGCTTGAATTGATTAAGTTGTATTAATCAAGTATAGAAAAGACTACAAAGATCACATAGCAAAGCAAATGATCATCTGAACATGCATTCAATGAAGCATAATAACATAGGGACATATGCATGTCCAAAGCACAAACATGATGCAATGAGAACACCAAAGCATAACACAAAGCACCATAAAGCCAACAAGAAAACAAACAGAATAAGGTTTTCTAGTTAACACAATGTCTTCTCCCCCTTGGTATATGCATCTCCCCTATGGAATATCTCTCCCCCTACAAATGTACATGAGAAATAAAATTTCTCCCCCTAAGGATGTGCACAAGAGTCATATAGAAATGACAAAATACTCCGAAACATTCTCTAGAGTATACTCTCCCTCTTTTTGTCAGGAATAGACAAAGGGTCAAGAAGAAACGAGGGCAAGAGATGAAGGTATGAACAATGCTAATGATGCATGAGAGGTGCAAGATGAATGAGAAAATGAAGCTCAAACCTAAGATAAAGTAACATGCTACAAAGCATAAGGTAAGCATGACATGCTAGGATGAAGAAATAAGGTAAAGACCAATGCATGACAAGGGTAGCAAAGGTGTGTGCAAGAGGTGGCTAAGTGCATGCATGACCAATGCATGAAAAATGCACATGTGGGGCAAAGTGTGTTAAAATACACAACCAATGAACCAAACATGTTCCTAATGAGGAAACATGAGAAACCCCAAAGTTTGGTACTCATTGGAGTCCAAACAAGCGAGAAAATGTCTAAGAGGCATTTTATCAAACACCTAACATGCACACTATGAACAAAAATGTGAAACAATGCATGAACATCATGAAATCCACCCTTAATACATATTCTTTCTGCCACAAGGGGCCAACATCCAATGCATATCAACAAAAGAAACCAATCCCATGAAGAAAATTGACAAAAAATAAGTTTTCCCAACCCCTATGATGAAAATCCCAACCAAGAGCACAAAACTCTCCAAAACATAATCTAAGGATCAAAATCAATGAAAAGAGTTTATAATTACCTTAGAGATGTTAATGGATTGAAAAACCATTCAAATTGGTTGGGTTTTGATGTAAAAATATTAAAAGAGGGGTTTTAGAGAGGATGGGAGAGGTTTAAAACAAGTTTCCCACGAAAAAGCTCTTTAAAAGGCTGATTCTGGGCGATTCGCGACTGGCGAGTCGCGAGTGAGCCACGAAACCTCTCTGTATGAACTCGCGGCTTAGACTCGCGGCTTGCAAGCCGCCAAACCGAGTAGCCAAAACTGGCAGCTTGCTGGCAGCTCACGCAAGTGGCCAAAATGAGTGGCCAAAAAATCTGACACTTGTTTTTCAAACCAGAACATGTTTAAACATTGAAAAACAAAGTAAGCACTAAACATAAACACAAAAAGTGATAAAAATCACTTCCAAAAACATATAAAATGATCAAAAATATTTTTGGATTAAACCATATAAGATTGAGCACACGCACATCACATTTAGACAAGTACAATCTAACAAATGAATAAGACATTCATTGAACATTAGGCATGTGTGTTGTGTGTGTGTATCAAATGTGGAGTAGTCCTTAGTCTAGAGTGAAACTTCAATGATCAATTCAATCAAGCCATACACAACTAGTGCTAAGTCAAGTGGTCTATCTCAATTATAGAAATGAACATATATGACCTCCCACAAGAAAATGATTACATATGATGAAGCTTTTCATTTGGCTTCTTTACAATTCATAACATTTGATCATTTTGAATCAAAACATCTCATTTTGAGATCGATGCCTGAAATTTGTGATATTTCAATTTGATGAACAAGCCTTTGGCTTTTTAGGCATCATACAATTTCATTTAAGTCGCTTTCCCTTTTTCCTAGTCGAATACTAGTATGTGCGACGGCTTTTGCAGCTCATTATCTCTTTTCATTTTGAGATTTACATTTATTGAGCTCTTTAAGCAAAAAAAAATAAAAGAGTAGGAAGAGATATAAGCACAAGTCTACGCATGTATCAAGACTAACATGACTATTGACTAATCATTCATGACAAGCTTGAAGATCGATTTACAACAATCACACAAAGATGTCAAGATTTTTCCCACAAAGATATAAGTGCAAAAATAACAAGCTAAGCTCGAAAATGCACAAAGCCATTTGTACAAAGGTACAAGGCCAAACTCACATGTGATATGTGCTCAAACATATACGATCAAACTTTTTAAATTTTTCACTTTTTATGTGGTTTTGGATTTTTTACACACACAAAACTGAAATATAAAAGTAAGATAAAAAACAAAACAATGCATAAAAATAGATGCAAGATGCACAAAATGCATGAAGTTATGACATTTAATGCATGAAGGGTCCTACAAAGATCGAAAGAATTAGATCAAGGACCAAAAGAGCAAAGGCTCAACCATAGGAACCCTTCCTCATCCAAACGAAACGATTGTTTGGAATGAGTGTCTCAAGGGAAGTGAGACGAGGGTTAGAAGAATGAGAACCGGAGATGCACATAGACAAGGAGGTAAGAGCATTAACCACTTTCTTCAACAACTTACCATTTTCCATCCAATCCGGTTTAGCTTTCAAAGCACAACTTCCAAAAAGCTTAAGTTTCTTTTTTTTTTTTATTCTCTTAAGAGCTTGAAACTCAGAGCAATGAGGTCTTAGATGACCAAAGGCACCACAATGGTGACAAACAATATGTTTAGGTCCACTAGGCCTTTTGGAAAGGGATCTAACAACAAATGTTTGTTCTCTTTTTAACTTGGGGCATTGGGGTCTTATGTGACCAATCACACCACAATGGTGGCAAGTTGGAACAAACTTAGATTCATCTAAAGCCTTACGTTGAGACCTAAACAAAGGCTTTGACTTAACAACCTTTCTCTCTACCTTTTGATTTCTTTTATGTGGAGGAATGTACACCGATTTGTCCTTTAAGGTAAAACACACACTAGGCACAAAATCGGGTACCACAACATGATTGCAACACATATTTTCATCATTTTTAACAGTAGGTTCAGCAATCAAACACTTGGCATGCATCTTAAGAGATTCATTTTCACATTTAAGATCATCAACAAGTTTGTTAGTCAAAACAAGTTTAGCATCCAAGTCCATGTTCAAACATTCAAACTCTTTCAGCTTTTCAAGAGAAATTTCAGCAAGATTCATATATTTCTCAACCAATGTGTTGGATTCATTGAGTTTAGCAATCAAATCATCCTTTTCACAAACTAACTTGCTCAAATTCTTTTGAAACTTCTTAGCTCCTTTCTTCAAGAGTTTGTCAACAACACCCATAGATTCAAGTAACATGTCATCACAATTATGAGGATTAGCACTCATAGAGGCATTTTCACAAACACATGGCATGTTACAATCAACAATATCCATAGAAGCATACAAAGCATTATCCATGGCAAAACACACAAGAGGTCAAGGATCACACTTAGGTAATAAAACCAAAACAAGTGTACCCGCTCTGATACCAATTGAAAGTTCAAAAACGTGTACAAAAACACTTTTAAACGTTTAGACCCCCAAAATACAACTTAATCAATTCAAGCAATATGTCAAACAACTAGTGTGCGGAAACTTAACATATGCTATAATATGAAATTGATTAAATACTATCTAAGCCATAACAAATTAAAATCCACAGCAGATAAATAAAAGGAAAAGATAGAGAGGAAGGAAGATGCAAACACAAAGACAACACGCGACGTGTTATCGAAGAGGAAACCGAAGCCCTCGGCGAAAAACCTCTCCGCCACCCTCCAAGCGGTAATCAATCCACTAGAAAATATAGTTGGGATACAAGGACAGCAATAGACCCTCCAAGCCTAATCTACCCAGTGCACCTAAGCCCTCCAAGCTTCTTGCTCCAACGAGGTTGCGCCGAACCTTTTTCTTTTCTAGCTTCCCGGATTCCGCTACTAGACCGTAGCATCAACCAATGAAGATTGGCTCCTTCCTAACTGCTTCCCAGAAATCCAAACAACTGTCTCACAGTGATGATGATGGTGAGAACCAGGTTTGGTATAATGCCTCTCAAGGATTTGACAATGGAGAGGAAGAGAGTTGAGGAATTTGAAGAGATTCTAAGGTAGAGATTGTGGGTGAAACAATCTGGTTTTTCTTTAGGGTTTCTCTCTCAAAATTCTCTCTGGAAGCTCTCTTTCAATCGTGGGTAATAGGGGTATTTATACTGGAGTGGAGAGGAATGTGAAACGTCAGGTTTTTACAAAACAGGGGTGGCTCGCGGCTTGACCTCGCGGCTTGACTAAGTCGCGAGATCCAGTCGCGAGATAACCGTATGGCCAGCTGTCCTGTTTTGTCCTGTAGTGCTCCAGCTAGCATGACTGTTCATCTTCCAGCATGCTTGGCACGTGTGCAGCTTCTGGCGGCTTGCAGCCGCGAGTCACCCGCGAGTCCCAGCCGCGAGTCTCTGTTTTCTTGCACACTCTTGAGCAAACTTCACTCTATCTCACTCACTACCCTTACATCAAACCCACCTAAATACAGGGTTACTAAATGCTGAATTACAAGCAAATTTGGCACGGAATAAAGCCAATTAGATGGTTGAATAAATTCAACCTTACAAGTTCCATCCAGATCAGCACCACTAACACAAATTTCATTTTAGCTAAAAAATTAAGCAAATAGATTTCATTTAAGAAGGATACATATGCATCTCCATCTAAATATTACTAAAATGTTAAAGCAGGGGTTACTCGATTACTCCAGATTGGCCCCAAATGGGGTCTAGTTTTAATTTAATAAATCAAGAGTATTATATAACAGTACCACTTGTGAAGAAAGGGAAAACAGTTCAATGGCATTTCCCAGATCTCTCCATGGAGAGAACTTGAGTTCAAATTAATAAGTTCCCCACAAAGAGCAATAATGAGGAACAATTTGCAAAATATAAATGGTGTGAAGATTAAAAAACTAGCAAGCACTATAAAATTAGAGCACATAGCCCAATCAGAAAGTTAAGCATAATTTAAACTTTTGGCAAAGCTTTAGAGACATTCATTCGGATGTTCGCCCAATAGAAGGAAAAGGATAAAATTTGATACCACAAGTAGATCATGCAGACCAAGAGGTGCAGTAACGATATATGACACATCAGGGTGTTCTTTTACAGCTTCAGCAGCTAACGAAGGAATATCCTGTAAAGTGACACAAAGCATTTTTATTAAAAAAAAAAAAATCAATCTAGTCACCAATTCTGTACAGTATATCTATAATCAAGGCACCAGAGGAAAGTAAGCCGAGCTACCTGATGCCAGTGTCGTCCAAGGAAGAGAAAAAATGGGCTTACAATCACATGATCTGCACCTTGTTGAATGCAAGAAAAAAATGCATCTCTTATCGATGGTTCTGCGAGCTCCTACCCATATCAAAGATATTTCAATAAATGAGAAGCCGTTTGCGCTGAAATAAAACCATGACAAAAGCAACATAGTATGATGTCCACCCAAAAAGGAAAGAAAACCAAGCAGCAGCGCTACACGCACTAAAAACTAACCTAAATCATCAAGGCAGTACTGATCAACACAAGGTTTGATCCCACCAGTCCCCAAAGCAACCAGATAGAGCCCGAAGAAGAAGACCATGTACTGAGCTAGAGTAGCTGACGGGCATACAGTCCCCATTTGGTCCACTTATCGATTGAATACACCTACCCGACTTCTTATGATACACCTCCATTTTCGTGGACCTCAGAGGTAGGGTCCAAGGAAACTGATGAAAAGGCTGACGAGGTTCTAAAGTTGGATATCTTGGACGGTTGGACTCCAGAAAATCATTATCGATGGTCTAAACCTAGAAATGTTTAACACTTAGATTCAGTCCATCGATAGTGATTTTCTGGCGTCCAACCGTCCAAGATATCCAACTTTAGAACCTCGTAGCCTTTTCATCAGTTTCCTTGGACCCTACGTACAGAGCAAAGTTCAAAAATAGATACGGTCCTGATAAACAACATAATCATACAACACATTTTCAAACTCCCCAACTTCATGAGGCTTAGCCCCTCTAAATGTTGTTAAGAAGCAATATGTTTATAAAATAAGTGTAATTGAAATGAGAATGTTAAGATGAATAAATGAAAAAAATAAGATAGAATATGAAATGAGGAAATTCGCTTAAAAATTGGATGGCCTTTATTAATAAAAAGATGGGAGGGAGTCATGTGAAATGGTTTGGTCATATGCCAAGTAGAGCAATTAATGCACCAATAAAAAATAGAGTTTGATTCTAGTCAATGGAACGAAAAAGGTAGAGGAAGTCCTAAACTTTTACTAATAAAATTAGCAAAACAGCACTTGTCAATTAAAGATGTAACAAAAACTATGATTTCGGATATAATAGAATGAAAGAATACGTTTTGAACTTGATTAATATGTCGAGTTTCCATAACCAACCCCAAATATTTGGAGCTAAGTGTTGGTTCTTATTGCTGTCATCCTCCAATAATATTTGAATAACCCGCATGTGCACTAGCTAGAAAACATAACATGCAAGACTATTACACTCTTATCTGCTATACCTGTCTTGCTTTCTGACTTATGGCATTTCACTTCAGTTTCCTCCTGGAATGAGAATTCTTCTACTTTGCTGGCAGATATTTGTGGAGGGTTATTGTTGATAGATACAACTATTGGACCTTCATGTGAAAAACTAAAATCTTGGAGACCAAGTCTCGCTCTTCCAAATAATGTCACTTTTTTGCTTGGAGGGGACAATTTTATAAGTCCTTTTAGGCCAGTAGATACTTTTACTGGTTCAAATTGAGGTTGAGCATAAGTTTGGGTGTGCTCTTCAACCATAGGAGAACCACTAACACCTTTGACGGATACATCCAAATCTAGAGAACCTTCTGTGGAAATATCAAGAAGCTTCCAAATAGGGTCATTTGGAGCTACTTGATTGCCAAAGCAGTGTTTCTTAACAAAATCTAGCTCCATGGCCCTGCAACTGGGGGTTGTTGAAACAACCCATTTCGGCACAAGAAGTTGCAGGGCCCATTCTAATTCTTCCTTGGACGAGTGAATGGAGTAAGAAACATGCCAAACACCAAATTGGTCCCTTACTGCCTCATTAATTCTCATTTTTCTTTGACTTTCATTCTCCAAGAACTCTTTCTCACATTTGCAGATCTTGGACCCAAATGTTTGGGACACATTTGCCAGAATTTCTTCCTGGCCGAGAAGGTCACAGGTCAGATAAACCACAGGGGCATCAGGATGCTGCCATATACAATTAATAACCTATTTCATGGAAACGTAGTTTGAAATGTAAGAAGCAGATTGAGGTTATATTGATACAGTGACATAAGAAATTATCAAACTCTACAATCCATCCCTAAAAAATAAAATAAAACAAATAAACTGACCAAGGACAACAGTCATGACTATTTCATCATCTTATAATAATACCCAGCAACAATGATCAGGACAGAGTAACTACATTAGACAGATACTATAACCCAACAATATGGACATGATTAACTTTAAATACAAAAAGAGGAAATTCCTACGAGGACCAAACCAAAATAACATTTTAAGGATTGCATCATAAATTTTATCAAGTATTTAATAAGATTTTCTAGTAATGTGTAGCTGTGAAATTCTTCAATCAATGAAGAAATATAATTCCCCTTGTAGCTCTTCACCAAATACAGGTAAACACAATGCACAATTGAATAGTAAGGGAAGGATGAGTTATAAAAAGTATTTTTCTTAAAGTACAAACCATGTTATCCAGAAATAGGGCAATCTGAAGTGCATTTGGATACTCCTCAAATTTCAAATAAATCATGTAGGCTGTATCTAGAACCAACATGTCATCAGGTCCAGGGAGGCATCTGCATTACGTTGCAATGTGAAATGTCATCAAGGGGGGGAGAGAGAAAGAGAGGTGAAATAAACAACCCGAGTCAAAAGACTGTAGTTTACTGAGCAATTATAAACTTAGTTTTGGTGCAGCATTTCATGCATGACAAAAAACTAATGTTGCAAGTTGCAATACTCTTTAGAAATAAGAACCCTAAGGCAAAAGGTTGTCATTTACTGAACATATTGGTATAGCATTTCATATAAGGCAGAAAATTTATGTTGCAATGTTGCAATGTTCGTGCTGTCAACATGCTCTATTAAAAGATCAAGGTCTTCAACCTAGCATTAGTCAGATTACACACATCTCATTATTGGCCAAACACCAAGAGGAGGAAAAAATTAAGGGCAGGAAAGCACAATAAACAAATCAGATCAAAAGAGAAATACTGCTCAATACCTCCATTAGAAGATCAACAACTTCAGGCTCGGCATTGTGCTGCATTGCAATTCACAATGATTAGAACAAAACTGAAAACTAAAAACTAAAAATAAAAAAAAATAATCCTTTCAAATGTCACCTATAGTCGTCATACTGTAACATGTTACTGAATCATACCTTCATGTGAAAAGCAACTATTTGTTGAACAAGCTCCATAAGATCCTTGATTGGAACTTCTTCACTCTGTTGTGGTAAATTCAAAGAAATTAAATATATTAAAATTAAGAACGAGTTCTTAACAATAAAGTATTGAAGGCCAAAGAAGATAATATTGTAGAGAAAATCCTCTATCGAAAGAGAATGCACCACTCTATTCACAGAGCAATGAGCATTATTAAGATGTAATACTACTCCAATACCATACCGCATAATACATATTTTCAAATTCAGGGAAGCAAGGATATCATAATGCATAATAGTATAAAGTTTAAAGCACTTTAATCTGTTTATCAAGATGCATATGGAACCAAATTTTAAATTTTTTGAGCTGTAAATGCATATGAATAAAAAGTTGTTTTTTACTGGTTTCTAAAAATAAGATTTATAGAATGGTCCTAGTACCCATAACAAGCTTTTTTCTTCATAAAGAACACGAGGGGTAGCATTGATTTCTAACCTATCGCTTAGCATATTCCTGTGAAATTTCTCCAGCTACGTTCCTGATTACACATAAAAAATAATAATAATCAATAGTGAGTGAGGTTAATATTCATTTATATGGATTGAACTTCAAACACTACCATAACCTAAAAACCATACAATGAACTTTGATTTGACCAGATCAAACTACCTACCACCACCAAAAAACCCAATAGAGACCACAATGTATTTTAATCAGACGACACTCACCTCACATATTCATGGCCCCATGAGCCAATATCACCTCCTGAACCCTCCAATCTATATTTTAAGCTCTCCTAAAAGAATTTTCAGCAATAGAAAAGCAATGAAATATATTTTAGTCCCAAATAACATAAAACGAATTTACTTTAGCAATTGTAAAGAGAATCAACTAAACAAATCAGAAAAAACAATACAATAAACTTCAGTCGTACCCTTTCTCCCTCAGCAGACATGGTGAGAGCCAGAACGGAGAGTATATCAGCGAGGTACTTCTGCATTGACAAAGAAAGTTAATTAGATGGGCTAGAATGCTACTTCTATAACACAACAGATGTCCAAGCAAACAAAATTATACCTTCAATTCCGAGTTCCCCATGGTTTCATAAAATGCCTTTAATGTTCCATAGTGTGGACGCAGAAATTTCAATGGCTTTGGGACCGAAGTCATGGAGCTTGTAGAGGTTCGGATTTCCTGCCTACAATTATCAAAATTTTACATGCTATTATGACATATGTTTCCATTCTATACAAGGAGCTAATGTTTTCAAAGTTAATCTAAAACCCCAGAAATGTTTTTATCAATCAAGGAACCAAATTGATGAATTATAACTTATACCCAAAAATGATAACAAAGTCCCAAACATTAAACCATAACATAAAGATCAGAATTATATTAAGTGAAAGCAAATATTAAATACTATTACCTCATGCTCTCAAGCGCAACCTTGTGTAAGTTATGGTCAGCATCCTGAACTCTCTCCACATACAGCACTTGTCAATTGTTGCTTCAGAGCAAGATCCTCTTCAGACTGACACAATACACAACATTGAAATTTGTTATGCGAATGACCCAACAACAACCAGAAATTTGAAATAGTATTCCTAAATGCTTATTTGTGCAATATCTAAACTTTTATCTATCTCTCTCTCTGTGCAAATTATGTGCACAAAAAGGGTGTGTGTGTGTGTGTGAGAGAGAGAGAGAGAGAGAGAGAGAGAGACAGAGAGAGAGAGAGAGAGAGACAGAGACAGAGAGGCAAAAAGACAGTGAACAATGTTCAGAAAAGTCATCTTACCGCGCAACGGACAGCTACTAGTGCCCACTGGCTTTCAACACCCAACAAAAGAAGATGATCCAATACTTTTTTCTGCAACCAATATACACATTACAGGATAAGATACCACCAAGTTAATGATTCTAAAGGAAGTAATTATAGCAGATATGAAGTTAGTAAGAAACCTGAACTAGTGTTGCTTTATTTGTTAGCTTATTTGCATCTTTTCCAGGATCAGCCTCTGTACCTCCCATCATTAACAAATTAATGGTTTCTATTGCACTGAGTAGATTAATTGTGTACTGGCATGGCGTTTGTTTCATGGAAAAGAAGAAATACCAGTAAGGCTTCTGTAACAGAAAATTCAAAGATCTCTGGTAAAATCTTATATACATTTCAGTATCTAACCTTTTGTTGGGTGAAACTGTAAGTACTTCCCCGTAGCTTCAGAATTGATATTACGGGGTCAAATCCCATAGTCTCTCTCAGTAGTATCTGAACCACACTTGGAAGCATTAGGAGCATGAGAGAATCTCAAGCATAAAATATAACACAACAGAGGCTGCAGACCTGATTAGATGCATTAGTTCAGAGAAGGTTGTTCAACAATGGAAGACAGTCCTGCACCATTACATGCATAATAGTTTTATAACCAAGATATTCGCATAATTCTCAACTGCTTGTAAAGAAAAATAGAAATGAATAAATTGAGGAATAGCTAAACAGTCAACGACCATAAGTTGTTTTGTGATTCTGAGAAAAACAAAAAGTTTTGAAAATGGGACTCAGAATGAAGGCCAATGCACATAACTTTGTTTATTGTAACAAATTTTCTACAAAGAATATCCCCCTCCCCCCTTCTCTCTCTCTCTCTTCTATGTTAGGTGTTTGTCTGGGCAAGTAGAACCATAAAATGTTCATGCTTTCTTGTCACCTAAAATGTTCAACTAGAATGTGTCAAATGAGCAACATAACCCATACAGGAGAGGACAGCCAAAGGATAATATAAAGCATTTGGGTTTCAAACTCAAAAAAATGGTCAAAACTACAAGAGTCCTTAATTTAGGCTACAAGTAGAAT
This sequence comes from Quercus lobata, assembly GCF_001633185.2. NCBI lineage: Eukaryota > Viridiplantae > Streptophyta > Magnoliopsida > Fagales > Fagaceae > Quercus > Quercus lobata. Next base: position 41,585,529 of record NC_044914.1, on the reverse strand, counting down.
CATAACCGTAAATAAACAATGACAAAATACAACATTCAGACCAAAACCCACAAATGGTGCTGAATCTCAATGTAATTATAGCATATAAACAGCTCATTTAGCTAGCGAATTAGTGATATACAATAGAGTCACTTAAACACTATCATAACTTCATTGTTGAAGCTGCCTTAGTAATCCATGACAAACTACTCGATTGATTGATATAATTGAGAAAGTGTCACATTCAAAAGACCATAAAGGAAACAAGTTTTAAATTGTAGACACCCAAACAATAAGAAGCCATTTGCAAGACAAGTAATTTATCAATAAACAAGCTAGAAAAGTTGATTAAACTACCATTCCAAATTGAGTAACAGTAAATCACCTGCACAACAACACCACCTTCTGAACCTCCTTCCTCTTTAATGATGCTGAAAATCTTCTCAAATGCACCTTCAAAGACCACAATTTTTTGAATCTCCTAAAATTCACAAAACTGTATTAATTAGTAGGGAAATCAAACACATTTTCAAGCACAGGTTCAGGAAAACCATTAGATGACAAAATGGCAGGAATATCTTACCTCAGCTTCACGGGTCAAATAAGTAAGCAACAGTAAGGCCTCGTTTCGAATAACCTAAGAACCACAATTGTTTTTAATACAAGTACAAGAAGAAAACCAAACTGATAAATTACCAAGTCCCAAGAAGCTTAAGCTTTTAGGAAATTACCAGCCACTTCAAAATCGACCTAAAAGCTGCCTCCTCCAAGCTTATTGGCATTGGAAAGGTTATTTGTTGCTACTTTTATTGTGCTGAACTTGAATTTTGGTGCTTCCGGCCTTTACATAGCATCATCATCTTCATGAACATAATTAATGAACAAACCATAATGATTAAGTAATTATTATATGACAAATAATGCTTTTTAGCTGGTCATATATTGTAAAATAAACTTTGAAAATGTATCATTTCAGTTACCTTTTTTGGACCTTATGCCGTCTCGTATAATAAGGAGGAGGTCTTGCATGTCCTTCGTCAGATGCCTCGGGCCCGACATTGTGTCCATGTTTGTGCCCTCCTGTCCCACAAGGAGGTGCCTTTGATATGCGTTTCGGCCGACCTTCTTGTTGAACAGGTAACCCACCAGCTTCCTCAACATGAACATGGGGTGGGGTGATGGCTGATGAAGGGCTAGTAGACATACTGCCAGAGGGTGGCTCCTGCTGTATGTCAGGTGGGGTTAGATGAATAACCAAGTCAAAGGATGGAATGGGTGACACATCGGGAAATGACCGTGGGGTGGGTGGACGAATGTCAGGCCCAACACAAGGATGTGGAGTCAATGGGGGGATGGTGGGACTACGAGATGGATGTAGGGTGGGTGAAGGGATTGTGGGGCTAAGGGATGGATGTGGGGTGGGTGGAGGGGGATCAGAGGTAGGGACAACTCGAGGGGTACGAACACCAGACGTCTAGTGGGAGCTATGCTCGTGCTTGGGCTCTCAGTAGTGCTTGGCCTCTGAGTAGCTGCTGCTGCAGGAGTAGCTGCTGCGGCAGGAGTAGCTGCCTCCTCATTCGGGACCTTAAGGTCCCGAGGTCGTACACGGCCAATCACCTGTACTGCAGTTAGCACATCTATAATATCCTGGTGGTCCTCCGTGCCCACCGGGTGACGGCTCAACAAACGGAGGTATCCTTCAATCTGCACATGGAAAAACCATGTATATCAGTAATGCAATACAGTTTATGTATGTACGAATGAACAATCAATGTTTTATGGGCCCTCTACTTGTAGGGCAATTCAAGTTATTCCATAAAAAATTGGGAAGAAGAATATATACCATAACTCTAAAGGCTGAAATAAGAAATATGACCTTCGATTTTGAAATTAGATTTTGAAATCAACAAAGTTCTCTATAAGGTAAACAAATAAAGTTCTCTATAAGGAATCTTAAGTAGAAAACAACTTTAACCTACTTCTTTGATGCTAAGCATACATTGGACCACATATATCATGTTCTAAAAAGAGCCTACTAACTAGATAGTTTCGTTTTTAAGGCCAGTTGGCCATTTTCGCCAAAAACTAACGTAATACAATGTATTTTTTTTTCCCTCTCCCAAATAGAGTTTAATTCATTTACAAAAATAATTTAAAACTAATTATTTTTTTGGACTTCAGCCCCAAAAAATGATGAGCTCCAAAATTTGACTTGATTTCTTCACAGTTGTACACCGGCTCATTACATTACAGCAGCAGTTTCCCTGTTTCATCACCTTCAACAAAGCTTTTGCGGTGAGTCTATGTTTCTCTCAAGCGTTTTTTGTATTTTGTCTGACCAAAAAAAGACATCTTTTATTGTATACTACAAACCAAAAGATGAGCTTTGCTAATACTAAGTAAAATTGAACCATTTGATTACTAATTTGGTGGAATTAATGAGGGTTATTGACTGGTAGTTGAAAAATAGTTAATGGGTTTTCTGTGAGATGGATAGATTGAGCAAAATTTTTGGTCATATTTTGATGGCCAGAAAATATCATTTGAAAGGCTTTCAAATGATTGTGAGTAAGCTGGACTGTGATGGGTTTAACATAAAATTTTAGAGTTACTTCTTAAAAAATAATGAACGAAAAAGTTTAGTGCTTCCTTTGGTGTTTGTGAAAAGTGAGTGCTTCCTGGAAGTGGTATTGAAAACCCTCCAATGTTTTGGTGCTTATAGCCATATGAGCTTAGATACTCAGGGGATAATTCACTGAATATTTCCAAAATTATGGACTTCAAAAAAAAAAAAAAAAAATTTATGTACATGAGTTATTCAAGGTGATACTGATTCTCTAGTAATGCGGATCTGTGCACATTTTTTCTTTATATCTTATAAGGTGGTATATCTTTGAAGTAAATGGCAGGTAAGGCTTTGTTTGCAGTTTTGAAAGAGTTGTTTTTTGAAACGGCAAAACTTCTACTAATCTTGTGCTTCTACTACTTGAAATACATATTTGGTAATTGTTTAAAGAGTATCAACAATGAAATGATGAAATATATGACATGATGTGAATTGTGAAGTGTCTTCTTTTAAATTAGAAAATGCGAAGGACATGTTAAAAGAACAAGCTTCAAGTGTCTATAATCTCAATAAAGTTGGCTTTCGATGGATACACAGGATTGATATTTGATCACTAATTTGCTAGCAGGACCAGTTTGTAGGGAGCTTAAGGTGACAATGGAAAGCCAGGACAGAGATGAAATTCATAATTGTGTGATCAAGCTGGTAGTTTGCATTTCTTTCCCTTAAATTTCTTTCATTTTGGTTGTTGTTCATTTGGCATGGAGAAGCAGTGGAAGAGATGAGTATGTTGAACGTTAACTGTAGAGAGTTAATCCTCAAAAGCGAAGGGAGAAGGTTTATGTTGGCTGTGGAGCTGGGTTTGGAGGTGACAGGCCAATGGCTGCTCTTAAGTTGCTTCAGAGAGTTAAAGAGCTAAACTATCTAGTACTGGAATGCCTAGCGAAGCGTACTCTTGCTGAGCGGTATCAGTTTATGGTGTCTGGTGGCGATGGTTATGATTCTTGGAGTATGTGTCTACTATTCATACACAGTTCTAAATTCTGATATCCTTTTCAATAAAGTTCATATATAGTCCACCTTCAATCAACAATTTTTTTTTTAAAGCTTGGTGACATTTAACTAATGGTCTGGTTTATGTCCCCTCTAATGTTGCAAAAGTTGGTATGTGCACTGCCTAGCATAACTATTGAGAGGAACTCTAACCTTTTTGCTACATTTGTGGACTCCTTTAGAAAGTAAGTGTTCAGTTGTTTGTAAATAGGCAATTTACATATCCAGAGACCAGGGTTTCGTAAAACTCTATGTGTGTTCACTCTTAATTGCAAAATGCGAGGGTTATATCATAAAAAAGCTATGACATAACTCTGTAAGTTGTCCATGCATGCATGCAATATTGTTGAATAAATTAGTAACATGTTTACCGAATTTTCTGAAACTGATTTTTATCAAATTTGTAATGTTGCTTCATGCATGCAATATTGCTTCATGCTAAGGAGTACGGTAAAATGTACAAGATGTGGAGAAGTTACCAGTATAGTCAATGTAGCACCAGGAACATCAATGAACCTCCGAGTCACCCTTTTGAACCAGTCGAAGTACTCATGCTGTGGAGGCATATCACCAAGCACTGCTTGACAACACCGTTGAAGGCGGTTACCCCAATTTAGTAAATGCAGAGCATGTTTCCGCATCCAATCAACGCCCACCTTCCCCCTCAAATCAATGGCATGAAGCACGGGGTCAGTGTCAACATCTTCGGGAATTTCTTGGATCATCCCAAATTGACGAACGACACGATCCGGTGTATGTATCTCTACTAGGTGGAAACATACAAGCGGCACCGTTGCCGTCCACACAACCCTCCCTGCAACGCACCATGGCGGAAGGTCCTCAAAATCGGCTTCATACGGCTGCCACACCACCTACAGTAGCCCAAAAACAAGTACGCAACATATTAGGCAACTATGTTTATATTTCAAAATTCACCAAACATATATCTTGTTCCTAAACATGTTAACATGTTAAACAAGACATTTTCATACCTGGCTTGGCAGCATTGAAGCTATTTGCTGGCGATACCTATCCCTGAAGATGTGGGCAGGCCTGTTTTTCTTGTTTGGGACCCACGCCCACCTACAAGTGTTGTCAAGAACAAAAGATCAATATTTATAACTTTCCTACTAAGATAATGTCATGACTAAAACTATAATGTTATCACATATAACTACTAAGATAATGTTATAGATAAAAACTAGGCAATTAATAATATCACTACAATAAGAAATAATCCTTATAAGGTAGAGACTTACTTCAGGTACAGAGGACCACGCGCTGGAGGACCATAAGCGCCTACTGGTGGGCCACGCTCAATTGCCGGGCACAAATAAGGGAACCTGGCCCATACCCAATACTGCACCAACAGTAAGCATCCACCGATTTGATTGGTTTCCTTATGGCTTGCTCTGCATAGCTCTCGGTACAACCATTTAAGGCAAGCACTCCCCCAACTGTACCTTCGTGGGTTGCGAAGGTCTTCCAACTGCTGCACCCACATTAGATGCACCCTATCGCCAGATTTGTCCATGAATATTGTGTCCCCCAGTAGCGCTAGGATATAGCATCGTGCGTACTTATGCAGCTCATCCTCTTCGGCATTAGGTGGCAATGGATTAGCAACTTGCTCCAAAAGCTGTTTGATGAGAATCCTTTGGCCATGAAGTTCCTTATGCTGGTCTTGAGTTATTGGTTGAAAGCCAAGGAACTCCTCGCACACAGTCGTCCAAGTTTTCTGTGTGCTCCCTGTTACAGCGTCACCATCGATAGGAAGCCCGAGAATCACCTCCACATCCTGCAATGTAATGGTCATCTCACCATGTGGCATGTGGAAGGTGTGAGTCTCGGGCCACCATCGCTCCACTAAGGCTGTAATTAGGCCGTGGTCAAGCTCTCTACCCGGCTGCCTCAGCAGTCCCTCCAAGCCCAATGCCTTAATAATGTCAACAACTCGATCATCTACCATTGGTTCTCGGTTGGAGAACTCTTCAGTATGGCCACGGCAAGTAAGGGCCCCTGGATCCTGCACAAAACGAATCCTTGGATTAACATATGACAAACGTCTGCATGTATATTGTATGAATTAAATACGTGTACATTTTACATAAATATTTACTGCTGTATTGTACCTGCCCATTCCAAATAGCTTCTGACCGATGGGTGGACTGCAACTTTAACACCGAATCGTCAATAGAGCCAGGCCGTGTATGGTCAATCCGTCCAGCATTTGCAGCATCCATACTGCACAAGAATGATAAGCAATTAGCACGTAATATTGACATTGCAAGTAAACATAGATATGATGGTGCAAAAGTTTTTTTTGAGCTAAATAAAACAAAAATATGATAATTTAATATTTTACTAGCTATATAAACTTGCTGATTAGAATCTCAATGAGATCACTTAGGTCTAACTAGAATTACTATACTCCAATGAGAACACTTAGGTGTTCATAACCTTCCCATTTTTTTCCCTATATTGAATAATGGTCCAAAGCCACACGTAAGTGGATTGGATCCATATGATATTGCAGTAGATTGAACTAATCCTTTTACAAGTAAACTACAATTATGTGACCTTAAATGTTTAAAAGTTCTATTAGTCGTGATTTATGAGGATCATTGTATAATCTCTACTTATTTGTGCTTTTCTTTAGTAAATTCTCTTGGTGAACGATTAAAAGTTATTTTTACCTTGTGAAATTTTTTTTGAATAGCCATTGTTGGGGACATTACACCTTCAGATGGGATTTCAAAGGAAGAGAAGAGTCGACAAGAACGAGAAGCATTAGACCACATGTGCAAATTACTTGGTGGAGGGTCAAGAGGTACTTTATTCACTAACTCTATGTGTGCGCACGTGTTGTTGTCAATGTGAGGAAAATGAATTTGTTATTCCTCTACCTGAAAGTAATTAGTTGTTTGACAATTTTTGACTTCCTATTTATAAATTGCAGCCCAGGAAATAGGTGATTTTTTCTCAGAATATGAGGAGAATTCTTCACCAGAGGCTAAAATTGTTAAGGACCTTGACAAGGTATATTGCGGCTATAGTAATGCATTTTATTTAATAATAATTTAACTTTGATTCACTACTTTTGCCAAGAAGCCTTATAGTTCAATTACGTTGCTTGGTGTTTTCAACAGAGACATCTAGGGTTTAAATCCCCACTCCCAACTTAAAATGTATCAAAAAAACATCGACACAATACCTTTGTAGCAACTTTTAGTTTGAAGTTCAATTATTCCTTTTTTAAAGATCTTATGGTTTCAGTAACTGATGTTCTTTATTTAACTGCTTGTCTGAGAGGGAGCCAACCTGGCAGTTACCATCAAATAGAAAACCAATTCCTCAAACAAGCAGTTATTATCTGCTCAACAAAGACTAGTTGCTTTCTTCATACAGCATTATGGCATAATAAATTGCCCACTGTTCTTTGTACTTTTTCTTAAAATCTCTTGGAAACCCATCAATTGGGTTATTTTTAATGATAATTTAAGTTTTAATAGTGGTAAAGCAGTAAGACATAATCTTAAATGGAGGATATTTTGACTTTTCTCTATTTTATTTTATTTTATCCCTTCGGAATGAGAAATCTTATGCAAAAGTTTGGTAAAAGAGGAATGCCGATGTAGACAAATTGTGAAGTAGCTAATGACTAATCAAAAACAAAAAAAATAAGAAGGGGAGAAAAAAATAAAAAAAGAAACAAAAAAGAAGTGGCTAATAAGCCAGATTCTAATGACAAGTTGACAACGCTAGTAAAGATAGCATTTAAAGTGGTGTTGATACAACTTTGGTGATAATTGACAAATCATGCTTATACTTGAAAAATAATATGATGTGACACATTATTTGTGTTTTATACTAATATTAATGACCAAGAAAAAAAATTTGTTGACTTTTCCATAGCCAACTTAGAACCCAGTTCTAAATCAGACTAAATTGGATGAGATATGCTTGTTTGAACATCTAAACTTTCTAGAGATATTGTTGTCCATTTCTACTTTAGAATCAGTTTAAATGGGCCAAGAATCTTGTAATTTAGTGACATTTCCTGATCTCTTATATAAGGAAAACAGCGTTTAAATCCCCCTCAATAATTGAATAGGGTTTAGGTTTTGTTTTCAAAGAGGCATTTGCTTCCTAGAGTTCAAAAGCACCCGTAGCTTAAAGCCGTAAGTTCTATGTGCTTTGTTCACCGAATCAGAGCCACCCAAATATGCAAAATCGATTCTAGATACCTAAAACCAATTTATGCCAAGCCAGCTAACGTAAAAAAAACTTCTAACCAAAATCCCTTAATCAAAACTAAATCTAATCCATCTATTTAAACTAATTAAACAAAACCATTCCTAACCGAAAAACCTAAATCATAACCAATCAACCAAAATACATAACTGAAAAAAGACTATGTAATTTGTTTCTTCAATAGCAAACTACTAAGTGCTTTTTTATATGCATATAATTTAGTAATTTGTAATGGTACGCAAGCACTATAAATATATGAGATAACTATTTCATATAAACTTGTAAGTTCTAAGCTCCTAATAGACAAGCAAATGGGCCTAATGAGATATACAATTCTCTCGTAAAAGCTATAATCCTAATCAGCAATAACAATCTAACCTGAAGCCAGAAATTTGGAAAGTCTTAAGGATGGCAGCAACAATATGCACTATCCAAGCAAGAATGTCATCTGCACTCACCAAATCCAAACCCAAATTTCATAAAAATCATAAAATAAAAATTAAATAAGTATCTACCACAAAATCCAAACCCAAATTTCACAAAAATCAAAACTGAAAATTAAATAAATAACCTAAATGTTAAGTATCCAAATCCAAACCCAAAATTTCACAATAATCAAAACAAAAAATCAAATAAATAACTTACCAAGCAAAATCGGAATGGGTAACCAAGCAAGTTTGACTTCAGCCAAAGAGAGTTGAATGTCATCTGCACTCACCAAATCCAAACCCAAATTTCATAAAAATCATAAAATAAAAATTAAATAAAGTATCTACCACAAAATCCAAACCCAAATTTCACAAAAATCAAAACTGAAAATTAAATAAATAACCTAGATGTTAAGTATCCAAATCCAAACCCAAAATTTCACATTAATCAAAACAAAAAATCATATAAATAACTTACCAACCAAAATCGGAATGGGTATGGGTATGGTTATGGTGAGGAAAAATGAATGGGTATGGGGGTGGTAATGAGAGAGAGGGAGAAAAGGAGAAAGGATCTCCTAGTGAGGGAGAGAGAGATTGACGAGGAGAGGAGCCGATGGCTGGGCTCAGCCTCGTCGGCGTCGTCGCTGGGCTGGGCTGGGCTCTGCTCGTCGACACCGGCAGGGTTCTGTGTGTGTGTGAGCGTGTGTGAATGTGAGAGGCCGTGTGAGAGATAGAGAGAGAATGTGAGAGGCCGTGTGAGAGATAGAGAGAAAATGAGAGAGTTTTGTGAGTGTGGGAAATGAAAATGTAAGACTGAGGGTGAGAGAGTCAGAGCGCTCTGGTTTGTGTGAGAGTGAGAGGGTGTGAGCGTGAGTGTGAGTGAAAGTGAGACAAATGCAATAGACGAAGACGTTAAATTTGAAAAACCCCAATAGGAAACCGAGTCTCTAAGACTCGATTTCCGGTTGCAATACATGTGGAAATCGAGTCTAAGAGACTCGATTTCCATGTCAATGCCAGATGGCAACTCTGCCACATCAGACGTGGTCAAGCATACAAACCGAGCCTTAAAGAGCCGATTTTGAAGCCCAAAATCGAGTCTTTAAGACTCGAGATGCTATAAATGAAATATGTTTCTAAAGAGAGCCTACTAACTAGATAGTTTCGTTTTTAAGGCCAGTTGGCCATTTTCGCCATTTTTTTTTTTTTTTTCCCTGAAGATGTTAGGGCATGTTTCACAAGCATGCTGAGATATAATAGGTATGTAATTACAGACCTTTATTGATGACTTTATAGTTAACTTCTCAAGCTTTGCACAATCCTGAGTTTTTCCCCATCGTCATTTACTAGGGTCACTTCTCATCTCAGTTCTTGCTCCAGAATTAGAAATCTGCTTCTGCCTGAAATTATTATTTTTCATTATCCTTTTGTGGGGATTTGCAAATTACAGTTATTCAACATGAACACTTCAGTTACCCAAAAATGGATGATGAGAGATGGATTGGTCAAGTCAATTTCATAAATTTGGTTGACATTAAATACTTGCTTTTTAATTGTTAAAGTAAATGGGAAAAATATATGAAGAGAATTAAAAATTCAAGAGAAATACATGGAATTACCGTGATTCAGTTTAATGGACTTATTACTTGCACTGCAAAAATGGATTAGGTTTTTTAATACAAGTAACATCGGGATTCTTAGTAGAAAGAACCAGGATAAGGATAATACAAGTTATACAACATACTTCGGGCTTGACTAGATCATACAATGGGCTTGTACACGTCTATTATTAGTCCACAACTTCTCTGCAATTATCAAACTTCGGCTAGTTAGCACCCAGTGCTACTCAAGTACAAGCTCGTCACAACTCCAATTGGAAAATACAAATTATCAAATACTAGAAAATATATGTTTGACTCCAATATCATGAGTACTTAAAATGAGGAAAGAAATTTATCAACCATCTAGGAAATCAAAGACAAAAGTTTTAATAAAAATAGGGCAGTGATAAACTCTCAATCTTTAGAGTCTGAATTATCAAACAACATCCCATCAATCAAAGACAAAAGTTTTAATAAAAATAGGGCAGTGATAAACTCTCGATCTTTAGAGTCTGAATTATCAAACAACATCCCTTCAATCACAAAAAATAATGGAATGTAGACCTAGAGGCAGTAAAGAATGATATTGTATTTATGAAATTTTTTTCAGTCTGAAATTTACATCTTGTATGGTAAGTGAAATAATTGGAGGATAAGCAATTCAGCAGAAAAAGACTGTAAAACTGTGTCTCAAAACGTGGCTGTGGAACCTGCAATATGAGCTGAAAAAGGCCTGCAACTATACATTTGGAAAGACAAATTCACCTTCTGTGCCAAAGTTTTGTTCAACTGGGATGGAGTGGTGCCCTTAATTTGAGAGCTGGACGTCAGATTGTATTCAAGCCACCTCTCTACTTTACTTCAAAGTTTAAGATTGCATCTATCATCCCACTACAAGTGTTCTTTCTTTCCATCTAAATGCCTCATAAACTAGCCACTAACTTTATCAGGTTCCTTGGAACGAGATGATTCAACTATTTCTGGAACCCGATCAAGCAAGCGGTCCATCTCCTCTGGAAATTCAGCCTTTGCTCGATTAGTTTTTCCTCCAACGATAACCATAGTTCCATCTTGTAAGGCCCAAATCTTTTGGATGTCCAAGAAAGAAAATAGTGGAACAGATGAGTATGGATTAAATTGGAATCATGGTTTCAATTATGGCAATATCAAACCAAAAGTAGAATTATTAATTAAAAAGAAAAAACAGAAATTTAAACACATTGCACCCTAACAGTGTAAAAGTAATGATGCAAGAAATTCAATTTATTAATTTTTTTTTATCACCATTCTTAAGTCCAGAACCACATTCCAATTTAATATATATTCTTAAGTAACAACACTAATCGATTTTTGATGTAGGCGGGGTTTGAACCCCAAATCTCTTATTCGACAACAAGAGACTTTACCGGTTGAGTTAATTAGAACCCACTCAATTTATATATATGTAAATTGTAACTATAGCCAGATCAGTATGACCAAATACAACATTATTATGAACCTTTATAATTCAGGTATATAATTACTATTTTTGAAACATATACAGCCAACCCTTATCATGTAAAAAGATGTTTTACCCGTGAATGAGATAGAAAACTGATGCAAGTTGTGAGCATTAGAGCACCAAATCCAGCATAAACAATTGGCACCCCAGGATCAGTCTGAGAAAAAACCATGTTTAGTTCCAACACAAATACAAATAAATTGTCAAAGAAAATCCTATATTGTTTAGTACAGCAGTTATTTTGAGTCCTCACCATCAGGTCAAGGCCACTGCTGCCTATTGCATCTACAATTACAATTCTTGAACCATCTATGTCAATCGGGAGCTTAGAGCCAGGCCGTCGAACTCCAGAAAATTTACCTTCCAGATCATATATGACAATTGATTGTAGATCACGAGCAAGCATTGATCTGAATCCAAATGAAAAAGGGAAAGGAATTTAGAATTAAGGGAAAATACATGGCTATATGGACAACATACATTTTTCCCATAACCTTAAGAGAGTGAGCATATATAATTGGAATACATATATCTTATATCAAGTGTGCATAGTGGTAGAAAAATACATACATTCCTTTTACATTAGGCGATTCGGCATCTCCAACTGGTAAGAAAGTCCCAAAAAGCTTCTTTTCTCCATTGATCTGTAGGGGTGCCATTGCCAGATTAAAAGGTCCTTCATCATCCTTAAGTATTTGCAGTGCTGAAAAACTCCAATCTGTCTGGTATATAGTGACTCCACCATACCTTAAAGGATCATTTACACTAATTGTTTTCCTCATTTTCTCCTTCCCATCAAGGTCAAAGAGCGAAAGATCAGTGTGAAACTGGGACACCTATAAATCCAAAGAAAGAACACAAAAAATGTCTAGCAATGAGTATAGAGATTACTAAAGCAACATATTTCTAATCAGCTATAGGGATCCCTATTGAAGAACTCATGAAGACTTACTCACTCTCATCCATTGGATTAACGACTTAGGGAAGGGTCCCATTGAAAAATACAGTCAGAGAAAAAAAAATGAATTTTTTCCTATAAAAAAATTGACAGGAAGCCTTTGATTAAATTAAGAATTTGATGCAGAACTAATAAACTCGTAATAAGGTTTTTCCCCTTATAGTTTTTCACTGATGCCAAAACAAAATCAACATCTACCTCTCCACTGTCATAGTAATCCATGTAGAATCTGTTGATATGAACCTCAGTATTGAAAGCATCAGTGGGAGTAGAGAGAAACCCCGTTGGGCCTAATACATCTCCAACAACAAAATTCAGTCCCTGTGGAACTGTGACTAAGAGTTCCACCGGCCATTATGAGTAGCATTGCTAAATGTACTCCAATAGGGGCAAACCGACCAGCAAGCCCCTTAAAGGCATATAAAGATGGTCCTTTCAGGAATACCTACAGCAACCAAACAACAGATTGCATGTAGGACATCATTAGTAAAAGCTAATATCAGAATTCCATACCTTGAGCTAGTAAAATGCAAGCCTAGCCAAAAGAACATGCATCAACTTTTGTTTTAAGGGTAGAAAAGGGATGAATGTATGGAAACAAAAACTTACACCACTTAAATTAAAGGAAAAAAGAAACATACGTGTGCACACATACACAAAATGAGAATGAGAAAGAAAATAAAGCAAGCAATAATAAGATTGTATGACCTCATATCCTGCTCCCATCAGAAGAACACCTAAATCTCGAACTGATGCTCTAGGTAGAGTGTCTGAATATTCCTGCTTGCGGATAGCCTCAGAAGAGTCTAAGAAATTCCATCTGCATATATAAATATCAACCAAGTTCTGTGATTGAAAGGTTTCTCCAATTCATTCTTAGCCAAAGAGGACCTAAATATGAGAAAGCAAAATAATAAATAATAATAAGAATCATTCAATTAGACCTTCTTGCGACCTTAACCAGGGGTATCTGTGTTGTGTAAGTGTAGGCCATGAGCGATGCACCCAGGAGAACTAATGTTCCAAGAAAAACAGGAGATGAGTACATGTGGTCAAACCCAAGGGTGAGAACCCATCTCCAAGTGAAGAATCCCAAGACAGGATTGTCTTCAGGGTACTTTTGAAAATAGAAGTCTGGATCTTCACCTTGATCAATGAAAGTACCTGTAGAAGCATCACATACATACAAGACCAATTTCTAATTATAACACATCAGGGCAAAATTACAGAATACTTTATGTAGCTAAAGCAGTTTGACAATATGGCCATCCCTTTATGTCGTAAAATCTCATCTCCTAGGTCTTTTTGTTGAAAATTATAATTCACTGTCCAATTATTGAAGACCAAATCAAGTTATTAATTGCCAGAGAATATAATGGGATTGGTTAATAAATGAAGAAATTGTTTGCTAGAGAAAATCATGGGATTTATGCAATCAATGCGCAATTCAAATTTAAATTGACATTGTCTTTTGTGTATACTCTTCATTATAAATAAGGATTCCATGGCAATGTATTATCAAGAAAGGTGTAATAGAAAATGTAGTGTTTTGGACTCTTGTCCCGTGGATGTAGGCCACAAGGCCGAACCACGTAAACTATCATGTTTTCTCTCTTCTCTCCTCTCTTTTCTTCCTCACATCATAAATTTCTACACTTTTAAGACCTAGTGTCATAATATTCGAACTCTATCAGTGGCAATTTTGTATACAAGTAAAGAGTATGAAAGTTAATTTTTTGGAGTACTAAACCATGCTACTAACATTACATATCAATCTATGTATTCAAAAACCAAAGGAAATTTAAACAAATTTCTCAGCTTCTAACTAACACACACACCCCAACTGTACCCAATTCCCAAAAAGAGAAAAGAACAAATGTACTTGAGAGAGGTAAATGCGTCTTTTGAAGCCACCCTATTGACGAACCCAACCAGCAATATATCAGATACTCAAATAATGATCCCTATATAGATATAAAACTAACAGTCAAAATATCAAAATACACTGGAATATCAAAACTAACAGTCCTGGAATACATAATTAGCATATCAAAATACACTGCCCAAAATGCTCAAGGGGGTAAAACTCGCCTCAAAACAGCCAGAGCCTAATTACATGACATATCTACCAAACAACGAACAGCAAAAAAAATTTGTATGGAAGAATGAAAACACAATCAGCACAGTGAGAAACTTCTATAGACAACAACAACAACAACAAAAAACCCTCATAATTCCCTTGTACAACTGAGGATTAATACCAAAGAGAAAAGTTTCATAAAATACCAGAGGGTATAAATACAAGCATAACATTCTAACAGAAATACAAGAAAAAGAATAATAAACATAAAATTATTTAAGAGGAAAATAAAAAACCCAGAAGTAATTAAAAAAGCAGTCTACAACTCTAAGTGAAAAGGTGTCAATCCCAACCATAATGGAGTAGAGCCATAATAGTCAAGTAGGGAAGCCAAAGAGCCTCTTTTGGCTGGAGAATTACGGAAAACAATTCCAAAAAGGTACATTGCATTCACTAGGTAATATTTCATGTGAAACAAATAAAATATAATACATGAGCTTTTACAATCACTCAATATATACTTTTTTACAAGTTCCCTAAGAATGGACATGCAATTCCTGGAAATGCATCTTAAACCCCTTGACTGATATATCCAAACCTATTAACACTACACTGTAACAGCATACCTTAGGAATGTGCTTGAAAGTGGGTTTTGCTGAAACAGCTGCTAAATAAACAAGAATATGAAAAAACATTAGAGCCATAGTCTTATATTGGAGGTTGTGAAGTAAGTCAGGCATTCAATACATATTAGCATATGCAAGAGAAAGTAACATACAGTAACAGCAATTTTTAATTTTTAACTAATACAAATACAAATACGTACCAGACATACTGGAAGTTGCTCCAGGTATATAAGCACTAGCTGAAATGAAAAAAAGAAAACATTAGACAAGCAAAAAGTAAGCGACTACATCAATTATCTCAGACGTTCACGTCATAGTTCCATAAAAATATTGTACTTACAGCCAGTAAAGGGATCACGAAATGATGAATCCAGGGTGAAGTCCTTTTGTCCAGAATTTTGGAGTATAAACTCTACAATTTGTTGACGATAGGAAAGAGGTAGATTCTCCTTGAGAAGCCATTTGTCAGCAGTAGCATAAGGATTATCTGAAATATCAAATTTTATGTCATTGTTTTTTGAATTAACAATTACATTCATGATTCATTAGATGTCAATGATGTAGTAAGTTAAACAAACAACAATTAAGGCCTAAACTAAACTAAGGTGGAGGGTGAAGTCATGGTTCAAGACCCATTAGGTGTGTGTAAGGTGGAAAGGAAAATGAAGAGCAACAGATATTGCAATTATAATCAACCACAGGAAAAAAGGACCAAGAAAAAAATACCTGATCGATTGTAGGGCAACTTACGAATAGGCTCCCCATCTCCAATATCGACATCAAATACTGAGTGACAACAGAATAAAAGACTGAATCGTTACTTATTACCCAAAAAAATAGTAATAAATAAATGATATAGACAAATGGTCAACCATATTAAAGTAGTCAAAGAACATAAGATTCTGACCATAGTCATATTCAATCCCATCAAGAACAGGGCGCCTCAGGTTATCATCCGGTCCATCAACAACTTCACCAATCTTAAAAAAAATAAAAATAAAAATAAAAACATAAGACTAATTAAAAATTTTCAAATATTAGAGAAAGAGAGAACTAAAGTGCAAACAAAAACGGCGAATGTAAAGGTACTCGGAAAACAAACTAAATGCACTAACATGCAAAATTAAATGCATAAATCTTTAATGGTCCAGCTCAAAACTCATTCCAAATGTCAACTTAAACATGAGTTAAAAGAGGGGAATTCAACATAAATAAGTAGAATAGGAATAAGGACAATATTAAAGCCATTTGCATGAAAGTGCAGGACACCTCACTCAACAATTATAAGTCAAGACTACTAGATAGAGCACATTTTTAGAATCCCGCAGTCTCAGAGATTGCATTAAAAAGCCTCCCCATAAACTTCACTACCATCCATAAAATTAAGTAAATGGGTGATGAAAATACAAACACCATAAAAAAAGTCAGAGATAGGGTGGAAATTTTGGTGAAGACGGACATAGGCTGTGGCTGTAAATATCACACAGCAAACTGGACCTGTTACCTTTCTATCCACTTCCTAGTTTTTATTCACAATTGAGGGGGAAAAAACAAAAAATTTCCTGTCACATCATCTGCTATACAAGAGATTAAATTTTTTTTTTTAAATGAACAAACTTGCAGAGCATAGGATTCTAAGAAACACCACAGAAAAGAAAGGAAGAAAAGGAAAGGAGTATATCAAGCGTCAGAGAGGCAACCACTTAATGTTGCATTGCACAGAAAACCATAAATCTAACTGTTGATATAGTTGTTAGAATGGAATTGTAAATTACCTTATCCCACTTCTATTCCCTCAAGTTCCAAGCATATGCGACACCATTGTCCCCCTCTCTGATGAATTTTGTCTGCCCATCACTCATCCCTGATATGGAAGAAAAGAAAATACAATTCATGTTAAGCAGCATACAACAGCAATCAGGTGCAACATATCAATCCTGTATGAACATCCGAACACTGATTTTTTTAATACATATGGGGAAAAAGGAGTCAACATGGCAATATTCATGGAAGCTCATTTTCTTCTTATTGTGTACATTAAATATATATATTTCAGAAACTCCGAACAGAAAATGGCGAAGGCAAAGCCCAGTCACAAGCAAACTACACAAGTAATAAATGTTTCCTATTCTTTACTGACAGCATTTTATTTTTGGCTGAAGAAAATCAGACTTTGAATCAAACAATATGACTCACACTGAAAACGTATTTGAAAAGGAGAAATCTCTGATACAACAATTATAATAGAAGAAAACCTGTCAGCCACAACTTGAAATGGAAAATAACTGAGAAACTGAATTGAAAGATATTTAGTAAATTTAACTAAGATACCATGCAGCTAAATGTACAATTAGAATCACACCTGGAACCTGTAAAGCCTCCAGCCCTGGTAAATCATCCAGTTTTAATCCTCCAACCCTCTTCCTAACACAAACAAGTCCCAACATGAAAATAAGTCAAAGTTGACAAGTAATGTTGATCCAAGTGGAAATTACAGGTGATAAATCATAAAATCCATCCAAAGAATTTCTGGAAATCAGAAATATATTCACAATTAGGAATAAGTCGAGAACTTCAGAATTCAAACAAAATTTAAGATAATCATGTAATGAGATTTCAAGTGGGAAAAAGAAGTGAAGAGGTCCATTGTATAGGACATATTACATGGCAAGAACCAAAATTTAACATACCCAAATTTGAAGCTTTTGCTAATCCTTTGTCCCTTAGACAAGAATGTTTACAATCCACAATAGAAGTCATCACATGACATCCACGTCTTTTTTTTTTTTTTATTGGTAGACATCCACGTCTTTTAATGTTAAGAAATTCCATATCCGTAAAATGTATAAATGGACATTTAATATTGAAAGTGAAGAAAATGAACAAAAATTACTGAAGTTTCCTCTTTTCTTTTCTTACATTATTATTATTATTTTTTTTTTGGTGGGGGTGTGTGGGGTGTGGGGTGATGAAGGGGGAGTGAATTTGAAATGTAAGAAATAGTATGGGCCAAAACAGCCAATCTGAAAAAGTTCTCCCAAAACTCTATAAATGCACAGAATAAATCTGAGCCAGGCAACAACACAGATCAATTACTATTTCAGCTTGAACAAGAATCAAATGTGAGAATCCAAGCACAAATAACTTCTCCGGAAAGAGGATGGAAACCAGAAATAACTACCTTTCCATATCTTTGCAAAACAATCTTCACTACCACTGACAATAAGTCCAGAGACATGTGAATCAACTGAATAGACAATGGAAGTATGACCAACCATCTCCATTAATACCTCACCACTTAATGCCCATAATCTTATGGAACTGTAGCAATGAAAACAAATTAAAAATTAGGGATGCCTATTACACAAAACAAATTTGGGCAAGATTAATTTGAAAATTCAAATGAGGAATTGAAAAGAAAAAAAAAATTTAAGTAAAAAATTAAATAAGAACAAAATTTCCGGGAGACAACAAAGAAGCTTGTGTTATCAACAAATATCTGCAACCAATTGAAACACCAAGTATGACATCTAGTTAATATCTGGAAGTTTGGTTACATGTGGGGAAGGTGTTAGGCACCCCACAACGTCTGTCCAAGGACAATCCTTTGTTTTGATAAAACCTTAATTTTTGGAGATTGGCAGTAAAAAACATAATTTTGGCATTGGCTTTCAGGGCTTTGCTTGCATGGGGGCTTTGAGGTTTTGGCTTTTGAATGGGTGTGGTCCCAATCTATGCTTTCCTAAGGCATTTGGGCAAAGTACCAGATTTCCATGGTAAAAATCCGGCGACATGTCACCTTACTTTCGCAGCGGAAATTGGGCATCTTTTTGCTTTAGGTGACATGGACTGTGACAATCACACCGGAAAGGGCGAGCAGGTATATATACATACATCATGCACAATGCAAGCACACAGAGCACGAAAGTGAATGCGTACACCCCTAAAGCATAACCCAAAATATAGGTGTAGAAAAGTAAACAAGGGTCACCATATTCTAGAGATGAGGACGAATGATACAGGATATGATATACCTAATACAACCCATCCAAGAGAGAAATGAGGGAGGAGGGAAGGGGGTTTAAAAGAGTACATAACCAAATGGGAAAAGCTAGACCCCTAAACTTACTGAACATAACCACTTGGCTTATATCCACATGCTCACATCCTCGCCCTTTCTGCTTACGCATGGGAGACTGTGCCCTAGCTCCATGTGTGTACATGCAAAGGCAAAGACAAGAAACCAGCAGACAAGCAATGGAAGGAAAAAAATGAAAATAGTATATGAAAGAGGCATAAAGCTTATAAGCATGATAGGCATGGCAAGCAAAGGAACAAGAAAGCAAGCAAACAAGCAAAAAGGCAAACAAGTAAGAAAGCAAACAAAGGGTGGTGTCTGTGAGGGACAAATGTAGGTTTGGATCTAATGTCCATAACTTCATTGTGTTAAAGCATGGACGACACACTAACAAGCAAGACTTATGCATGGACATGTGAGCAAGCGTGTAAAGATGCATAGAAAGCCAATGGGTGGCATAAACAAGCATGGTAAGCATAGCATCGCGCGAAGCGAAAAAGGGAAGGGTACACAAGGAGCAACCCAGCATACGGAGATGCCTCTCAAATGGTTACATCCGAACAAGGCCTCGTGGGCATCGGATGTAACCACACAAGGTCAAGCTCGCGAAGGGCGCCAAACATGGCAAAGCCTAGAACTAAAGAGGCTAACACAAGTATAAAGCATAGAAGCAAGCAAGCATAGACATGCAAATAGGAATGATCCAAACCCTTTTGATATGGGCCTTTGTGTATGGACGATGACAAAGACCATAGGGTCTAGATCGGGTCCTAACCATTAAGCCAAAACAGAAGAAAATGCAATAAAAGGAACAAAAGGGGTACAATAGCACATGGTAGGACAAAAAAGGTCTAGGCCTAAGCACATAAACATGGCATGAAACACGCAAGCACATAGATGATGGCATAAAGCATGTATAGAACATCAATCTAAGCATGTAAACACACCGATCTACACATATAAGCATGGAAATTTGCATGTAGGCATGTAAATGTACATCTAAGCATGTGGATGTAAGCATAAAGGCATGGAAGAACACAAATCCAAGCATATAAGCATGTGAAGGCATAGACATAGGCATAGGAACATAGAACATGCATATAAACATGTAGATCTAAGCAAGGCATGGTGGGAGACATGATATCAAGCATGTAAGCATGTAGACCCAAACATCAACACATGGAAAAGAGAGGATCTAAGCATCTAAAGCATGACATAAAGCATAAAACATATAGAAGAGGCAGGTAAAACATGGACAAACATGGAAGCATATGGAAATAAACCAAAAACAAGCTAGAAGCAAAATAAAGCAAAGAGCATGCTAGATAAAGCAACAAATCATGTTATCAAGGCAAAAAAAAGCAAAATAAATGCTAGAAAAAAATTTAGAATGTTAGGGGTGTGGATAGTAGCTAAAAAGCTACATTCACACCCCTAAACCCCAAATCCAAAGTGCACAACCAAGGAGAAGAAGATTGGGTATAAGAACAATACCTTGTATTTTTGGTGACAAAAGAAAAATCAAGAGGCTTGAATATGTTTTTTGTGTGTTTTTATGTGTAAAAGTGTGTTTGAGAGAGAAGAAAAATGTGTAGTAAACAACCAGGCAGAGAGCAAAACCTAGAAAAGTCTTTCTTTCTTTTTTTCTCTCTCTCTAGTCTGGAGGTGTCTGGGACCTTTTATAGCCTTGGCATGCTTTACAAGGTAGTGGCCCTTATAGGCGGCCGACAGCCCTTCAAGGGCAACCACCTTCAAATGACCTCAGATCTGGTTGATCTTGACACCTTTGGAAAGATCTTGACTTCTTGTCTCTAAAAAGGTATGGAACCTGAAAATCCAACAATCGGATCAAAAGTTATGGCTCCTAGAAGTTAGTAGTGCATCAATCGGTGCATTAACCCGGTTTTCATGATATCTCGACCGTTCTAACTCCAATTTTGACCCATCAATAGTCATTGGATTGAGAATTTGATAATCTTTACAATTTTATTGGTTTCAACCCATTTTGACAGCCGAATCAAATTTAGGGTTTCTAGGACCCACCGAGAGTCGCTTCCGGATAAAACTTGGTCAAAGTTGCCAAAAATGTCTGAGAAGCTTGGGTATGATGAAAAGTGATATTTTGCGTGGATTTTGACTTTGTTTGACTTTTGGTCAACCCAGGATTGACTAGGGGCATTTTGGTCATTTTGGCTGAAAAAGGCATTTTGAATGCTCCAATGTCCGAACAGGTTACGCTATGTCATTCTAGATGTTCCTGTGGCCCCATGGAGAGAAGATGATATTTTTGGATTTTTTGAGGTCCGACACGCAAATCGAGGACGGACAAAATACGGTATCAACACCGAGCACATCTAGTGTAAGGTTAGCTTCCTTTGTCCTACCTTCCCCTACTTCTTTCTTGTATAATTTTCCTTTACTGTATCTATTATTTATCACATAAGCTTTTTCTTGTTTTTGTTGACTTTCATTTGTATCGACCTTGTCTTTGATTTATCATGCATTTTTCAAGTGCTTCAAACCCGATCTCAACTTCGTTCATGTAAGAGACCAGAACTTTGTTCTACGATTCGAGATCTTCATGCATTTTGACGGGCAGCTCAGGGCATTACACCTGATCCTCGACTGTTTCCCTTCCCATACCAGCTACCAGCACCCCATATCTGCTCTGATAGTTGGCAACCCTCTACTGTCGTACATTGGCATTCACTTGCCTAAATTCTTGCCAAGAGGCCTTATGGTGGGTGAAGCTCGAGAGAAAGGGTCTCAATTTGTAAGAGAAGGCTCCTTAGTACTATTACCCGAGACAGTTCAGCGGACTTAGTCTTCCACATTAGAGCTGAGCATGTCCCTGTTGAAGATCCAGCCATTCTAGAACCAGCCAATGACATGGTTCAAAGGCGCAACATGAACATCGAGCATTGGTTTCTAGGCGCCCAACTTGTCGGGGTTCAATTAGTCCCGCAACAAACTCCTCAACTGACCACTCCCTCATTCTTTTCATTCCTGTTTCTTTACTTCTTGACATAAATTTTCACTTGATATTCAAAGCATCTACATTGTACTTCAAGGGATAACACAATCCACCAGTTATCCAAATTCTGAATTTCACATGATACATCTCTTAATACTTTAAGGTACATAACTTTCTTTAGATCCTAAAATACACAATACCACAAAGCTAAAAATCAAATTGCTAATTTGGGATCTATGCTTTTCAAACTAAAACTAGCCCATTCCAAAACTCGACTAAGGCCCTATTTGTTCCAGAATAAAACTAGTTGACCAAAAGACTGGAAGGGATGAGCTACACAGCTTAGTAAGGGTAAGATACACGAGAATTTAATAAGAATGCATGTAAATCAAATCATTTCATTTTATGAATATTCAGATAGGAAAACATCTTTTCATGCATATTATTTTATACTATTCATAATAATAACTTATATGCTTTTCATAGGAAAATAATTGTTCTCCTTTTTCTTATCAGAATAATATTACCAAAACCTTTCAGACTAAATTTCTTTTATTTCTTACAAAGTCACCAAATATAATATTAATTTTTTTTTTTTTAACTTAAATCAGATAATTGGTAACTTTGTCTTAAATTAGAAACATCTTAAAGAATAACAAACTTTTCTTCATAAACTTCTTCTCATAAAATATTATAACTTTCATAGTCACAAAACTTAATATTTTATAAAGAATGGATATCTGATTACTTTTAACATAAACATATACAAACTTCAGAAACTTTTATTTTTAAAGAATAGCTTTTCTTTTCATCAGAAACTTCTTCTATTCATGAGAGCTTTTAGCTTTTCACAATGCATTTAAACAAAATCATTCTCTCATGATCCATAAAATAATATTGTTGTTCATAAGTAACATACTAGTTAGTCCATATCTAATAAGTCTGTACAAAATTAGGAGGCTTCTAGCATCATTGTCCCAGGCATCCAGCATTCCCCACAGTGCTAGGGATTCCCAGGATCATATCATAATACATATCTTCAACCATGAGGGTCGGTTAGCATCCTCCATAAATTGGCCGTTCCTAACAAGGGCGGGTACAACAGAGTCCTCACTACTTTTAATGGCCAATTAGATAACATTTTCCATAAAAAAACCAGTAATTTAACCCTTACTGACTGAGTTCAGATCATCAAAAGACATAACTCGAAAACATTTCACACTTATACATCATATTGAAATTCATAGTTTGCATAAAATTTCATAGTAATAGCATTTCCATTATTTTCTTTAAATATCATGTTTGTGGAATTAATAATAGCATCAATATGCTTAAATAATATACATAAGGTTTTGAAAGTTCACAAACCTATCTTTGTCTAAAACATAATTATATGTCATATCTATAATAAAAAACCTTTAATGCATAATACACTTTAAAATAACCTCACGACTTATCAAATGCCCATATAACTTATCCTAACCTGAAAGTAGAGGAATTGAGAGCCTATAATCGAAGGAGCTCAAACTTGGGTACTGGTAATACTTAAACCAAATATCGAAACTTATTACTATCAATTATATCTTAGAAGAAACTTACACATTCATCTCAAAGCATATCTCTTAAAATCAAGGAAATCCTAATCCTACCTCAACGAGGTTCCCACAAACATATTATGCATACATCAACAAATGATGTACCAAACTAAAGAAAAACCATCATTCTCATATTTATATCATATCTCCAAAGGAGCCAACTTCATTTCAAAATGTGCTTGAGATTTGGGCAATAATGCATGCATAAATATAAAGTCCATTAAGCATAGTCGTATATCCATATACAGCCATATAGCAACATACAACACATTTAACAAAATAGCAACATGAAAAAGTAGTAGAATGGTTTAGAACCCTTCCTTTGAGTACTAAACCTTGAATCAAGGTATTCAAAATTTATCTATGATCCAGACATACCAAATGATGAGCATATTAATTTATAACTCAAATCATTCAACCTAACTTTATAATTAAATCCTCAAAGTTAGGTATGTCACTTACTATTCACTATTTATTCCAGCAGCATATACTTCACCTATGGATGTCAGTAGATTCTATATCATTTTCAGAGCCAAATCATAAAACCATGATTTACTAAAAATCATACAAGGCAACATACTCAAATCTATCCTAACAGAACATCAATTGACTTACAAATTGCTTTGAGTACTAAATCTCGAACCAAGGTATTCAAAATTTATCTATGATCCAGACATACCAAATGATGAGCATATTAATTTATAGCTCAAATCATTCAACCTAACTTTAGAATTAAATCCTCAAATTTAGGTATGTCAATTACTGTTCACTATTTATTCTAGCAGCATATACTTCACCTATGGATGTCTAGTAGATTCCATATCATTCTCAGAGCCAAATCATAAAACCATGATTTACTAAAAATCATACAAGACAACATACTCAAATCTATCCTAACAGAACTTCAATTGACTTACAAGTTGCACTATTATTTTTGTATTGATCCGATTGCTGTGAGACCAATTCAATAACAACCACAAGTGTCTTAGCTTTCATAGAAAATATCCCTAGCATCCAAATTCACTTTATACAATTTAATACATAATTTATTGTGCATAAACATAGAATTTATCATAGTGGCAGCTTTGCAACATTTTCTTGTAAAATCACAAACAATCATCAAAAGATGGTATTTTCATATGAAATTCAATACACACATACTGGACATATTATATAATAATCTCCAACAAACCTTTAACCATAGTTGTCCTAGAAATATACAGGATTCACAATGACCAAATAGGTTAACCAATGAGTGCAACTCTTAACAAGTTTATGAAGCGCCTAATAACTAACTCTCAACAAGCTTCAATTACTGAATTAACTGCACATTTAGCACCTCAATTAGCAATTCCATAAGTTTATCTAGCTATTTTAGTCATTTTAACACTTACTCATAACGGATTTTATCTTAGTCTATCATCTAGGAGCACATATAAGCATAAACAATGACTCAATTCATATTCGGGCAATCAACAGTCTCTAGAATCCAACACATCCATATACAAATTCATATAACTATCGCTTAAGTTTAAATGGATAATAGATTAAAAGAATTAGATTTTCCCCTTATCCTAGACATTTGTCTTGGAATGATAGAGCTAGAATCACTCTAGCTTTAAGTTGGGAACAAGAGCTTGAGAAGAATTGAAATAAACTTCCTTGTTGTTGCTGGACCCGTAGGTGTGAGAGGGAGAGAAGAGCTTAGAGTTTTTCTTTCTTTTGATGTTGGACCCATGGGTATAAAAGGGAAAGAGTTTCTTAATTGTTCTAGTTGCTTTGAGAGAGTAGAAAGAAGAATGAGGTATTGCATGGCCAGCTAGGTGTAGGTCTTTGGGTCAAAAGAAGATAACATATGTCACCATGCATGATACTTTGGCATTACATGTGATGAATTTTACTTGGTTATATGTGTAGTTGGAATTTCCACTATATCCTTCTCTTGACTACCTATTTGCAACCTTAACTATGTTATAACATCTCATGCATCACACCTAAATAAAACACCATGTATCTAATAACTTAAACCATTTAATATAGTATTGTGCATACTTAGTATATATTCATAATACAATTTAGCCATTCAATTATTTATAATCTTTACAATTCTTATTCAATGGCATTAAAAATTATATGTCTATTAAATACTCTTCTATTAATTATAGAAAGAAAGTGGCTTAAAATAATAATTAATCACTCAAATACATAGTTTAACTATAAAGTTGGGTTAGGATGTTACATGAGGGCTCTCTTACTGAACCTTGGCCGGCCCTTTAAGTGTGGTGGGACATGCCCTACACATGATTTCGTCTAGAACCCCTTGTAGATGCATGAGGGTTTTGAATGATTCTAGGTGGTTGAGATCTATAGTACGCCTTTACTTGTAGCATCTTAAACTTGGTTGGAAGGGGGAAAAAGGTTAATGGTGCTGTGAAGGGTGAGTCGGTTTAATAGACCTATTTGTCTAGGTTGGTAGACACCCGTTCCCTCAAGGCGTTCATCATCATGTCCATCTTTTCCTTCATCATCTGCATGTCTTGCACCATGCGCATCGCACTGCTTTCCAGCTCAGAGGGATGGCTAGTGTCCTTTTGCTGCTCCTGCCTACTGGCAACATTGCTTTCTTCCGGATCTTCTCTCTCCTAACGATCGCCTGTCGAGGGACGATAGTCGTTATGCTCACCACTGTCCTGTTACTCATGCTAATCGTTTTGTCGTCGTTCATTCCTCTGATCCAACTACCACTCCAACTCATGATTACACTGGGTGAGCTGCTCAACTGCCGTAGCGAGGGTTTGCACTTGTCTTTCTAAGGCATTGAGAGGGTTCCCAGTCTCCTGGTTGATGGTAACAATTGATCGTGTCTGGACCATGCAACTCTTTGTCTTGGAAGTGGTGATATGGCTTATTCACTTGAAATTCCCACAGAAGATGCCAACTGATGATGCACAAAAGTCATCAACGAGCTGATTGTCCACATGTACACCAATGAGGGTACCTGTAGAATAAGAAAATAGAGAACCAACAGAGAGCACCAGTGGGGTGTCAGTCAAAAACCCTCCAAAGATTAAGTTAGTGATTGGAAAACCTCTGAGAACTCAATAGAGTCAGACTTAGGGATTTTCTTGTACCTTGAAGAATAGGAGTTTTGGTGCTCATATAGTGGCGCAGTATTGACCTAGATCCCTTGGATGAAGGAGCTTTCCTTGTAGAGAAGATTCAGAATTAAGTCCCCGAGATCTTAGGGCTTATCTTCCCAAATAGGGAAGATATAAGCGAGTAATGAGGTCTTTGGACGTGTTGTACAAGATATTTCCATGTTTGGACTTGAGAGTGCAGAACACATAAAAATTCCTTGGGGTCTAAGCCACTTGACTATCTTTGAGAGGGTCCATTCTTCGGTATTGGAGCGAGACCACAGTAGGGTATGCGTGTGACCTACTCGACGGGTCCTCAAGGAAGTGGTACTTCAGACCGTCAAGCTTCAAGGACATCAAGTAGAAGGCTCGTCCCAACGGGTCCCTGATGATAGATAAGATTTGGGACGAGCCGTCTTTTCTGACGAATCAAATGGTAACCTCTTAGCCAATATTGTAATGCTCACAATATTCTTTAATTGTTCTTCATTATTTTATGTGAGGTTAGGAGTCTCATCTTCATTAACGTCATCATCATCATTTGGAGAAGACGAGTCAGCAAAAGTATCACCTAACCCCTCAGGTGTCTCAAGATCATTAGGTAACACTCCTGAAGTGGGAAGTGGGGGCCCATGCTAACTCTCTCATGGCTGCAATGTCCTTAAACATAATGTCTAATAAGTCAACATTCTCCAAACCTTTCTCTCGAAATTTTGTAGCTTTAGGAACCTAAAACAATTTTGAATATTTTCATTAATAACTCAAATTAGCATGGTTTATCTACTAATACAAAATACGTACAAGGGGTTATACAAAACATACCATTAGTTTCCTCTCCTATCACTCATCAACTACAGCTATTGTTCCTTTGGCTGCATCCCATTCTAATTTGGTTTCACTTCCCTTCAACTTATTCCAAGGTACCCAATCTTTATTCAATCCATCCCACTTATGCTTATACTTTGACCTACGATATTCCTTTCCAGTTTTCTTTTCAAAAGATGATATAATATTTGTCCGACCCTTTTTACTAAAGTGGGTATTAAACCGATTACCCTTAAATACCTAATCCACACAAGCTTCACAAAAGATAGTCGTTACTTTTGATAGCCATTGAACTCTAACATTTGAGCTATTTTGGGATTGTTTAGTGTTGGGATTTGAAGTCTCCTTGTTCTTAACCATCTAAACAAAATTTAGATTTTTTAATAATAATGTTCAACCAAATACATAATTGACCATCAATTTATAAAAAGAGTTTACACCATAATTGACCAATTATGAAAATGTATATTCCTTGCTTAGTTCAAATTGACTTTTACAATTTGGAAGGCTAATGCCCAAATCAAACAAAACAAATCTGGAAACTCCATTATATGCATGATCAACTCAAATTTCTTAGTACAGTCAAAAACCTTTTATTCATAGGATCTAGTGTACCCTTGTAGAAAATATGATTAAATCCACTTTCAAAGAGTTGCATTAATTCTTGGAAAAGAACTTGGTACACTTCTAAAGCTACAAAAACTCTGCTGTTATAGAGGCTAAAGTCTAAGTAATACAACAAAACCTAATTAGTTGAAGGATTTCATAGAGCACTAAGCTTGGGTTCAACTCATTCAGTTTTTCAATCCAACAACAATCAATTAAAATACACATTTCTTTTAGATAAGCTTCTTTATGTATATATAACTAAATATGTAAAAATTTCAATGCTCTTACAAGCAATACTTTGTTATAGATAATACAATTTCACATGTAATAAACTAGCAATACATTTTAGTTCAGATTTAGTAAAAGGCAGAACTAGTAACAAAATTAGTTTAGCTTAAGTGTAGGTTCAATTTAAAAGGCAGCAAGAATAAATTGGATGAAAAACATGCCTAAACTAGTACAATAATTATGTCCCATCCCATTACCATTCTTATAGTCTAGACTTATCTAGATTTGAGGTGGAACTAAGGTATGAAGGGTCTAATAATCTAGTACAATATTTCTAAAAGAATATAAAACAATATATATATTTACTATTATTTATTAGTAAACACAAAAGTAACATTAGTTACGAGATAAACTGACGACTAATCAAAACTTGTCTAACTCCTAAAAATGATGTGAAAAATAAGATAAGATGCGGCTACACAAGTGTCTACACTAGTTTCTCGAAAAAAAAAAAAGTGTCTACACTATGCCTATCAAAAAAAAACAACAACAACAAAGACAAGTGTCTACACTACGACTTGCAAGCACCCAATCATGTCTCCTCCCCCTTAAAACCTCCAATACCTCAAACGCTATTCCACTCTGAACTCTTCAGTCTTCACTCAGAAATCCAAGGGCTTCAAGATCTTATCCTCCAACACACAACTATGGCGCTTTAGAAATAATAGAGCCCCATCACCAAAAATATCCCATTTTCGCCCAAAACGGGTTTCCATATTTTTCAGAAATGACTACTCCATATCCCTCTCATTTGTTATCTGCTCTCGCCTTCCACGCTTCCAACAAAATGGCTCTCAGAATTCATTCCCCTTTGTTTCAGAGGTTCAAGGTGAGCTTTTTCGATCACAGTGTTCTTCTGTGAACTTAAAAAGTGTCACTCACATCAAGTGTTGAGAATTTTTGTACCCATGGAGTGTTCCCTTAATGGGAGAATGTGAAATTTTTTATGTCTCTTTTTCTATTTTATATGAAGTAAATAGATTACTGTGTACAATTCTTACCTGGGTGTTTTAGCTTTTTGGTTTTAGATATGTTTGGAGGTCTATTTCTTTATGTTTCTTCCAGTTTATATGTTTTTTTGCTTGGAGAAGTGGGTTCAGGAAATGGGTCTTATAAAATTCGTGATAAATACAAGTTTTATGCTCATTAAAGTGTGTGTTTTTGGGGAAAAAATGTGGTTATTGTGTTTAGTGAAAATGGGTTTTTCTAGAATTTAATTTTGTTAAATAAATTGATGCATTGATTTTCTGTTTGTTGCTTTTGGTTTTTAGACTATTGTAATGGTTTAAATGGTATATACTCTATTAGCACCTAAACTTTAGGCCATGAGTGATTTTAGTCCTTAGAATTATATGGCTAAACTAAAAACTGTCACGTCATCACTCTTTTGAGCACTTTAAGGACTAAAAGCAATCGCTTTAACTATGTTAGGGATTAAAGTAATCATTTTGGTTTTGAGGGTCTGTTTGTGGATAAGTTTGGTCGATTTATTATGGAAGCTTCTCCTGTCATGTGGAACATGATATACCCTAGTTGACCTTCAATGGACCAAGAAAGAGGAAAATATGGTTTACTAGCGGTCTGTTTGTTTGAAAAGCTTGCTGTTTGGTTCAATATTGCCTTATACCCTATAACAAAATGCATTCAATTTCAGAGTGTCAATTTTTATGTGATACCGATTAAAATTGTCTTCCATGGATATGTCTCATTCCTGATGACGATACTTTTGAGTAGAATTTATAGAAAAGATCACTTGAAGAAACAGATCACACATGCAACTTCATATACACCTCTCTCCTTCTTTTATCATTTAAGGTCTAACAAATATGCATATAGAGAGAAAAATATGTTTTTATGATGAACGGTTAATTTAGAGTGATGACCTAATATGTTTTTTTGCTGGGTTAGTTACTTTTGGTTTCGTAAACATAACTAACTATTTAGGACACTGCTTTAGTGTCACACCAATGCGCAGCCTTTTGTATCATCAGTCATCACTGCTGATATATTAAGTTTTAGTTTCTGGAGAGAGAGAGAGGTTATGAACTACGATACTATTAGGCAACACTCTGGCCTTCATAAAGTAAGGATTTTTTTTTGAAGATGAATGTGCCACTTCAGATCCATTAAGCTTGAGCTCAAATGGCATTTCCTCTTCCTATCAGAATGGGGTGGAGGTTGAGGTTGTGGGTTTAAGACCTGCTAGGTGTGTAAAGTTCCAATCTGTCCACCTTCCCACCCCGCACAGCCAGCCCCACCCCCGCGCACCCCCCCCCTGGGGCACCCAAAATGAGAAAAGAAGCCAGTGTAGGGTTTAACTTTCAATAGATCAGTTGCATTTGTGATTTATGTCTTTTCAGTGGAGGAGATAAATTTATATTCCCCATGTATTTCATTTAAATTTCATGGCTTTTGGCAGTATTATTCTCTGCCTTGTAGTTATCTTAATTAACAGCTGAACTAGTTTGGCCTCAAATGCTTTACTGGGTTGGGTTACATGCTTTGATTGATTAATGTGTATTTTTTTTGTTGTAGCAGGGGGTTGCTACAGTATGTCAGAGAGCAGAACTGTCGTATGAGTGTTAGACAATTTAGGGCATTTCAGAATACTAGGCCCAAAGTATTGTGTGCAATAAACATGTCTGCAGGCCAGTCTGATGATCATGGGAAATTCAAATTGGATCATCTAATGCATTAAAAGTAAATTAATGAAATTGACTAGAACAAGCTTTCTCTTTTTTGTTATTTTGCTTCCAAGATTTCTCTTATACTACATTAGTCCAAATTTAGTCAGAATGTCAGATAACAATTCAGTGATGGGAAGTCCTTGCCTTATCTACTCCTAGAATAGCAACCAAACAAACGAGTCCAGAAAAGCGTCCATGAGATAACAGAAAATGGTCACCCCAGCCAAATGGCTGTGTCATCCACCACCGCTACAGTGTACATTTCTCGAAAAGATTTCCCCACTCAGACGCCAATAAGTGGTGCCATTTTCACAAATTCCATTGCTTTTGTACCCGATGAGACTGTTGGAACAGAGGCAGAATCAGAAAGTTCCATTGAAGCTCCAAAAGAACCTCCGTCCTGGATTCCTGCTCTTAACATCGAAAGAGCTCTCCGTGGCATACGTAATCATTATCTGCCTCTTTAATAATTGATTTTGTATTTTACTTTCTACTTGGACAAACTTTTACCCTTTTTATGTTTATGGTTAACAGGATGATCAAAGAGCACTTATTAGTTTGTTCGTGCAAAATTTGAGCATCACATGAATTTTGTGTTTTTGAAACCTTAATGTTCTCTCATGATGCAATTATTTGATAAAATTCAATTTAGGATGCAACAATAACTGTGGATCACTATGGTATGCTTGGATGACAATGTGGATGTTCTCTTGAGCAGGTCCTAACTCAAATACTTTTTCGGTTAATATCAACTTTTTTTTGGGCAATCCAAATTGATAACTCTCTCTCCCTCTCTCTCACACTCATGTTTCTGAGTATACAGGTCAGAGTTGCATTAAGAAGCAAAGTTGAAGAATTAATGAAACACGAATTTTTACTAAAATGTTTGCTACAAATCAAACACTCAAAGCTGATGCTGATGAGTCTTATTCTTATAGTCCAAAATAGGATTCCAAATTCCAAAAAAGAAAAAAAAAAAAAGAAAAATTCATCGGATGCTCTTTTGCAAGTTAGCGTATCTTCTATCCATATCTTCTCGCAGCCGCTTGTTGCTTGTTTGTACTTCTTGACGCAATTTTTTATTACCTTTGAGCACTAGTTGCTGCGTTTGTTCAATATCTTGCTGCATTCTTTCAGTATCTTCAGCCAAACGGACCAGTTGTGTCCCCATGTCAGCAATGCTGCTGTGCATTTCCTCTGTGAGCTTCAGTAGCTTAGATGAATGTAGAGCCTCGTCCGTACTGCCCGGATAACATTCTGGTGCATCTTCCTTCTCTACCATAGCCCGGCCCTTGCAAATCCGACTCCCTGGATCAAAGTCCGAAATATTCTGAAACCTGCCACGGTACAAACATACGTACCAAAAAAAAAAAAAAATTCCTCAAAGAAAATCAAAACAGGTTAAAAGATTGTCCACCCTTTTTCTTCTTTTAATTTGAAGCATATATAGAAAAAGAAAGAAAGAGAAGAAATACATACATCATACAGCCATCGCCCTTGAACTTGGACCCACGGAGATCTTCTTTAGATGTGTCCTTCAAACTTGGACCCATGGAGATTTTCTTTAGTCCAGTGCTTGTCGGAATAGCCAGTGCATCATTTTTTGATGTTCCCGTTGCCTTCTTGCAACTATGCATCCCTTCGTCGAAGTCCTCGACGTTCTGAAACCTACCCCATATAAAACATACATAAATTATTAAAGCCTACAAGAAAATCAAATTAAACAAGATTGTCAAAGAAAACGTACAGGTGACATGAATGGCAATATGTGCTTGGTTTGCCATTCACAGATACACCGAAAGACCACATGTGGCCTCCACACACTAGAAAAAATCCACCCTCTACATTGCAGTTATCCACCTGGCAAGGCTGAGAATCTCTGTGAGCCTCATGAAGTCCATCGCCCTTGAACTTGGACCCACGGAGATCTTCTTTAGATGTGTCCTTCAAACTTGGACCCATGGAGATTTTCTTTACTCCAGTGCTCGTCGGAATAGCCAGTGCATCATTTTTTGATGTTCCCGTTGCCTTCTTGCAACTATGCATCCCTTCGTCGAAGTCCTCGACGTTCTGAAACCTACCCCATATAAAACATACATAAATTATTAAAGCCTACAAGAAAATCAAATTAAACAAGATTGTCAAAGAAAACGTACAGGTGACATGAATGGCAATATGTGCTTGGTTTGCCATTCACAGATACACCGAAAGACCACATGTGGCCTCCACACACTTGAAAAAATCCGCCCTCTACATTGCAGTTATCCACCTGGCAAGGCTGAGAATCTCTGTGAGCCTCATGAAGTCCATCGCCCTTGAACTTGGACCCACGGAGAACTTCTTTAGATGTGTCCTTCAAACTTGGACCCATGGAGATTTTCTTTACTCCAGTGCTCGTCGGAATAGCCAGTGCATCATTTTTTGATGTTCCCGTTGCCTTCTTGCAACTATCACCATCACCATCGATGCCTATTTCACGCGGGCGCGACTCGGTGACAATTTCGTTGACATCCTTCTTATCCAAGGAGATTGTGTTGGAGTTCGTCCCAACGTCAGTTGTCTTGGAATTAGTTGCACCGCTGCAACTTCCAACGTTTCTTCTTTTGGGAATAACAAGTCTGATTTTTGGAAGTTTCTCAATCTTGGAGGCAGCGTCATCTGCATTCTTCACCGACACCTTGGATGGATCATCTGACATGGTGGTGGCCGGTGGGGATGGTTTTCAAAGAACGGAAAGAAAGTACTTTTATGTTTTATCTAAAACTGAAAGCTGTGAGTTTAAGAGAAGGATGGTGCTATGCGTAGTGTGAGTGAGACTCTTTATATAGGCCTCGTGTGGTTAACTTATCAACCGACTCATCATAACTGAAAAATCTGTCAGCTCGTTTCTATCCTTTAGAATTAACTATTATTATTATCTATATATATATATATATATACGAAACTTTTTATTTATATTTATTAGAAAGATTTTTTTAAAAAAAAATAATATTTAAATACACTTTTACCACATACTAAACACCCAACACATATCTCCATTTACAAATCTAATTACAAACACCATAGGCAGATACCAAAAACTAATTTAACCAAATCTAACTCAAATATCTAAATCTAAAACAATCCAACCAAGTGCATTTGAAGATGTTGATTCAGCATCAGCTAACTTTTTTTCCTTTTGAATTCCAATGTGCCTTTTACATTGCTTTCTGTGTGGTTATGTGCTCAATGCTCATTTTATATCTCAGTTGTTCTTTTTGTTCTTGCTCCTTTCCAATCGACCAAATATTGTTTTCCCTTCTTATTTTCTGTCTATCATGTCCCTTTTGTGAGGAATAAATATAGACATTTATAGATTCCGTTCAACCCCAACACTTATATACTGCACAAAGTAAATGTATCTTAGAAGGTTGATAAGAAACTATAAAATTTAAATAAATAAAAAATCATAAATGCATATAAACCACAAAGTTTGATCATAATCTACGGTAAACAATACACCAATTGTTTTATTTATTTATTTATTTTATGTTATACATAGATTCATGCGTTATTGAAAGTGTATGGGGAGTTGTAACAGCAGGGCAGAATATGAAATTGCAAAAAGTGTACCCATATCTCCTTGCAACCAAAATCTATTGCAAGTTGGACTACAAATTTGGTTATACAGAACAAAGTAAGTTTTCTTATACATTCACAAACTTATATGCTTCTAATTCAAGGAAAAAATTCAAGTAATTAAAACATAATTAAAAAAAGAATATAACAATAAAGAAATGTTAGATCCATATGGAAGTTTCCATACAAAAATAAAAAACCTTAAGTAATACATGAATATTAACAGAAGTTCAAAGTCCTATAAAAGCTCAAATCTCTTAAAACAGTACACCAATATAAGAAATTTGAGTGGTTTATTCTATCTAGGCACAAAGTTAAAAGTAACCTCCAACTTTTTATGGCTTATCCAGACCTTCAAATGCTTTAATATGTCTATAAGTCTCTCATCAAGCTCTTTGATCCATTCAACCACACCCTTTGATATTTCAAAATTAATATATGCCTGTCATTAAACAAATAAATGCATTATTACTACCAGTTTTCTCAAAAGTAACATACTCAACATGCTTTTAAAAAAATGCTAAAGCTTTATTACAATCTAGTCAGATTTGAATATTAGTAACCAAAAAAAAGGTTGTTGCATCTACAAAATTTTGATACATCAAGTGAAAAAATAAATCAAACAATAAGACGGCCCCTATATAGGGCACATAAATAAATGAAAGAAGGAATATATTCTGTAATCAGAAAACCAAAATATCAAACTGTGGTCTGTAATCAATCATAGAAACAAATATTGGAGTATAAAATCTAATCTCATTAGAAGATAAGTTTAATTCACTAATGCAAACCTGTATGCAAAAAAAAAAATAAATTCCAAGTTCAATACCACTGCCACCACCAAATCAGTAAAAATCTCCAATGTAAGATCACATTCACAGACCCACAATTTTTTTATGAATATACTTTCAAAAACACCGAGCCACCTCTAAATCAAACCCAAATTCACTAAGCTAACAATTCATTCTCAGTGACAAATTAAAAAATTTGTAAAAATTCATTCTCAGCATTCCTAGCTACTTGTAACTAAGAGCTCATGCCGCCAAAAATCAGGAAAAAGAAATTTCTACAGGAAATTGATCCAATGGTTTCCTATAGACTAATTTTCATGTGAGAATAGCGAGTTTGTCATGTTGATAATTTCATCTTGCATGATGATAACTTCATCTTGTACTCTTCATGCATATTAAGTCCTAAAACACTTGTCACAACCGCTATAAAGCCATTTTTGGACAATTGATGCCTAGATGAAGATGTTCAGCATTATATTTGTGACAGATGAGAAATGCACAGTAATTGTGAGGAAAACACAATGATTCCATCAAAAGAGGGATTTTTCTTGGAACATAGTTTTCCCTCCAACTCACCATATGGCATTCAACTGATCATCCACATGTGATCAATTTAATAGTCAAGTTGGCTTAACATGTCATGTGATTAAAGTACATGTGGTTCATCATCTAAATGCCATGTAATTGGTTGGAGGAGATTTCTTCAAACCAATTTAAAGGAAAACTATTATTTTACTTGGAACCCTAATGTTTTGCTTTTAGCAACAGACCTTTGTATAGAGCACCTGGCAATTGAAACGGTGAGATACCAGCCCCATGAAATATGAATTGGCTATACTGATACCCAACAGAAATCTATAGCATCATGTCCATACACAAAATTCCAGTTTGCACCTCACAAAAGTGAAAAGTCTAATAATGTCGAGAGAATCTAGTTCCTGTTCATTAAAGAGCACATATTTAGCATTCACAAATCCAACCAAATGTATGGTTTGCTGCTTACAGAATCTAGTTATGGACATCAGATGCTGTTAGATTTCACATACGTTGTTGCAAAATGACTTGAAATATCTATATTCATAATAATATCATGTAAGATGCATTTCAATTTTATTCACTAATCATCAAGCCCTTTATATGTTAAGGAAGCAATATTGAGAAGCAAATTCAAAACACATTTTGGCAATTTAAGAAACTCTTTTTAGCAATTAAATAAGCTTTACACAACTATCTCTAGAAGCTTAATCTGTCAGAAAGCACCACAAATAGTTCCTATTCATTATAGAGTACATAATAGTTCCCCTAACTTTCAAATACATAATCTTAAAGGCAATTGTCATTCAATTTTATAGAGAAAAATATAGAAGGGTTCCAACTTGGGAGCCCTATAAGAATTAGAGTCTAAAAGTTCATTTTAAGATTAAGTTTCATATTCTTCCAAGAAGAGAAAAAATGATTATGAGGAGATAGAAATAGGGATTTACCAAACTTTCTATGGATTACACGGCCAAACTGTCATGGATTTCAATAATAATTTTTTCTATTTTGTCTACAAAGCAACTATATGGGAAATTAGGGAAAAAGATAGCCAAACATTTTGGATTTTCTTTTTTCCTCTGTCTGTTGGTTTGGAACGGAACATGCAAACAATTAAAAAGTGGGCCAAATCATCAGAGAGAGTATCCGAAAGAGGGAAATTAACCACGCTATTCTGACCTTGTGTGTATGGAGTTGCAGAGAAGAAACGGAATAGGGCGGAAGAGCAGGTCTCAAATATTCATCCAAAGAGAAAATTATAAACCCTAGATCCGACAAAAACGAAAAAAAAAAATCAAAGTAGATCTAAGCGATCTGGAATCTGATCGATTCGAAATTGGTACCTGGTTGAACTTGAGGGCGTGCATATGAAAATGTTAAACTGAAAAGCGAAGAGAAAAACTTAATTAAAATACCAAAATCAAAAACTATATATCAAAACCTAATCATAATTAATAAACAAACTTAAATCAAAGATAAAAACTCACCGATGAAAGAAATTAACGGACAGTTAGATGAAGAAATCTGACAGGAAAGTGAGAGACTTCTTTTCATTCTTGATTGCAAACCATGGAAATATGTCAATTGGCTTCTGTTTTTTGTTTTTTATCGACAGGGAAAATCTTTTCTTTTGGCCGTTTGTGTTAACAAATGGAAAGAATGGATGATTGTGTGTTTTGGGTTTCAGTTTTTAGAGCGTGCAGTTTTTGATCTCTCGATCTCTCTCTCCTTTTGTGTTCTCTGCCTCTCTATTTCTCTATCTCTTGGTCTCTCTTTCTCCTTTTTTTCTTCATGTAGCTATCTTCCTTTTTTTCTGTCTTAAGCAGTTAATTTCCTTTTATACCAAGAGGGGTTCCAAACAGTGTTTTAACGTAGCGAAAAATTATAATTTGTCACTTTTAAACGGTGTTATAGCGTTGTCAAAACAATATAATGTATCGCTTTTTAAAGTTATACATGTCTGAATTTTAAGTAGGGACTTTTCCTATTTGTCATTATCTCCTTAATTCTAGGAACTCATTTTCTCTCAGCTTCTGCTATTATATATATATAGATTACAATCAAGTTGGCCAGTACAACCGCCATAGTTATCCATTATTTTGTGCATTACTTTGAAGTATGTTATCTCTAACAAACATTATTTTGTTTTACATCTATTTTCTGATAGCCCTTCTACTCCTATATACTGCATTCTTCATCTCCTACTTCATCTTAGTTAGTGTTTATTGTTCTTTCTTTTGGTGGTAGGCTGAGCCTCCTGATCATTCTTTCTGTTTATTATCTTGTGATTACCTGTTTAAGCTAATCCTTTACTCCCCAATTATCTTCTTCTTCTTGTCTTTGTTTTTAGCCCAAAGTTTGTTGCAGATGTGTACTGTAGAGAAGAGTAAGTCTGGTTCTGTGTCTACCTGTTGCCCAGTAAGTCTTAAGTACCGAGGTTGAGTGATTGAACTTGAGCCAAACAGTAATTCTTGTGTAGCTAGGAGGGCGTTGAGGGTATGAGCAGGAAGGTTTGTGTGTTTCAACAATATGGAAAAGCAGTAGTAAGTAGTGGCAGTATCCACAGAAGGCATCAGTATCCTTGTACACCCTGTTTCAGATCTAAGGTTAGATCCAGAAATTGGAAGATAGAAGTAGTCTAGGTTATAATTGATTTCTTAGGCTTTCAATCCAGGATGATGAATAGGATGTTTAGAAGGAGTGATTCATCCACCAGCATTAGATCTAGCAGTACAAACCTTCCTGAGATTCCACAAGAAGATGGAACAATTAACTCGGAGTCGTTCCAGCTCTCAGATCTAGATCAGAAGTTAGGTGATTGGAACATACCCAAAGTTCCCACAACCCAGGTCTATAAGTCATCATCATGGTCCTTGAAAAAGACTTTCAAAACCGACTACCATGTTAGGACTATAGAACAAATCTACAGCATCAGCAAGGAGTATGAAACATGCTACTTGTTATCCCCTGCAGCTGTGAAAGCTCACAGGGAAAAAGATCATAAATTCCTCCACATAGGACTTGTCCAAGTAGGAGTAAAACCATTGATCAGGGAAGGGTTGAACAACTCAATCCTTATAGCCCTTAGAGACACTCGTCTTCTTAGATTTGATGACAGTATTCTAGGCACCATGGAATCTAGTTTGAGTGGCGGACCAGTTCACTTTGACTGTTTCCCTAATCTCACTGTATCACTTGACAACCCTCACATCCTGAAGGTCCTCACCCTTAACATCAAAACCCATGGAACCCTTATGTTACATGGCACCAGACAACTTGCTCTTATATACAGAGTGTATTATAAGTGCATGAGGACAAACATGTCCATCCAGGCAATAGATAAGAGAAAGGCAAGAGAAACCACTCTTATCCAAACCCCAGACGTTAGATCCACAGTTCAGGTACCCAGAACCCTGAAGTGGTCTGAAGTCACTTTCCTAGCACATTGGACAATTGATAATGAGAACTATCAATTGCAGATCCAAAATCCGGTGAGAAACCCAGATCTAGATTTTGTTCACCAGTTAGCCGATGGAACAATTAGACTAAGCTTTGACCAGTCTAGGTTTAGATCACCCTTAGAGTATGATGAACCCAAGCCCAAATCTTGGGTAAATTTGTACGAGGAACCAAGGTCTAGATCCGTAGATCTATGCCAACCTTTTAGGCAGCCAACTATCCAACTTAGAGATAGACCTGCATCCCAGTGTAGTTCATCTAGAACACGAGCTCCCTTTCCCACATCTAGAAGAGACTTAGGTCCATAGTTTCAAGGTGTCAAAGACCACTCCCAAATTAGTACCCCTTGTTACACAGCCAAACAAGACTCAGTTGCTGATCAAGAAGAAGACAGCACTAGTCAGGACAGTCTTAAGCCTCCTTCACCATCAGGAACTGATATGAGAAATCCTATTTAGCAAGAAACTGAATATGACTATCAGCTCTTAATGTTGACAAAAGAGTTCACCCCTGATATGGACGCTCTTGAAAAGGATTTCAACTCTGAAAGAAATAGAGCCAAAAGAGAAGCCTATAGAGCCAACCATACCAAAGAACATAAACTTGAAGTTTTGGAGAAATGAAAGTTATTCATGAAAGAGGTATCAAGTGATTATCCTTTCTTTGAATACTTTGAGAAACATTTCAAATGGCATAAGAAGTCTTGTGTCATTTCCAAGACCAACTGGAAGTTACTCCCCAAAAAGGATGCACCAAGTACTAGCAAACCAGAAATTGTTAGGTCTAGCCATCCTCCCCAAGAAGCCGTACTCTTTAACCATCGTGGTAGTGATGTTATTGCCTCCCCCTTTAAGTGTGCAACAACCCCAGAAGAAAAGGTTGTCAAGAAGGTGATAGAGCAAAACAACTATACCAACCAGTGTTTAGGAGTCATTGGAAAACAACTTGATAGGATAGAGGATAGGATTGACAATAAGGTTCTCCTTCAGCCAGGAATGAATAGCAAACCAATCCAAACTCTAGAAAAACCCTTAGTCAAGCTCCCCACAACTAGACAAGCCAGTCTCAGACCTAAGGACCAAATAGCCTTAGAAATAGTTGCCCAAAAACTTGAGGAATTTGTGAAGAAGGAACCAGTCACCCCTTCACCAGATACCACCTCAACCAGTAGGGAACAACCTAGAGATAACCGGCTTATCACCCTAGAAGCACACATAGCCTCTAGCAGTTCTGGCAAAACCTCCTCAGAAACTAAAAAGGAGATAGAACACCTAGAAGACCAATTTTGAGGATTACAGGTAAATAGGCTTTACCAACCTAAGGTAAACCCAACCAGCCTTACCAAGAATTGGTATCCCAAACCTACACCCCCTGACCTTCAGTATGAGGAAATGTCCACCTAGTTCACAGTGTCTAGTGGTAAACTCTATGAATGGAACATAGATGGTTTATCCGAACAAGAAATCCTAAACAAAATCCAGCATATAACCATGTAGCCAATAATTACCTAAATGATGGCATCCAGAATACCGAGGTTGTAGAGCTCATAGTTTTAGGATTCACTGGAAAGCTATTAGTCTGGTGGAATAACTGTTTAACAGAAGCTTCCAAGGAAGATATTAAACATGCTGTCCAAAAAGATGAGGATGAGAACCCTATCTTTGACGAACGTATAGGAAGAGGTATTCCCGATGGAGTCAATACCCTGATCTATACGATCATGAAACACTTCATAGATAAACCCAGCAATATCACATCTAGGATTTACAACCAGTTGAGTAACCTTAGATGTAAGAACCTTGGAGAATACCGGTGGTATGAGGATGTATTCACCACCCGTGTCATGCATAGAAGCGATTGTAACTCTCCATTTTGGAAGGAGAAGTTCATTAATGGCTTACCCACATTGTTTGGACAGAAGGTCAAAGAAACTCTTGCTAGCCCCTTAGGTGTCATAGATTATGATAGCCTAACCTATGGAGACATCTCAAGCACAATCCAAAATGAAGGAATGAAGATGTGTAGAGATCTCAAAATCCAGAGTCAAGCCAACAAGAGCAAAGCCAAGTACGAAATAGGGAATTTCTGTACCCAATATGACTTACCTTCAATCATCCCCAAAAGGAAATCCAAACACAGAGAAGAAGAACCCTCTGAAAAATCCCATAGGAAGAAAACAGCCTCCAAACATTATAGAAAAAAGAAGTTCAAAACTAATGATTTCTATAAGAAAGGCAAATCCAAATCCACAAGAGAATTCATACCTAAAACATCAGGAACATGTTTTAAGTGTGGGAAGAAAGGTCATTTCCAGAAATAGTGTAGAGCTAAGGCCAAAACCCTTATCAATACCCTCATTAGTGATTGAACCAATAAAGAAGAAATCTTCAAACTATTAGAACTCGACCGCCCAAGTAGTGAGTCCAGTGAAGAAGAGAAACACCAACTGTTTAGGACTTCCTCTGAAACCTCTAGGGTATCTTCTAGCTCCTCTAGTGACACAGATGAAATCCTAGCCTGCCAAGATAGTTGTTGTAGAAACAAGA
This sequence comes from Quercus lobata, assembly GCF_001633185.2. Taxonomy (NCBI): domain Eukaryota; kingdom Viridiplantae; phylum Streptophyta; class Magnoliopsida; order Fagales; family Fagaceae; genus Quercus; species Quercus lobata. The sequence goes on along the minus strand of NC_044914.1, from coordinate 41,543,336 downwards.
CTATCAAAAAAGTCCTTTCTAAGCAAGAAGAACTGCTCTTAGATCTCATAGAACAGATTAAAGACCCAGTTGAGAAATCTCAGAGACTTAGCGAGTTCCACAAAACCCTAGTCAAGGAAGCCAGTACATCCAAACCTAGGTTTCAGGAACCCAAAGTTGATTTGGAGAAAATCTACAATAGGTTTACCAAATCCAAGAAAGAGATAACCATCCAAGATCTCCAGAAAGAGATTAAGGATACCAAATCAGAAGTAAGAAACCTTAGGCAAGAGTTAGTCATCCTTAGGGTTGATCACGGTCTCATGGACCAAAGAGTCAAACATTTGGAAAACATTTCTCATCAAGGCAATGAGGACAGAATCTCATTACAGAACCCTTCAGATGAAGAAGATGATGAAACAGTTAACCCTACTACAGATATGGGACCCGAACCATCCAATGGATCGTTCTTGCAAACCATCAGTAGAATTAACTTCCAGAAATGGCACTCCAAAATCAGGATTGTCATAAGCAGAGATTTTGAATTTGAGGTAGTAGCCCTAATAGATTCAGGCGCTAATCTCAACTGCATTCAAGAAGGAATCATCCCCTCTAAATACTTCCAGAAAACCAAAGAACGGTTAACTTCCGCAAGTGGAGGAAAAATGCAGATTGAATTCAAAATCCCAAAAGCACATGTTTGCCAAGACAATGCGTGTTTCAAAACCACCTTTGTTCTTGTCAAGAATATGACAGATAGGGTCATCTTAGGAAACCCATTGATGTGTCTGTTGTATCCTTTCATCACGGATAGTGAAGGAATCACTACCCATCCCTTTGGCCAACCAGTAAAGTTTAAGTTTCTTAGGAACCCTGAACCAAGAGAGATTGAATATCTCCAAGAAGTTTTTGTTTCTAAAAATCTTAACCTCATCAATGCCAAAACCTCCTCATATTGTCCAAATCAAGCCAAGAACCTTGATCAAATTGTACCATCCATCATATTTAATAATTCTGTGAGTCCCAGTCAACCTCATAAATTATCATCTCATCACATTGCATATAAAAGAATTTGTTCAATGACATCTCATGATTTTAACAAAAATGCTTTTAAAAACAACCATTTTGTTGATACAGGAATGTCTTCTTCAAATTCTAAGAAAAACAAAGGAAAGGCACCTATACAGGGATCTCCTCAGAAAATGCATGAAGGTGCTTCTTCTGGACAAGAACCCAGAAAAGCAACATCCCTTCAAAATATGTATCCAACAGCAGTTACATATTCTAGTGGTTATATGGCTATTACTCTTCAAGAAGTAAAAAACAAGGCTTTGTAATTTAGCAATGGAGTGTATACGGATCTCCCACCCTCCATTAAATTCATCCTTGATAACCTTCAGAGAGCTTTTACCCAAAATCACTATAACCTTTTCCAAAGAACCCTTAAAGCACTAGAATTACACATAGTTGAGCATGAGGCAGGAAATGCAATTCTCACTAGTAAACTCTTTGGCAAAAAGGATATCCATTCAATGGATAAAATGACTATTATGGGTACCGATTATGCTAGGTTAAGTCTTAAGACTCAAAACCAGCTAAAAGGTGCTGTTGCCAACTTACCTTCTGATATACAAGTACGTATTTTGGGAAGTAAGGCAATGTCTGAATCACATGACCAATGGTTCAAACATTTCAAAATGATGGTCACCACCCATTTCCCGGTTTACGGTGAAGAATCAAATGACATTGAAACTGACTTCATCCGTTCAGCCTGGAATGAATATTTTGGAAGTAGTCACAGGGTCTATGAAAAGAAACATCCTTTTCCCGGTCTAATAGTCAACTATGAAGACGGGGCAGATGATGAAGATAGAGATCCAAGTTGGCTTTCAAGAATGTTTGAATATGGCTTCATTAAGCTCACCAAGCTAACAAGCCATAGTCAAATCAGCCAATTCCCACAAATAATCCAACAGGTTGCTGCAAAGATCAAAAGTCCATTTGTATCCATCAGATGCTAGAGCACTCTCCCACAATGGGACGGTAACAATTGGATGTCAGTGCAACTTGCTCACCACCTTGTACTCATCAACGGGTGCACTCACAATGGCCTTTGGTATGAAGGAGACTCCTACCTATCCTATGATGACCCATTTGCTCTCGCAGAATGTTGGAAAAACTACTTCAATAATGAACTCCGCGATGTCACTGGCGAATTATGGGAAAATTATCATCTTGTAGGAAATACTGGCCGGATGACCATATTCACTACCAGACCATATTCAGAAGCCTTTACAACCCAGAGGCTTGACTATGTTGATCCCAGTCAATTCATAACACAGAATGCAGACTATGAACTTCTCCTATATTGCGAGTTTTGTAATCTATTTGACAAATACCATGAACATGACTGCAATTATAATGGGCCTGAATGGGATCCCTATGACGGGTATCCATCTGGTACTTCTGACTAAGAAAGTCTGAGCGGTCCCAGAAGTGGTTCCCGGATGCTCCATAAGCCTTAGAATAGCTCAAGAACCACCTTTGCACTCAGTTACTATTCCAGAATAGTACCTGCACCAGCAAGGTTGCCGACAAGCTACTATTCACTGCAAAGTTCCAGAACACTATGCAGAGTTACTATTCTAAAAAGCAAGGGGACAAAACACTATTCATAAATAGTGACCAGTTATTATTCACTCAACAGTGCCCTGACAGAATCATTAAAGTTACTATTTACTTTCGGCTGAAAAGATATTCACCTGATAGTAAAAGCAGTTTACCTTCCGTGATTTCCGCAATCTCCTAAACGGATCCAAGGCTTCCTCCAGCTATAAAAGGAACCCTTTGCTTCAGTTTTCAGTTGGTTCAGTTTGTAGGCTTAGTTCCTCACTACCTCAGAGGTCCAGTTTCACTTTGTACTAGAAATACATTGTAAACCTAAATGGCTCTCTTCTCATTCCCCCTAGTTTACACTTGTACTAGAACTACATTTGTAACCTATATAAGCTTCCGCACTGAGACTGTCCATTTGAACGGCACTCTCTCCCCCTGTGTGTAACTTACCCCCATATATATATATATATATATATATATAACCGAAACCTCTACTCACACCACAATTTTCCACGTCAGCACAATATTTAAAAAATAGAAATAAAAATAAAAACATTATAACTTCTCAAAACCCTAGCAACCTTACCCCTTTCTCAAGTTAAGAAATATAAAGCCACGGTTTCTGCAAACTCTCTCTCTCTCCAAACGTAAATATCAAATTCAACTCCTTTAGTTTCTCTTTGTATTTTTTAGGCTTCTATAGAGTTATAGTGGGTTATGTTGATTTTGTTTTTTGTGTGTGTGTGTGTATAGATGGTCATAATACTTCGGTATTCTAAGAGAAGTTTGTGTTTTCGTTAATTGAAGGCCTTAGAGAGACAACAATGTAGAAGACGATTTCAGTGGCAGCGGAAAGTAATTACTTTGTCTCATATTTTTGTTTTTTGAATTGATTTTATGTGCTTTTTAGACCCTTTTGGATCAATTTTGTTAATTGAGTGTTTTTTTTTTTTTTGGAAAGGGTCCAATTGGGGAAGGTTCTTTCAAAGGGTTACGATGACCGCACTTGGTGTCTGTATACTAATAGTGGGGGGTAAGTGCTATAAATTACTAACCATTTTAAGTGTATAATCTGTTTCTAAAATTTAAGTGGATGGAGGGGTTTAAGTTTGCTCAAATTAATAGAATCTTCACATGTTCTTGTAGTGGAAAGGCTTTGATAGTTTTTTTTGAGTTTATTCAAAGTCCTAATATATTAATAAGTTTGGATTATATAGTAACACAATCAAATTAAATTTGTTGCTACCTGTAGAATACTGTGTGAAGAAGTTGTTACAATGCTCAAATTTTAACTTCATTTTTGTTCACCATTGAATACTCATATAATCAATTTACAATTCAGTGTTCAAGAATTAAACCAAAATTCTAACTGCGCTATCATAAAATATTATTATTAGTATGAATCTTATGGAGTTATAGTGTTTAGGAATTAAACCAAAATTCTTTTAAATTATCTATAATATTTTGTCCTCCAAAAATTTTCTCCCTTTAATTTTAGTATATTGTGTTTCTTAAGCTATAGAGAGATTTTCTTTATTTATTATTCTCAATAATAAATCATTTTATTGCAATACCGGTAATTGTTTGAGAAATCCAATATGTTCATATCTCTATAGAATAGAGAATAGTAGAAGCCAATTTTATTACAACTACTTAAATTGAGTTCACTTAATTCCGTACAATTACAAAGTATAGCATGAAAGATAATGGAATTAATTGTTGTAATTTTTATTTTCTTTTCATATTTTGAATTTCCTCTATATTATTATTACAACTAAGCAAAGATTGAGAAAGTAACATTACTACTCTAATTTGAAGTTTAATGCGTCCTTCTCAAGTCATGGTCTTTATTTATATATTTGCAATTTATATTTCTAACCGTTGATGAGAAATTAAGGCTCAGTTGTACAATATGTGTAAATTCTTTAGAAGACTACTTTAAATAGTAAGTCAATATGTCTCTTACATTTGGGTATTAGTTAGAATTATTTTCAAATGATTGTACCAATAAAAGTGAATGTGTATAAATTTTGTTTAACTATCCCGTGCATCGCACAGGTTAGCAACTATACCCACAGATTCCTTAATTAAAACCCACCATACCCACCATACACACCATACGACCATACCCACAAACCAATAAAGATCTCCTTCCTCAGACCCACAGCAAAGACCACTTCTCCTTCCTCCAAAATGCAGACCCACCAACAAACCACCATATGCAACCTCAACTTTGTTGGTCGGTGATACACCATCACACCCAGCCCAGCCCAGTCGGCTCTACACCACACACCCAACCCAGCCCGTCGAAACTGGCCCAAAGGTAACTAATATACAAATTTAATTAGGACTCTATAACTGTTATCTTATAAATAGTTTATTCTTATTAGCCTTCTTCTTCTTCTTCTTCTTCTTCTTCTTCTTCTTCTTCTTTTTCTTTTTTTTTTCACGACTGTTCAATTTATAGGTTTCATTCTTAATTTTTGTTCTTCCATTCACTTTTATTTAGATATAATATTCCTGATTAATTTCTGCTTTTTTTATTGCCTTTCTCTTCAGTCTTTTCCTCCATTCGAATCAAGGTTAAAGGTATGGTATTCGTTTGCCTCTGTACTAAATTTCTAAATTTTTTTTAGTGCATCTATTTTTCTATGTACATCTAATTTCTAAATATTGTAGTGTTCTCTTTACATTTAAAGAACTCATGAAACTCAATTTGAATTGTAACTTATTATGGATGGGAACTCTACACCGTCAAGAAAGTTTTTGAATCTTTTGAAGGAACTGACAGCAATTCAGCTTGATAAAATGACAGAAGTACGTATTTTTTAATATAGCAAAATTACAAATATGATATTTAAGATGTGTATGTTCTAATACATTCCTCAACCTGTTATATTGCCAAGCTTACATCAGTGATACTTCAAATGAATGTAAACTTATCAACTGAACAAGGTGGTGATTTTACAAAATTTCAAAAAGTTGATGTTCAAAGCAATGTGTAACTCACACCAACATTTGTACTCAAGGAAAACAAAAGAACATATTCAGGGACTACTGTGAAACAATAAAGGATGAAGATACAAAAAACACTTTAAAGTTGTTTTTTAATCTCCAAGATTTTCTATGCACAGTTTGGTTTTAATGGATTTGTGATTTTGGTACTAAAGACATATTGGAATAAAAGAAAATTTTCTGCTTTTATACACAGTTTGGTTTTAAATTGAAACAAAGAGGAATTAAACTCTTATATTTAGTTATTAGAAGAGATAGCTTTACTTCAAAGTTTTTTTTTTTATAAAGCAAAGGATATTAAGATGGTTATAAGTAGCTGAGGTAATGCTTATAGGGTGCATAAATCTTCTTATTCTGTGGACTATGACATGGCGACCCCTTCTTATCTACCATTCTACATGCTTGTATTCAAGTTTGAAACTAATTAAGCCCTCTCTCTTAATAATGAAAACTATGGTCGTATGTCGAGTTCGTGTTTGGTTCAGCTATGAGTATTATGTTACATGAACCAAATAAAACTTAATAAATATAGGTTAAAAAAAGACAAAAATTACACAAAACCTATTCAATTTGATGAAAGAAATTAGAGTAAACAAATATATAAAAAATTTGTGTAAACAAATACATACCTGTAAGGTTGTAAGCAGAAGAAGAGAAGAAAAAAAAAATCATATAGTTGGTATTTATTATGAATTATTTGATATATATACACTATAGATTGAAGAAGTTGATATGAACAAAAAGTCTAATGTTAGTCTAATTTGTGAACATATGAATTATAGGAAAAGAAGATAAGAAAAAAATATTATATTAGTCCCTATTGTTATCTTTTGGATGAAAATTGATGACATGTCTAATGGCCAAAATAAAAAATAGCTTCCGTTGATGTGAGAATAAACTAAAATTTTATTTTGGCCGTTTTCCATGTCATTAATTTTCATACAAGATATAATAGTAGGGACTAAATTGACACGAGACTGAAAAGTTAGGGACTAAATTGATACAATTGAAAGGTTAGGAACTAAATTGAAATATGGTGTAAAAGATAGGGATCAAATATATACTTTACCCTATAATTTATGTAAAAAAAAAAAAAAAAAGGATTAGATGAAGAATCACATGTAACTTAAACAAAAGATAGCAATTACAATTTTGTGTCTATCCATTAGGTGTTTTAAAAAAAATAAAAAATAAAATAAAAGGTTGATATTAGTAGTTGTATACACATACTATGATTTTTTATTTTTTATTTTATTTTATTTTTTTTTTGTGATTATTAGCTCTTTGTCTTTGGTTGAAATCAATCAAGGGATTCCACAATTTATAGCAGCCAAGTATTTTAATCAAATGAATATTGTGGACAACTAAATTTCTAGTTTGAAATAAATCAAACAAGTAAAATAGTTTCACAAATATGGATTTGTATTGGTGAATATATGGTACAATTCTCTGAAATTACAAAAGAGTGATCCTCTGATTCGATCTCCTTGAAAGACTTGTTGATTGGAATTATAATAATGTGTTTTTGACTCGAACACCAAATAACCTTCAATTTGGCTGAAGGATGGATCAAAGACCCTTGAAATAGAATTACAATGAATCTCTGGCTATAAGCTTGTTAGAAATTCTTTATTCTTCATGTTCTTCGCGTGCTCTTTGAGGGTTTTGTGGTGGGAGTTCTTTGAGGCTTTTGAGGCTTGAATCTGTATAGCTTCATTGATTTACAATTTCTTGAAGTTTTTGGAGGCTTTTGAGCTAGATTCCAACAAACTTTAAGATTAAGGAAGGTAGTTTGGATAGTTCTGCTTTGAATATTCTTCGATTCTGAGGTTGAAGTTCTTTAAGGCATTGAGGCTTGATTCCTATAGAGTTTCTGTACTTCTGAGTGCTTCTGAATCTTCTTTGATGCTACTTATGCTTTGGACGACTTGTTATGTCCCAAGATGTCTTAGTATGTGTCCCAAGATGTGTTGGTGTGTCCAAATGCCTTAGAAGGCTTCTGTGCTATAGGAGTTTGAGGATGGGTGAGTGACATGTGGCAAAGTCTTATTGGTGACATGTGTCACAGTCTGATTGGAGGAGGTTTAATACTTTTTCTCCAAGACATGTGGCATCTTTTGAATGGCCGAAATGTCTTGATTTTCAAGGTGACACATGTCAGCACCCGATTGGATTGCTTATGTCATTGCTTACATGCGATAGGCTGCTTACGTCACTGCTTACACACGCTGATGTGTGATTGGTTTTTTGCATGCTTTTTATGCTTTTATTTCAACGACACTTGGCAAATTTCTATTGGGTTCTAGATAGTGATAGCAAAACCTAGGGTTGTCCATGGGTCGGGCTAGGTTGGGTTTGTGCCCAACCCAGACTCAACCCGACATTATTGGGTAGAGAAGATTTCAACCCACAATTGACCCAAATGAAGTTTCAGATCAACCGGGTTGAGTCGTATTGGTTTTCGGATGTGAATAGGTCAGTTTCGAGTTTTCCAATATTGCCGGATTTTGGCTGAAATCTAGCCAGATCGAGTCAGATTTGGTTGGATTTAATGAGATTTGGCCGATATTCCTTCGAATCTATGAAAATTTGGCCAAGATTTGGTCGAGATCTAACAAGATTTGGCCAAGTTAGAGTCGGGCTAATCAGAGTTTTGGCAGAGTTTGAGTAGATCTGGGCTAGATTCACCAAATTTAAGCATATCTAAGTGAAGAAGAGAGCAGATTTGGGCCAAATTTGAGTAGACCTGAGTAAAGGAAGGCCAAACATGGCTAGATTAGAGCTGAGAAGCGCTAGATTGTCGCCGGATCTAGGTAATTTTCGGCCTTCTTTGAGTTTTTGTCAGGTGGCTTAGGTTTTTTAGGATGAAACCTACCACTCGACCTGCCGGAGTTGGGTTCTGAAGGTTGAGGCTCGTCATCGACCCATCGGAGGTGTCAGTCCAACCGTGACGGGTCGGTTCCAGCCAGGTTGGTTGGTTCCGGCAAGTCTTCAGTTTGCATGGACACCCCTAGCAGAACCTAGTAGCAGTACATGACGCTTTGTAATTGGCCGTACTTTGTGGACTTTGTAGTATGAAGTTTCAACTTGTGATAAGTTAGGAATTTTCCCTCTCTACAAGTATTCTAGTAGATTGTTGACTCCACTCCAAATCAATATACTATTTTATCCTAATCAGTATCTTATGTTAATCAAATTAGTATTTTTGTACATTGTTCACTCTCGCTCTAAAATAGTATTCTATTTTATCCAAATCAGTATTCTATTTTAATCAAATTAGTGTTCTACTAAATTTTTAATTCCCACACCCAAATCAGTATACTATTTTATCCATATCAGTATTCTAGTATGTTTTAACTAGCAAGCTTAACCAGTTAAGTTACAACATATTACTTCTAAGAATTGTATTTGTATCTACAATTTTTTTTTTTTTTTTTTAATGAGTTGTATCTACAACTTTTTACATTCTTTTAGAACATGAAAATTTGACTTTAAAATGTTTATAAGTTGTATGAGAATATGATAACTAATAAGCTGGATAAGATGGAACGAGTGTGGAGGAATTGAAGAAGTTTTCGCAGTATTTTGGGTTTAGTTTGGAGAAGCGGATAGTGCGAGGCATTTGCATTTGAAGGAGAGGATGTTCAGATTCCATTGAATAGAATGTTGTTACGGAGTGACCAAAAGTTTATGCCAAGTGGAAATGAAATTTTGGCATGGTTCTTTATGATTCCCTTCTTTTGGGTTTGCTAAACTTATGGTCTGTGTTTTATTAACAAGAAAGGTTTTGCATGTACAAATGTAAACCACACATTTTAACATAGATACACTTTGTTCTCTTTTGTATTCTAAAAAGTTAGAAAGAAGAAAAGTTGATTGTGGAATGTTATGTTATATCATTGATCAATTAGACGATTAGTGTACCCTTTTGGAACGTTAAGTTCTTGTTCAAACTTTGATATTTCAGTACTATTAAATTCAGTGAACAAGTAGAAAATGTAAAATGGAGCCTTAAGTGCTCCGTCCCTCCCCATAACCTAGGTGCACTATCTTCTGCATATCCTTTTTCTTTAAAAAATTACCAATGTACTGAGCAAGTCAGTGGTAGTGTGGAACTATAATGCCTGTGTGGACATTCTATACTGCTTCATTCACAACACTGACTTGCATAGACTATGCAAAATAATTTGAAAATCTATTTTTAATGAAGCAAATTCAATGCAGTAAGCAAACCAGTAAGTAAACATGTTTAAGCTTATTTAACCGTGCTGAATGACAGGTTACTCTATGGTGGTGGTAATCCTTTCATGCTTAAATTTTAACCTACTGAAGGAAACATCAACTTTCCTGCTACCCGTTACATCTTCACTATGATTACATCTACAAAGCGAGCACAACCACACATACATAAAGAACAGGCCATGAATATCCAGGAATGCCGGCCATTTAGCTACATTCTCCATCTATTTGAAAAACATTCCATTAATGGTCAACAAATATGGACTGGGGCCCCGGAACACAAGAAAAAAACATTGCTGCACAATTTGGTACCATTAAGAAATTCCTTGGGCCCGACACAAAATTGTTAACTAAATTTAGACTCCCATGTTTTTTTTTTTTTTTTACCAACCCAAGAAAAAAGTATCCCTGTATCTTCATCGATCAGAGGATCCTTTTTGGCATGTTAGTATTCAACGTATGCACCAAGTAGACAGAGGCCTGGTTCTTCACTGTAATTTCTGTGAACTCTAAGGTCCAATCAACCTTCCAGAATGTTCATCTTCTATTTTAGATTCAAAACAATGTGCAGTGCAGGTTTTTTGAGACATTTTATCAAACACACATCATGCATTATTATTGCAACCATTCCCTACATATAATGTGATCAAAGAACTACATTGCTGTCAAAAGAACTACCTAGAATTTCAACAATAATAGAATACCATAATACCTCCAAAACATAGTCAAATAACAATTTTAACAATAAACGACTCTAATCAAGAGTATAGTCGAAACAGACAACACAATAATTACAGTTCCAAAGCCACAAAAAAAAAAAAAAAAAAAAAAAAAAAAACGCTATTTCCAATTCTTTCAAAATCATCTATGTTTGTATGTGCAATCATAAGGATATGTTTTGAAAATTATATTACTTACACATACTAAAACAATAAACTGATCTAAAACTCATATCCAAGAGATGCATAGACATGGGGATAAACAATTAGACAGAACCATTCACCTCAGAAACTTCATAAAAATCTAGGTTGAGCATGACTTCGAGCAAATCCATCTGTTGGCTAGGTTGGGCATGCCTATCCGCCCATCTGATTGAGAATCTCGAATCTGTTTAGCCTTGCTATCATCTGCTGGTCATCGCTTTCATTCAATCTAATGGTAACCGGAATAAAAAATATGATGGGGCAATGAGGAAAGATTTTGAAGGAGATTGTCAAATTTCGGGAGGCATGATGATAGAGATGGTCAGATTTTATTTTATTTTATTTTTATCGGATTTTAGAAATAGAAAATCAAAATTTTTGTATATAAAATCTGATTTTTTTTTTTTTTTCTGAGTTTTTCAACCAAATAGAGAGAAATTGTTTCAAAATTGTGCATAGGAAATACATTTTACAAGAGAGTGAGAGAAAGAAAGGGAGAGAGGAGTGTATAGGGAGGGAGATAATTTTTTTTTTTTTTTTTGAGAAAGCAGTGTTTGTTTTGTTTTTTTTTTTTAATAGTATTTTATATGTAGGAATATGAAACGGGTTTGTAACGGCTACCTAGGGATGGCCATGGGTAGGGTATGGATCGGGTATACCCATACCCTACCCGAAAATTTTACCCATGGATACCCGAATATTAATACCCATTAGTATCCATACCCGAATCTTACCCGGATATATTATCCACGGATATCCATACCCTACCCGAAACCCATTTAATTTTTTTTTTTTTAAATCCAAAACATTTTAACTTAAATTATTACCCCTCCACGTATATTTTTTCCCACTCTTTGGTCTGTTACTATTTTTTCCCAGCACCTGTTGAATCTGTCTGGTGACAGTAGCACCTCAGGATCTCCATATCGTAACCGGCTCAACGAGAGTGCTGCAGCTCCGGCGACGGCCACTGAAGATCTCATGAACATCGAGCTCGTCGTTGATTTCACTCTTCTTGATGATCCGCCTCCGACACCGTTGGTCTGTTACTATTTCTGTTAATCTTACCACCTGTTGAATCTGTCCGGTGACAGTAGCGCCTCAGGATCTCCACATCGTAACCGGCTCAACGAGAACGCTACTGCTCCGGCGACGGCCACCGAAGATCTCATGAACATCGGGCTCGTCGTTGATTTCATTCTTCTTGGTGATCCGCCTCCGACACCGTTGCTAGAGCCGGCGAATCTTTTCGACAACTGGAAGAATCCTCTTCATCGAAAAAACGGCGATTTCATTCCTCTGTAGTAGCGAAATGAGAAAACTCTTGGCTTTGTTATGGATCCAAACGTCGATGGTCGTTTGCTCCAGAAATTTCCTCTTCTGTACTGCCATGGTGACGTTGTTGCCAGCTCCATCACCATCCTCTCCGACGCTAAATTCCGTTCGAATCCAAACAAGTACGACCGCTTCAATAGGAAATCTCTTCCGTTGAATCTCTCCTCCCAGTAGTTATTGTGATTGCTGTTGTTGTTGTTGTTGTGGTTTCTCATCGGAGGGTCTGAGTGACAGTGAGAGAGAGAGTTTTTTTTTTTAATACGGGTCGGGTTTGGATAATATCCATACCCTACCCGAATAATTCGGGTAATATCCAAACCCTACCTGGTTAAGCTCTACCCATGATGAACCGGGTATTATCCAGAACATTTGGATCGGGTAGGGTTGGATATCCATTACCTAATGGGTATGGCCATCCCTACGGCTACCCAACAGTCCAAAATGTTGTATTTTTTTTTTCTTTGAGAGGAACTTAATTTTTTTTGAGAAACTTTTAAGATGAAGAACGTTGTATCTAATGAATTAGAAAATTGTAGCCACATGGAGTAAAGAGGAGTGGTCAACAAAAAGTTAAACGTTTCAGCTAAGAGTGGTCAACAAAAAGTCAAATATTTTGACTATTAGTTATTATATAGATATAGATCTAGATCTAGATATGGATATAATCATCATATATATATATATATAGATAAGAGCATCCACAGTTTGGTATTTGGCACATTTGCCACACCAAACACCAAAAATGCCCCTTTATTAGATGTGTTAAATGTGCTAAACTTTTACAACATGCTACAGTACCATCACAATTTTGGCACGGTATGGACAGATGTTGCATAATATATAATATTATTTTATTCTCGTTTTCTCTCTCCTCATCACAGATATCACTCTCTCTCCATCTTCTCACCTCTGTATTCTCTCTCATCTCTGTCTTCTCTATTCGTCTTCCACAGCACACCGATCACCAATGGCCGCCACTCAACGCCGCCGATCTCACCAAAGACCACCACATGATGCTACCGTTCATTTGTCTTCTCTATTTCGCTTTGGGTTCTTTTTTTTTTCCTTTTTTCTTTTTTCCGTTCACCTTTTTTGGCTGTGGTTTGATGGGTGGATTCGGATGGGCAGATTGGTGGTGGGTGGGTTGAGATGGGCAGATCGGTGGTGGGTGGGTTCGGGTTGTGGGTTATGGTGGTAGGCGAATCGGTGGCAGTGGGTGGGCGGCTGGTGGGCGAATCGGTGGTGGTGCCGATTTCTGTTTTGATCTGTTTTTGTCTTTGTTTTTCTGTTTTGGTGGTGGATTCGGCGGCGGTTGATTTTGGTGGTTGTGGTTTTTTTTTTTCCTGGTGATTGTGGCCGCAACAATTTTTCTGGTTGTTGTTGTTGTTGTTGCAGTGGTGGTTGATGATGATGATGATTTCTGATCTGTTTTTGTCTTTGTTTTTCTGTTTTGGTGGTGGATTCAGCAACGGTTGTGGGTTGATTTTGGTGGTTGTGGTTTTTTTTTTTTTTTTTTTTTTTTTTTTTTTTCTGGTGATTGTGGCCGCAACAATTTTTCTGGTTGTTGTTGTTGTTGTTCCAGTGGTGGTTGATGATGATGAGGGGAGGAATTTAATATATTATTTTAATATGTTGTAAATATTATTTTAATGTATAAAATTGAAGGATAAAACATCTGATAAATGAGATGTTGTAAAATAATAAAATAGGCTTTTGATGTTTCAAAATGGCATTTTTTTTACAACGTTTGCTGTGGATGCTCTAACTCACGTACATAAGTTTTTTTTAATAAGTAGTAAGATCAGATGACTTGTAAGTGTTTTGATAAGTAGTAAGATGAGATGGCCTTGCCGTACAGTAAAAAATTTAGAGGTTGTGATTCATTCAGGGACAGATCCAGGAATAAAGTGAAGATTTTTTTTTTCCTATTATTTTCAAAAAAAAACAAGTGAAAAATATTTAATCTTTGCTAACTATTTGGTATTTTGCACGAGTTAGCTACTTTTTTTTTTTTTTTTTTTTTTTACGTAACAATAATTTTACTACTTATTCAGTTATTTGTTCTGATCGTTGATTAATATTTCCTCTTTCATACAGAACAAGTCCTCTCGTGCAATAGCCAATAAGTTTGTATAAAATTTATGTCTTTTACATAACAAAAGACTACTAATAGATTAAGGCATCTGTGTGTGTCAAACCAATTGGATTACTAACTTTAATTCATTTCGGCGGAGTACAATCAGAGTTATTAACCTTTGATTTTGATTTTTTTTTTTTTTTTTTGTGATTATTAGCAAACAGAAACTTCATTAATTAGAAAAAGTCATAAATACATCATGGAGAAGAGCTTGTATAATCAGAGTTATTAACCTTTGATTTTAGTTTTCAAAGAACAAAAAAAAAAAAAAAAAACCCTTTGATTTTGAGATTTCATCATGGCATTTGTGGTGCAGATGAATTGTTGTTTAATATATTATTTATTGAATTGTTGTTATCAAATTTTTAGTAAAATATTTTTTAATGAGAAAATTTTCTTTTGTAGCCAGGATTTTGTTCATATCAATAATTCTCTCTTTAATTAAAAATTGAATTGAAAATATGTGGTTGCACTAAATTATAAATTGAAATAATTTTTTAAAGATGAAATTCTCTGTTGTTTTAACACTTTTTATTATTATAAATGTTTCATATTTGATTTTTATTAAACATTATTTTTCGTATCAACTTCTTCTTTTCATTATTATTATTATTTTGTCGTATTTGAGGGGTAAACTTTTTTTTTTTTCATGTCAACTTTATGAAATTTTTACATCTCGTTCCTTCTAAAAATAACAATGTTATTTTTATCTTATCAATTTTTCCTCCACGGCTTTATCAATTCTGTAGATAGACACAAAAGTTTAATTAATTTTATCTTATCAAATTTAATTCTTTAGATATATTTTCTCAAATCAAATTGATTTATGGATAATCTTTAAGTTACATAAAAACTCTATCATCTATCAAAAAATTCAGAATTCTATTTGTCTATATTCACACACGTCTCTCCCCCTCACGTCTCTCCCTCTCGACAGAAATCCTATTCGTTTCTCTATAAAGAGAAAATCCACACACACATCTCTCCCACAAAATTCTCTCTTAGTGGGTTTAGACTATAGACTCCTAATCTCTTACCAAGGAAGTCATCTCTATAATTTTCATAGTTTGCGCTATCACTACCAAGAAAATCATAATTTTCAGTTTGCGCTATTGCTACCAAGAAAACCATAACAATGTGAGTAATCCTTCATTCTTCCTCTTCTTCTATTATTTATTTAATTTTTTTTAATGAAGAATATTATAAATTATGCCACGTGATATATAGACTAATAATTATTTACAAGATATTAGTTTTAGTTTGTGATGGGCTGCTTTAGGGTTGAGATTGGCTACTATGGCTTGAAAAAGAAGGATCTATTAGGATCAAAAAGCAGTAGATTTGGGAGCAAGTAAGAGTCTATCCCCTAGTCTCTATAGTAGCCAACCATATAAACTCCCGTTCGTGGACAAAGGTAACTATATAAAACTCCTTCCACAGGGCTGTATATTATTGTCTTCCCCAACAGTGACAGTGAATCATGCAGACGTTTGCCCTCCATCTCTTATACCATTTGGTTGGTTTGTGTTAGAAAGTCTAGAAAACTAACTTCACATAAAACTAAACCGCATATTTTTATGTATGTTTGCGTTTGCAGGTTTCAGGACCCGAAGGAATTTGATGAGGGAAGCAGCATATCTTTTGATATAGGGAACAATCAAGCCTATGAAGGTATATAATTCTGAAATTTTGTGTTTCAATTTGAACAGTCAAGTCTATAATTTAATTTATTTTACTAATTAGTTAATTTATTTTTTTTATAGTGCCTAAAGAAGATCCTGCTATTGCTAATACACAAAACAAACGAAAGAATCGTTCTCGAGTAGAGGATGCTGCTAGATTGGTTATGTTGATGGAAGACACGCATCGTTCCCGAGTAGAGGAGGCTGCTAGATTGGTTATGTTGGTGGAGGACGCGCATCGTTCCCGAGTAGAGGAGGCTGCTAGATTGGTTATGTTGATGGAGGGCGTGCAGCGTGCCACGCTTTGTTTACATGAAGACGTGGGTCAATTGCGAGAGGACATGCAGCGATTGCGAGAGGACGTGGAGCGAGACATGGGTCAAATGCGCGAGGACATGGATCGATTGAGGGAGAACGTGCAGCGAGACATGGGTCGATTGCGTGGCAATGTGAATCGTGGGTTGCGCACCATGACGTGGTTATCGTAAGCTAGGTGTGGTTTCGAGCTCACTCTTTGAACAAGTCCATAAAACTTCCAACCTTTTAATTTTGGGAAAAACTTGTTTTTTATTATGAGAATTATATTTTGGATGCTTTGGGATAATAGGAGTAGAGACCATCTGTTTGTGTTTGTGTGTGTTTGTTTTGTTTTGTTTTTTTTTTTTTTTTCGGTTGTTGGAAATATGTAAAAAAGGGTGTGTGAAAGAACATTTACCGATTTTCGAATAGAATATTGGATCCATCCATGCTAAGATTTCTAGTGCTTCATCGATTGGAGGATCCTTTTTGGCATGTTAGTATTCAGCGTATGCACCAAGTAGACAGAGGCCCGGTTCTTCACTGTGATTTCTGTGAACTCTAAGGTCCAATTAACCTACCAGAACGTTCATCTTCTATTTTAGATTCACTTCAAGCTGTCATTATTTATTCCAACCTGGGGAAAGGAAAATTAAGAATCATCAACATATACTTAACTCAACATAATAGGCTTTTAAGTTAAATCCCAAATTAGTCAGGGTTGGCCACAAGAATTCCTCTCCGCCATTTTGGCCTACATATGACCAACTTATTCATTCAATCATAGCCACATAGACCATGTATGACTGTGCATACATGTGCGTATATAGAGAGAGTAGTGCTATCGTAGGAAGCTTCCAACAAAATCCTCCAATAATAGTTAAATACCTTATGGCCCTGAGTTTCTTCAATTCCCATTCTATTATTGTACATTCAGTTGTTAAACAGAATGGCTTACCAACACAGGGTGGGGATATATTGCATCTTATCATGTTTAGCTGACACTCAGATCAGTTGATGCAAATGATAATTCATGTCTGCGTATGACAAAATGCTGAGACCATCATAAATTGCTACGCATCACGCTACTAGAGAAGATGAATCCAAGAAACCACACAGTGGAAGCTATCTAATAGATACCTATGGGTAGAACTCACCCATCAAAACCAACTTGCAAGGGAAGGGATTACACTTAATCAGTGTAGAACACTAAGATCATAACACTATTCAATGGAATTGTGTGTTCAGCATTTTTTGTGTGCTTGTATATCACACACATGCACACTAATATTAATGCATCTCTCAGTCTACTTACATGTGATTTGCATTACAAAAATATTTTGTTTTTAACACTAAAATAAAATTTTCACTTATAAAAAGAAAATGAGGTGAGGCCCAAGTACAGTGGGAGTACACTACGCCTATGGGACACTCAACAAAAATTTATATTAAAAAAAAAAATAAAAGATAAAAGATAAAACAAACATGTCGACAAAGATACCCAAAAAAAAAAAATTATAGGTAATAAGACTTTTATTGAAATAACTGAACATCGTGTTCATGATGGTGAACACTTTGAACAGGCAACAAAGATACAAAATATACAGAGAAAACTGTTTAGTTACCAGGGACTTGAGAGATTCAACTCTGTTTAGTTAACAGTTCAATGTCAGCCACAACTTCAGCAATTTGGGTGTCTTTAGAGGCCTTTGCTGCTTTGGCAATGTCCTCAACATCTTTTTTTTTTTTTTTTTTTTTGGTCAAGAGGCTGAATTATATTAGATTAACTAGTTACAAAAGGCAGCGTATTGGCAGTGGGCCTTAAAGAGTATAGACCGTGAACATCAGAGCTCAAAATTACATCAAGATCAAGGGAAGGGGGAGCATTTAATAGAATAAAATCGTTAACAACATCATTAACCAAGTCACAAGCTTTCTTGGCAAGGCAGTCCGTTCCTCTGTTGGCCTCCCTATATACGTGTCTGATCTTGGTCCACTGAAACTGATTGAGTAGGTATCTGCAATCATTTTAGAGTGAAGTGTATGAACTGTTAGGCGTTTTCCTTGATAAAACAAGATCTACAATCACTTTGGCATCCAATTCCACAGCCAAATGTGTGATTCCCATCTGTGAGGCAAGCCTGAGACCATCTCTAAGAGCCCAGAATTCAGCATTGATACTGGTCATGTCCTCAACATCACTGTCCAAGGCAATTTTTCTCACAAGACCATCAAGCATCTGTATTATGAAACAAAGCAATTAAATTACTAATTAATCCAATTGGCCAGATCAAAGGTAAAATATTATACAAATATATATTACATCACTGCTTACACTCATTGATGTGTGATTGGGTTTTTACATGCTTTTTATACTTCTATTTCAATGCCACTTGGCAAATTTCTCTTGATTTTTGGATAGTAATAGCGGAACCTAGTAGCAATATGTGGCACTTTGTAATTGGCCATACTTTGCGAACTTGGTAGACATCAGTGCCATTATGCTTGAGGGCGTGATCGTAGGCATGGCAGCGTGCATGATATTTAGGGAGGTAGAGAGAGTGAGCGGCGTGAGAAGGCGAGGTAGAGAGGTGTGCATGAGTGGTGAGAGGCGTGAGATGGTGAGACTTGAGAGTTGAGAGGCATGAGCATAGACGGAGCCATTCATGGACATTGCCCCCCCTAATTTTTTTTTTTTTTTTTAAATAATATAACTATATAACTATATATTTAGGTACTAATTTTAGCAACTTCGTTCAATAAAATTACATTTTGTCTAACTTATTGATCATTATAAGAGAAATGCTACAGCAACAAACTTTTTTACAACATTTTTATAGACTATTGAGATAGCAAATTCTTACTGGTTTGCATCTGAGTCCACCACTTGCATCACCTTTTTACTTACGAATAACTACTAATCACAACAAAAATTTGTAGATCTAGTACTTTCCTCCTTTTAAAGTCATAAACAAATTTATAGATCTTAAAAAAAAAAAAATTTGAGACTAATCAACAAATATTACCAAAAATAAACAACTTAGCACTTTAAAAAACTTTAAACAAAATAATTTTGTTCTTACCAACAAAAGACACACTCTACACACACATAAAAATAAAAAATAAATAAAAAAAATAAAACCTTTGCTGGTTAAGCAATGGAGCCAAAAGCCGAAGCCACTGCATAAAACTAACAATAAAACTGCCCCCCCCAAACTCCAAGTCCTAGCTTCGTCCCTAGGCGTGAGAGAAGTTAAAGAACATAGAAAGTGAGAAGTGAGAACTAAGATGAGAGTGTGAGAGTTTTAGGCTTAGGACTTAGGGTTAGGGGTTAAATGATGTAGTTTTAGGTGGGAAAGGACAAAAAATGACAAACTGGTCAGTAACTGGTTCGATCACGCCAGTTTCTTATTCTCAGGTTGAACCGGTCAGTTTTCACTATTTACCTGTTTTTAGGCTATTTTTGATTTTCTGCCATAATTGGACTAGACTAAAGGCTGGTTCCCTATTGAACTGGTTGGACCAGCTGGTTTGGTCCGATTTTTAAAACTATGGTTGCATGTCGAGTTCGTGTTTGGTTGAGCTGTGAGTATTATGTTACATGAACCAAATAAAACTTAATAAATTTAGGTTAAAAAAAAAAGACAAAAATTACACAAAACCTATTCAATTTGATGAAAGAAAATAAAGTAAACAAATATATAAAAAATTAGCGTAAACAAACACATACCTGTAAGGTTGTAAGCATAAGAAGAGAAGAACAAAAAATCATATAGTAGGTATTTATTATGAATTATTTGATATATATACACTATACATTGAAGAAGTTGATATGAACAAAAAGTCTAATGCCAGTCTAATTTGTGGACGTATGAATTATAGGAAAAGAACATAAGAACAAAATATTATATCTTTTTTTCTTTTTTTTTTGAAAATCTAAAAAATACAAATAATATTGCTATTTTTGGACGTGTAGTAATATAATTTATGTAAAAATAAAAAAGGATTAGATGAAGAATCATGTGTAACTTAAACAAAAGATAGCAATTACAATTTTGTGTCTATCCATGAGGTGTTCTAAAAAATTAAAAAATAAAATTAAAGGTTGATATTAGTAGTTGTATACACGTACTTTGATTTTAAAAAAATAATAATAATAACAATGATGTGAACAATTAGTGTAAAACCAAAATTCTAATCTCCTAGAATGCTAGAACTCATAAATCATAAATGAAGTAGATCTTCCATTGCTAATTAAATAAATCACTTAGAAATTATAGATAAATTAATAATATAATAATTAGACGAAGAATTTGAATTGTATTCAAATTGAAATTTTTATAAACTTAGAAATTATAGGAGAAGACGATAAGAACAAAAAAAAAATTATATATACATATATATATATATATATATATAAATCTAACAAAATTCCTACAATTTGGTGAAGTCACGTGGTGCAATTACGGCTTTTAAGTCCAACTTTTATTATATAGCATATGATGTATAATATATTTGTGGAGGCTAGAACAAGTTCCCCCGCTTGTAAGTCCATACAGCAGGTTATATAAAGTTGAAGACTCGGCAAAAAAAAAAATCTAAGGGCGACTAAGAACATAATCTGATAGACTTGGCTTTTGAAATTGATTGCAAAAACAAAGTGAGGAGAGAATTGACAAACCTTTTGATCAATCACTTGGTGGGGTTGAATGCGCGAGACTTCTTTTGCTTTCTTTATAAAAATGCTCTTTGTCAATTTTGGTTGAAATCAGTCAAGGAATTCCACAATTTATAGCAGCGAAGTATTTTAATCAAATAAATATTGTGGACGACTAAAATTTTAGTTTTAAATAAATCAAACAAGTAAAATAGTTTCACAAATATGGATTTGTATTGACGAATATATGGTATAATTCTCTGAAATTACAAAAGAGTGATCTTCTGATTCGATCTCCTTGAAAGACTTGTTAATTGGAATTGGAATAATGTGATTTTGACTCGAACACCAAATATTCTTCAATTTGGCTGAAGGATGGAACAAAGACCCTTCAAATAGAATTACAATGAATCTTTGGCTATAAGCTTGTTAGAAATTTTTTGTTCTTTATGTTCTTCATCTTCGAAGGTTTTGTGGTAGGAGTTCTTCGAGGCTTTTGAGGATTGAATCTGTATAGCTTCACTGATTTACGATTTCATGAGGGTTTTGGAGTCTTTTGAGCTTGATTCCAACCAAATTTAAGATCTAGGAAGATAGTTTGGATGGTTCTGCTTTGAATGTTTTTCGATTTTGAGGTTGAAGTTCTTAAAGGCTTTGAGGCTTGATTCCTACAGAGTTTTTGTACTTCGAGTGCTTCTAAATCTTCTTTGATGCTACCTATGCTTTGGATGCCCTGGTGTGTCCCAAGATGTCTTAGTATGTGTCCCAAGATGTGTTGGTGTGTCCAAATGCCTTAGGAGGCTTCTGTTTATAGGAGTTTGGAGATGGGTGAGCGACACATGGTGAAGTCTTATCGGTGACATGTGTCACAATCTGATTGGAGGAGGTTTAATACTTTTTTCTCCAAGACACATGGCATCTTTTGAAAGGCCAAAATGTCTTGATTTTCAAGGTGACACATATCAGCACCTGATTGGATTGCTTATGTCATTGCTTACATGCAACGAGCGGCTTACGTCACTACTTACACATGCTGATGTATGATTAGTTTTTTGCATGCTTTTTATGCTTTTATTTCAATGACGCTTGGGAAATTTCTATTGGGTTCTGGATAGTGATAGAAAAACCTAGGGCTGTCCACAGGTTGAACAAATTTCTATTATCGTACATTAAATTGTTAAACAGAATGGCTTGCCAACACAGGATGGGGATATATTGCGTCTTATCATGTTCAGCTGACACTCAAATCAGTTGTTGCAAATGATAATACATGTCTGCGTATGACAAAATGCCGAGACCATCATAAATTGCTAAGCATCAAATTGCTAAGCATCACGTTACTAGAGAAGATGAATACAAGAAACCACATGGTGTAAGCTATCTAATAGATACCCATGGGTAGAACTCACCCATGAAAACAAACTTGCAAGGGAAGGGTGCCCAAGAGCTACACATGGTTAAGCTTACACTTAATCAATGTGGGACACTAAGATCATAACACTATCCAATGGAACTGCGTGTTCAACATTTTTTTTTTTTTTTTTTTTTTTTGTGCTTGTATATCACACACATGCACACTAATGCATCTCCCAGTCTACTTACATGTGATATGCATTTCAAAATTATTTTGTTTTAACACTTAAATAAAATTTTCACTTATAAAAAGAAAATGAGGTGAGGCCCAAGTACACTGGGAGTACACTATGCCTATGGGACACTTAACAAAAATTTATATTAAAAAAAAAAAAGATAAAAGATAAAACAAACATGTCAACAAAGTTACCCAAATATATATATATATATATATAGATATATTATAGGTAATAAGACTTTTATTGAAATAACTGAACATCATGTTCATGATGGGTGGACACTCTGAACAAGCAACAAAGATACAAAATATCGAGTGAAAACTGTTTAGTTACCAGGGACTTGAGAGATTCAACTTTGTTTAGTTAACAGTTCAATGTCAGCCCCAGCTTCAGCAATTTGGGCGTCTTTAGAGGCCTTTGCTGCTTTGGCAATGTCCTCAACATCAATGTCCAAGGCAATTTTTCTCATAAGACCATCAAGCATCTGTATTATGAAACACAACAATTAAATTACTAATTAATCCAATTGGCTAGATCAAAGGTAAAATATTATGCAAATATATATTACATCATTGCTTACATGCACCAATGTGTGATTGGTTTTTTGCATACTTTTTATGCTTTTATTTCAATGCCACTTGGCAAATTTCTATTGGTTTTTGGATAGTAATAGCGGAACCTAGTAGCAAGACGTGGCGCTTTGTAATTGGCCATATTTTGTGAACTTGGTAGTATGATGTGTCAGCTTGTGATAGGTCGAGAATTTTCACTTCTACAAGTATTCTAGTAGATTTTTGACTCCACTCCGAATCAGTATACTATTCTATCCAAATCAGTATCTTATGTTAATCAAATTAGTATCTTTGTACATTGTTCACTCTCACTCCAAAGTAGTATTCTATTTTATCCAATTCGGTATTCTAATTTAACCAAATTAGTATTCTAGTAAATTGTTAATTCCCACCGCCAAATCAATATACTATTTTATCCAAATCAGTATTCTAGTATATTTTAACTAGCATACTTAACCAGTTAAGTTACAACATATTACTTCTAAAAATTGTATTTGTATCTACAATTTTTTTTTTTTTTTATGAGTTGTGTCTACAACTTTTTACATTCTTTTAGAGCATGAAAATTTGACTTTAAAAAGTCTATAAGTTGTATGAGAATACGATAACTATTTTCTTCATTAAATATATATATATATATATTTTTTTTAAATGTATTCAAATTTGCTAACCAGTGACCATTGTTTAGAGTATGGCCCCACCAATCATCTTCCTTATCCTCCTCAAAACAAAAGAACAACCACAAAACACAAACTCCTATCCCTTCCCCATAACACGTTTATTACATTTGGCTCTAAAACCCCAAAACACACGCATACATACATAAATGACAAAACACAGTACTTCACACTCTCTCACTCCCAACCCTTTCTTGCTCCTCCATTCCTACCAAAACCTCAAAACCCAACAAAACCCCTTCATCTCCTCTATACATCATGTTCCATACATCCCACCATCACAACCTCCGCTACCTTAAAGCCCTTAGCATCATTCACAACAAGAAGCCCCCCTCAACCAACACAGACACTAACACCTAGACTCGCTTACTGTTGTGCAGATAGGACCCCAGGACTTAAATCAATAATAGTAAATAAGCGGAAATCAAATAACAAGCACACACAAAGAACACAAGAATTTACGTGGTTCGGCAAACTGCCTACCTCCACGGAGATGACGAAGAAATTTCACTATAAAAAAATAGGGAGATAAAATAGTGTACAAGAACACTCTCAAGAAACCCAAATCCCAATACACCCTAACTCTCTCTAACCCACAAGACAAGAAAACATTATTCTTTCTTCTTATGCGGTTGTTGCTAGGTTTTTAGGAATTACTTTCTCAACTTGCCCTATAACACAAATCTAATATATATATATATATATATATATGTCATAGGTTGGCCATTACAAGGAGTTGCAATCCAACTTGTATTTGGTTTCCTAATACTGCTTGTATTTGGTTTATAATAACGAATTGGGCTTGGTAATTCAAACCACATGGGGCCTAACATCAACAAATCTCCACCTTGGCTTGAATTGATTAAGCTACACTAGCAAACTCCTCTATCGCCTCCACCTTATCCTTTAAGGGCTTACAAGCTGCAAACATCAACCAAGTCCAAGTAGCTCTTGAACTTATCTGAACTGGCTTTGTCAACATACTAGAGGATTCTCAAGTCTTATTCTTCTATAGTGACCCCATCTCTTCTACATCCCTGTAAGACAATGGATCTCCACTGCTAGTTATGAGAGCAAAGCTAACTATGTCTTCAAACCCATATCTCTGTGGTGCTTTGTGAACCCGCTTTTCTCTACCATTAGCAATTGAATAAGACTCTTCTTGTTGCTACTATGGATCAATCTCAACATCACCCTTATCACTGGGTGAATTATTCTCGTCAAACTCCACCTCAACAGTTAATTTCTCATGTGGACTATCATCATATGTCTTTGCTTCATTCTATTTCAACATAAAGGCATCATCAAATATGACATCTTTGTTGGTCACCGTTTTCTTTGAGTTTGGATCCCAAATCCTATAGCCTTTAACACCTTTTTCAAAACCAATAAATATGCATTTTCTTGACCTCGAATCCAATTTAGAATGCTCTCCACTCTGCACATGCATATAAACTGGACAACCAAAGATTTTTAGACTTGAATAATCAACAGGTCTACCTGACCATACCTCTTCTGGAATCTTGAAATCTATGGCTGAAGATGGAGATCTATTAATAATGAAGCTTGCTGTGTTAACTATCTCTACCCAGAACACCTTAGGCAACCCTGCATTCAATCTCATGCATCTGGCTCTTTCTGCTAGGGTTCTATTCATTCTCTCTACAACCCCATTCTGCTGTGGAGCTCCTTTAACTATGAAGTGACGAGTAATGCCTTCTAATTCACAAAATCTTATGAATTCTTTATCTCTATACTCTAGTCCATTATTTGTTCTAAGTTATTTTATTTTCCTGCCAGTCTGATTCTCAACCTGTGCTTTCCACTTCTTAAATATGCCAAACACATCAGACTTATGCTTCATAAAATAAATCCATACCTTTCTAGAGTAGTCATCAATGAAACTGACAAAATATTGAGCACCACTATGAGAAGAAACTAATACTGGACCCTAAACATCTGAATGAATGTAGTCAAGAACACCCATACTTGTATGAGAGCCTGTCTTGAAACTGACTCTATGCTGCTTCCCAAACACACAATACTTGTAGAAGTCTAGCTTGCATGTTTTCACTCCTTTCAATAAATTTCTCTTGTGCAGCTCTAACATACCACGTTCACCAACATGGCCAAGTCACATATGCCATTATTTTGTGTCGTCAGTGTTGGACTCCATCGAAGTGGTGATTGCAACTCTTCCTACAACTATGTTCCCAATCAATATGTAAAGTGTGCTTATTTTCTGTCCCTTCATCACCATTAAAGCACCTTTGGTAATCTTCATGATTCCACCCTTTGATGAGTACAAATAGCCCAAATCATCCAACACTCCTAAAGAAATTAAATTCTTTCTAAGATCTAGAAGATGTCTGACATTACTAAGAACTCTTACAACTCCATCAAACATCTTGATCTTCACGGTACCAATTCCAATAACCGGGCATGTAGCATTATTACCCATTTGGACCATACCACTATTATAAGCCTTATATGTGTCAAACAAATCTTTCTTTGGAGTCATATGATATGAGCATGCTGAATCTAATACCCAAGATTCCAGTAGAACATTGTTACTGGATGAGACTAAAAGTAAATCTACACCAACTTCACGGTCTTCTAATATTTCTTCAGCAACACTAACTGATTCTAAGGGCTTCTTTCCATTCTTCTTCTCCTCTAAATGCTCTTTCAACTCTTTACATTGATTCTTATAGTGCCCTTTCTTGTGACAATAAAAGCACTCTACATCTTTCTTTGCACATGATTTAGACTATGATATGTTCCTATTGGAGTTCCGTCCTCTTGACCTACTTCTACGCCTATTGCTCGACTCAGACTTAACAATAAGTCCATCAACCTGAGAACCATCACTATCTTGCTTCATCTTTATGTGTGACAAGAGAGCACTAGTCACCTCCTCGAGTATTATAATCTCTTTCCCGTACATCAATGTAGTCACGAGATGATCAAAAGAAGTAGGAAGCGACGCTAATAAAAGTAACGCTTTATCTTCATCCTCAAAATTCACCCCAAAACTTGGCAGTTGGGTGTTCAACATGCTAAATGTGTTGAGATGCTCCAACAGATCTGAACCTTCCTTCATATGCAAACTATATAGTTGCTTCTTCACTTACAACTTGTTCATCAGATTCTTTCTCATATAAAGGCCTTCTAGTTTTTCCCAAACCTCCTTTGAGGTCTTTGCTTCTAGGATGTTGTGAATGACCTTATCACCTAGGTTGAGATGAATAGCGCTAGCTGCTTTCTCATCCATCTCTACCCATTCTACATCCTTCATCGTTTCCAGTTTCTTCTCCTTCCCAAGCAAGGCCTTGTGAACTCTTTGTTGAATTAGGAGATCCTTCATTCGCCTTTGCCAAAGTGAAAAATTTCCCTTACCACAAAACTTCTCTACATCATACTTTGTGCTTGACATCTTTACTGTATTTAAAGGATTGAATCCTAACCTGGCTCTAATACTACTTGTTATGCAGATAGCACCCCAGAACTTAAATCAATAACAGTAAATAAGCGGAAATCAAATAACATGCACACACAAAGAACACAAGAACTTACATGGTTCGACAAACTACCTATTTCCATGGAGACGACGGAGAAATTTCACTATAAAAAAATAAGGAGATAAAATAGTGCACAAAAACACTCTCAAGAAACTCAAATCTAAATACACCCTAACTCTCTCTCACCCATAAGACAAGAAAACAGTATTCTTTCTTCTTATGCGACTGTTGCTAGGTTTTTAGGAATTACTCTCTCAACTTGCCCTATAACACAAACCTAATATATATATATATATATGTCATAGGTCAGCTATTACAAGCAGTGGCGGAGCCACATTGGGACCCAAGGGGGCCTTGGCCCCCCCAAAATATTTGAAAAAATTAGTATATATATAGTAGAGTTATTTTAATTAAAAAAAATGCTATATTCACAATATTTTTAAGATAAATCTTAAGTGATAAGTTATTATTGGCTGTTACGTGTGCGCAAAAAAGTTATTTAGTTGTGGATTAAAATTAGAACTAATAATAACTAACCACTTAGGATTTATTGTGAAATTGTTGTAAAAATATTGTAGAGATAGTACTTAAATAATTTTCCTCCACTACATAACCATGTGTGTGGTTAAAATACTTCCTGCAAAAGTAGTTGTGTAGCTGTGTAGGCTACTCTCACTTTCTCATATTTTTATTTGTTCTTAAAATATATAAATAATCAATGTATCATAACATCATAAATGTATATGATTAAAATATATTATTTTTATCATTTTATTTATATATAAAATAATATAACATGTATTTGGTTGTAGTTATAGCTATTTTTTTTTTATATTGAAATTTCAATGATTGTTTTTCTTTTATTTAAAAATCTTTAAATTATTAGTATTTTTTAAAATTTTAGTCATTATATTTAATGGGTGATAATTTAATTTGAAAAATCTAGGTTCATGGACAAGTTTAGGAGTTGGTAATTTAGAAATAATACACTTTTGGGTTTTGATTATTAAATTGTATGTACATTATTGTTAGTATGAATATAATTAATATATACACAGAAATAATTAATTGTCTAATTTTATGTTTGGCCCCCCCAAATATAAATTCCTGGCTCCGCCACTGATTACAAGGAGTTACAATCTTACTTGTATTTGGTTTCCTACCACTGCTTGTATTTGGTTTATAAGAACGAATTGGGCTTGGTAATTCAAGCCACACGGGGCCCAACATCAACACTTACCTTTGCCCACAACTCTTCACCACAAACTGTGACCCCACTGACTTCGCTCCAATTTTTGATTTCCTGGCCACCAAGTTACCTGCCACCACTGAAGAATCACGCAGCTTAATCCTCCACTGCACTCACCTTCTCTTTTCAAACATTGAGTTCTGTCTCCAGCCCACTCTGGATTATCTAAGGCAGCTAGGGATGGAGAATTTGAGCTCCCCGAGTAGTTTTAATGCGCATCTTTTGAACACACGAGCTAATAAGCTGAGAGAAAAAATTGGGTTCGTGAGGAGCATTGGTTTCTCTCAGGAGGAAGCTGAAAGGGCTTGTGTTAGATTGCCTGCCATGTTTGGTTATATATTGATAATAACTTGTGGCCAAAGTTCAAGTATTTGGTGGATAAGATGGAAAGGAGTGTGGAGGAATTGATGAAGTTTCCGTAGCATTTTGGGTTTAGTTTGGAGAAGCGGATAGTGCCAAGGCATTTGCATTTGAAGGAGAGGAAAGTTCATATTCTATTGAATAGAATGTTGTTATGGAGTGACCAAAAGTTTTATGCCAAGTGGAAATAAAATTTGGCATGGTTCTTTATGATTCCCTTCTTTTGGGTTTGCTAGATTTATGGCCTGTGTTTCATTAACAAGAAAAGCTTTGTATGTAAATATGTAAACCACACATTTTAACAAAATTTAGTCTGTTTTCTGTTGTATTCTAAAAAATTATAAAGAAGAAAGGTTAGTTTGTGGAACGCTATGTTATATGATTGATCGATTAGACAATTAGTGTACCCTTTTTGAACGTTAAGTTCTTGTGCGAACTTTGATATTCCAGTACTATGAAATTCAGTGAATAAGTAGAAAATGTAAAATTTGCTTCATTAAGTTATTGTTCATAAAAAAAAAGTAGAAAATGTAAATTGGAGCCTCAAGTGCTCCGTCCCTCCCTATAACCTAGGTGCACTATCTTCTGCATATCTTTTTTCTTAAAAAAATTACCAATGTACTGAGCAGGTCGGTGGTAGCGTGGAACTATAAAGCCTGTGTGGACACTTTATACTGCTTCATTCACTACACTGACTTGCATAGACTATGCAAAATAATCTGCTAATCTATTTTAATGAAGCAAATTCAATGCCACAAGCAAAACAGTAAGTAAACATCTTTAAGCTTATTTAACCATGCTGAATGACAGGTTACTCTATGGTGGTGGTAATCCTTTCATGCTTAAATTTTAACCTACTAAGAGCATCCACATTGGTAGAGCTATTGTTTTAACTATTTGGCACCACAAAAAGCTACTTTATCTATTTTTCCTATTCACTTTATAAAACATCTAACATCAGTGGATCTATTTTAGTTTTCAACACAATAAAATAACATAAACATCACAATAAAATAATATATCTATTACATTATTTTATTAATTTCTTTCTTTCTCTCTATCTCTATGCCATGCCTCTGTCCAGTCTCCACTCTCACTTCTCACTTCTCTCCCTTCATTTCCTAACAAATCTCGTCTCCACTCTCTCCTTCCCACCCATCACCATCCTGAAACCTTCTTCGCCGACGCTAGAGACGAACTCGTCGAAGCTCTCAAGGATCCTGTCGTGGATGAGGGCCTCTTGGGCCGCTGAGAACGCCAGCATTCTTCAATCGAGGTCGCAGGTTTGTGGGTTGTGTCGTGGGTTTGTGATCCTTTTCTCTACTCTAACCGATCTGCCGTTGATTTGTGATTTGTGATGTGGGTTTGTGTTTTGTGGTGTTTGTAGTTATGGTTGTGAGTTGGATTGTTTTTGTTTATAGCGGAGGTGATGTAGTGTGGATTACTTACTGGATCATTGGGATAATTCGATGGCATAAGGTAGGGGAGTTAGGCTGATAAGGAGTGGCAGAGTGGGTTAATGCTATGAGCGTGGTTGATGGTGGAGCGTGGGTCGACAGTGATGGCTGATTGAAGCGTGGGTTAGCGGCGATAGATTTGTGCTGGCTAGGCTCATGCAGATCGGCATGGTGGAAGAGAGACGCAGATGGAGAGAGAGTGAGGAGAGAGACAAGAAGAAGAAATGAGTAAAATAATCAAAAGTAGTGTGAATGCACAAATAAAATAAAAAAATTACCTTTCAGCTATTTATGGCTATGCACTGTAACTGTGGAGCCAAAAAATATAGATTTGGCTCCACCATTGTAGGGCACATTTTGGTCTTTGGTGGTGCTAAAATAGCAATATAGCTATTTAGCACTACTAATGTGGATGCTCTAAAGGAAACATCAACTTTCCTGCTACCAGTGTGGATGCTCTAAGGTTCATCTTCTATTTTAGATTCACTTCAAGCTGTCATTATTTATTCAAACCTGGGGAAAGAGGAAAATTAAGAATCATCAACATATACTAAACTCAGCATAATAGGCTTTTAAGTTAAATCCCAAATTAGTTGGGGTTGGCCTCAAGAATCCCTCGCCGCCATTTTGATCTATATATGACCATCTTATTCATTCAATTGTAGCCACATAGACCATGTATGACATTGCATACATATAGAGAGTAGTGTTATCGTAGGAAGCTTCCAACAAAATCCCCCAAAAATAGTTAAATAACTTAAGGCTCTCTTCCATCCCCATTCTATTATTGTATATTAAGTTGTTAAACAGAATGTCTTGCCAACACAGGGTGGGGTGTATTGCATCTTATCATGTTCAGCTGACACTTAGATCAGTTGATACAATTGATAATACATGTCTGCGTATGACAAAATCACAAAAAGCTAGAGAACTTCATAAATTGCTAAACATCGCACTTTAAAATTGCTAAGCATCACACTATTAGAGAAGATGAAATACAAGAAACCACATGGTGGAAGCTACCTAATAGATACCCATGGGTAGAACTCACCCTTGAAAATCAGCTTGCAAGGGAAGGGTGCCCAAGAGCTACACATTGTTAAGTTTATATTTAATCAATGTGAGATTCTAGAATCATAGCACTATCCAATAGAACTGTGCGTGTTCAGCATTTTTTTGTGCTTGTATATCACACACATGCACACTAATGCATCTCCCAGACTACTTACGTGTGATATGCATTTCAAATTATTTTTTTAACACTAAAATAAAATTTTTACTTATAAAAAGAAAATGGGGCGAGGCCCAAGTTCACTACGCCTATGGGACACTTGACAAAAATTTATATTTTCAAAAAAAAAAGTGATAAAAGATAAAATAAACATGTCAACAAAGATTAAATAAAAAAAATTATAGGTAATAAGACTTCTATTGAAAGAACTAAACATCGTGTTCACGATGGTGAACACTCTGAACAAGCAACAAAGATACAAAATATCCAGAGAAAACTGTTTAGTTACCAGGGACTTGAGAGATTCAACTCTGTTTAGTTAACAGTTCAATGTCAACCCCAACTTCAGCAATTTTGGCGTCTTTAGAGGCCTTTGCCTCTTTGGCAATGTCCTCAACATCAAGGTCCAAGGCAATTTTTCTCACAAGACCATCAAGCATCTGTATTATGAAACACAGCAATTAAATTACTAATTAAGCCAATTGGCCAATTCAATGGTAAAATACTATACAAAAACATATTTGATACCAAAAATTTATTTCAGTGCAGTAAGTCTATGCTTCAGTTAAGTTTGTTGAGTTTTTCTCACTAACTTCCAAACCCTTACCCACTTCGTGCTTAACATCACATCCAGCTTAATGAACCCATGACATCATATACAATATTATATACTGCTTTACACTTCCTCTTGCATGCATATGAAACTTTGCTCAGGGCAATGAGTTTTTGTGTTTCCAATAAAAGGTGTTATATTTCCCAGATCTCACAACATATTAGTGTGCACCATTGAGCATCCTTGTTTCAAGCATGACCCCAATATTTCACCAACAAATATGAGATGAAGAAAAGAGAAAAATAAATAAATAAAAAATCTTGGCCTGCTCCTTCAGTGATTACATTTTATCTAACATGATGGTTAGGCTAGGACAGAAGATTTTTATAAAGCAGTGAGTGACCATCGATGGCCTATTTTTGCAAATTTTTTCACAATTGTTTTAGCATTCACAAAAAGAATTATGAAGTGCCAGCACAGAACTTTGGTTTCAATGTACAGCTCAAGCTTTATCTAGCACACTCAAAATTACAAGTTTGACCATCTTCAAGTGAGAAATATCAAATCATTTTCCCTCTGGACCAATCAATTCATATATAAAGAATATCTGTATTCCAAAAATGAAAGCATACTTTTTAAAAGTCTAAAAATTATATGGCCAAATCTCCAGTGAATTGACCTACTATTCAGCAGAAACATAAATAGATTAATCAACAGATACAAGCGAACAAGGCCAAAATAAAAAGATACCAGAGATCCAATGGCAACTAAAACACGGAATTTCGAATCAACTTCTAGATTTTCCTCTTCCACAATCTGTTAAAAGAAAAGGAAAAAAAAAAAGTACTATGATGCATGAATATGAAGATTGACATTTCTTGAGAACATCAAGAAACAATGTAATCCATCTAAAACAAAAGGCTAAGCATTTGGCTGGTAATGTAATCAAAACATACCACAAGAGCTGCTGAAAGAACTTGAGATTGACCTTCTTGATCCTTCTTTTCAATTAAAAGCACAGCGTAACTGTCAAGCTCACCAGAGAACTAAAAGTTAGGCAACTTAACTAACAAGGTAGTTTAAAAATGACACACAAAAAGTTTATATATATATATATATATATATAATTACTCTTAGTATAAAAATATATGCCTAACTTCTACCTTTCTTTACTCTTTGAATGACTATAATATATAGCTATATAATAACTAATAGTCGAAATATTTGACTTTTTGTTGTCCTTACCTCATTGCACCATGTGGCTACATAAATTAATGTCACGTCTACCATTAAAAAAAGTAGAACAATGTATCTTTTCGGTGGTGACTTATTTAGTTTCAGTGGGTAACTACTTATTATTGTTTATATCCGCTGATTATGTTGTGTTTTCTTCTTTCCGTTTTTTCGTTTTCTGTTTTTTTTTCCCTGCTGCAAGAACAAACTCAGCGAATGTTGTGAACCAAAAACAGAGTGTCCTTGATGCTACTGCTATTGGTAATTCTTTTCTTCACAAACATTAGTTGGTCTTGCTTACTCTTGCATTAGTTGGTCTAACTCTTTCAACCCACACCGTTTCAGTGGGTAACTACTTACAGTGAAGATTGTGGAGAAAAAACAGAGTAACCTAGCACAGTTTGTGGAGAAAAAGCAGAGTAACCCACAAAATCCCTACGGTGACCTTCCACTAGTTTAGTAGAAATATTGTTTTTCCATTGTATGTTTTGATTTATACAACTTTAGTCAATTTTCTAAATTACGCCATGTTTGCTTTGGCGATAGAAAAAAACAATGTTTACAGACTCCGATTTTGATGTTCTTAGTGTCCATGAAAGATTTCACAAGATAATTTCCATAGGTTCCAGCCTTGCATCATTAGGAGTACTGTGCTGAAAGTTATCGGTCTAAATTAAATTTTATATTGTACTCATATCTGTAATGCATTAAAGATATAATACAAATGGCTGTTCCTAGGCAGATCAAATGAACATGAATGGATTTGGGTGAACATGGGTTATAATTTGGGTGAACAAACCTCTTCTTCTCTTTTTATTTTTTTATTTTTTATATTTTATTTTTATAAAAAAAATATCTTTGTTCTGTGATTTTGGATAAAACTCAGTAACTTCATCAACTTTTGATTTCATGAAAGTATCTGTGTGTAAGCAATTAGCATTGTGGGTTTAAAGATTTTGTCTTGGTTCATTGTTATTGAAATCTTTGTGTTTGTCCTCTATGTGTTTGTTTAAATTCCCCAGTGAATAGTTTGATTTAGATTAACTTTTTTCTCTTCTCTCTGAATCTTGGGTTTTCCTTTTTCAGATTTTAGGACTCAATTTCTGAATAAAATTTTGTTATTGAAATTTAATCTTCTCTACTTATGCAACACAGTAAATTCTCTCTAACCTCCACTACCAATTGAGTTTGGTCTTGTGCTATATTATTACTTTACTTTTTGTTTTCATTGCTGCATTTGAATTTGGAACATGATATAATCAAGGAGAATAAAGTTGTAATGGGGTTGAAATAAGTTGTATATATTTTTTAATCTGTATATGCATGGTATTTAGAGGTTGAGTTGCATTGCCTTATTGTGTGTTTGCTCTTCTTGCATATACGGTAGTTGGCAAAGAACATTTTTTTTTTTTTTTTAAGTTGCAAAAGAACTTGGTTCAAACAAAACATTTTTATATTCTAAAAGTGACAAACTTCTGCTTTCATGGATTTTTAAAAGATAAAATTTAGTTATATTTGCATTTGTGTTCTTAGTTTGATGTATTGATTTTGCATGGTCTGCTTTACTGAACACAAAGACATTCGTTGGATCCTTTTGGTTGGACTTCGGATATAGCTCTGAACAGAACCACAGTATTGCCTCCAGGTTTCTAAGGCCCACATGGCAAAACAATATTGAACCTTTCAATACTAGAAGAATTCAATGAATATCATATATTTAACTGTTAAGTTGATATAATAATAATAATAATAATATATAGTTTAATAAATGTTTGAAACGTATAGCTGTTAGCAAATGTTTTAGCTACATGATTTTATTTTACGAATTCAATTTTAGTGTTGTAATAAAATAAACCAAAATTAAATTTTATATTGTACTCAATATCTTTCCCGTGCATTGCACGGGTTAGCAACTATCTATATAATCACTAATAGCCGAAACGTTTGACTTTTTGTTGACCTTACCTCATTGCACCATGTGGCTACATAAATTAATGCCACGTCTACCATTAAAAAAGTAGAACAATGTATCTTTTCAGTGGTGACTTATTTAGTTTCAGTGGGTAACTACTTATTTGTTTATATACGCTGATTATGTTGTGTTTTCTTCTTTTCGTTTTTTCGTTTTCTGTTTTTTTTTTTCCCCGCTGCAAGAACAAACTCAGCGAACGTTGTGAACCAAAAACAGAGTGTCCTTGATGCTACTGCTACTGGTAATTCTTTTCTTCACAAACATTAGTTGGTCTTGCTTACTCTTGCATTAGTTGGTCTAACTCTTTCAAACCCACACCGTTTCATTGGGTAGTTATTTATAGTGAAGATTGTGGAGAAAAAACAGAGTAACCCAGCATAGGTTGTGGAGAAAAAACAGAGTAACCCACAAAATCGCTACGGTAACCTTCCACTAATTTGGTAGAAATATTGGTTTTCCATTGTATGTTTTGATTTATACAACTTTAGTAAATTTTCTAAATTACGCTATGTTTGCTTTGGCGATAGAAAAAAACAATGTTTCCAGACTCCGATTTTGATGTTCTTAATGTCCGTTTTTCTGTTCTCTATGAATGTTGGGTTTTCCTTTTTCAGATTTTAGGACTCAATTTACATTCGGTGGTCATATAGATTTTGATGTTGGATTACATAGTAACGTTGGGTTACTATCTTTTGTTTGCTTTTTGTTTTCTTCTCTCCATTTTTCTGTTTTTTTTTTTCCGCTGTGACAACAGACCCAGTGAAGGTTCTTCACAAATATTAGTTGCTCTTGCTTATTCTTGCATTAGTTGCTCTAACTCTTTCAAACCCATATTGTTGACATTTCGTTTTCTGTTTTGTGTTTTGTTTTTTCCCTCTGTTAGAAGGAACCCAGCAAAGGTTGTGGAGAAAAAAAACAGAGTAGCCCAGCAAAATCATTACGGTAACTGATTTATTCTTTTCTAATATTATTACTTTTTCAAACAACAACTTTAGACAACCTTACAATGCAACAGTAAAACGAATATAGTAAATAGAATATGTTTGTTTTGGCGATTTAAAAACAAATGTTAGACATGTTGATGAGAAATATAAAAACCATGGAAGAAGGTTTTTGGCATTACAGGAACTGTTCAATTTGTCAACAGATTGTATATTTCTGTTTTATTTTTTTTCCTTAATAATAAGGAATGTTAATAGCTAAGACATTGAAATTTTGTGCATACCATTTGTTTGATAAAATGCCTTACTCTTGGCTTACTTACTCTTACTTACCGTATTTAATATAGGATTCATTTATGACAGTGCTGATTTGTAATGATGATATAGGATTCAATAGATTTTTTTTAAAAAAAAAATCAAAGTAACCTTAGTATTATTATTACAATAAGAAGCTACGAACATGTGGCTTCTAATATATTAAACGTAGCATAAACACGCTATGATTATTAAAAAAGAATAATCATGAATTTCTTCACTATTAGCACAAAAACTTTTATTCCTCCATCTCATATATTAAATGTAGCATAGCATATAGGTTCAAAAATCAAAAGAGATTTACAAAAACAATCACAACAGAAAACTAGAACACCAAGAAATAAGTTTTTCTTTAATTATAAAACTCAATCACATATTATACAATGGTAGAACTTTGTTTCTAAGGTATTTAATTTAATGCTTGGTAAATGAGTTTCTTTTGGAACATGTGGCTCCTCCTGCCACTGGTTTGAAGCCATATCATATCTGTAATGCATTAAAAATGGAAAGCAAATGGCTGTTTCTAAGCAGATCAAATAAACATGAATGGGTTTGGGTGAACATGGCTTATGAACCTAACTGATAGTTTAAATTTTAAAATTAAAAAGTTATAATAAAACTTATTTTGCAGGTCCTTTCATTTTTGGATAAAGAGCTGCATACTTTTTGAGGGAAAGAGCTACATAGTTAACTGTGTCAAGTACAGGTTTGTTAACAATTGCTCTATTTTTTAAAAAAAGTTTATGTTGCATTTCTTTTCTACATATTCATAATAATTATTAATGTTATCTTCAACAAAAATTTACAGCATAAAAATGCTAATTAACAATAGATACATGCTTGAAAGAATATTCCCCTTTTTAACGTCTATTTGCTATCTTTTATTTATACAATAATAGTTAAGATTTGATCTTCTATAAATACTATGTTTTTTATTATATCAGTATGGAGTCCACTTTATTTTCAAGAGCGAGAAGAAAACTGATTCTATCACAGAAACGAAACAGAAATGTACCTACCAAATTTACAAATTCTTCATTAAAGGGAAGTCCTTCAGATGTTTCAGTAACTAGAAGAATGCTGTTAAATAAAAAAAGAAATGTTTCTGATGGTGTATCCAGTTCCTTATCTTGTGGTGATGCTTTACAAGGAGATGTTTCAATAGAAAGAGACTCAATTTCTTGGAATGTATTGTCGCACACTACTATTCATGAAACGCAATCATTGCATTCTGGAAGCAATGATGAAACATTTGTAAGAAGAACTCGACGGAGACAATATAAGCCTGAAGCTGAAAATACAAACTCATTAGTGAATATATTAGGAAGAACTATTGTGAATGAAGATGGGAGTGTTACCACCAATATAACTGAGCAACAATTGCCTTTGCTAGAAGGTAGCATTCTATCTGCTGCAGCTGAAGGTATATTAAGAATTCTATTATATTAAATAGAAATTTTGCTTTGAAGAATTCGTTTTTGATTTTGTTTACATCTTAGACCTGGAACGGACAAATGATAGTGAAAGCTCAACAATGAATATTACAGTTGCTGAACATGATTTTTGTGATGACTCTGATAGAGAAGCAAATAATCTTTCAACCTTTGACCCTAGACGAAAACATCGTAAGTATTACAATTTTTAGTCCTCAATACCAACCTTAAATATTAGGTTCCCAAAAAATGATCCTTCAATTTTTTTGTAGGAAAATTTATGGACGCAATGAATTTAGGACCTCCAACACAAGTATGTGAACACTGTGGAGCTCAACTTTGGTATGAGGAGAGAACAATTAAATCTAGAAAGCCTAAGAAGCCTAAATTCAGTTTATGTTGTTCAGAAGGCAGAATTGAACTTACATTTTTGAAGGATCCTCCACCTTTTCTTAAAAGATTGCTCAGCATAAGCAATGATCAGAGATCAAATAAATTTCGAGTGGGGATAAGAATCTATAATTCTCTCTTCGCTTTCACTTCTTTGGGAGGTAATATAGATCGTTCAGTGAATAATGGTACTGCTCCATATGTTTTCCGTCTAAATGGCCAAAATCATCATAGAATTGGATCTCTTATTCCTGTTGATGGCCAAAAGACACAATTTGCACAGCTTTATATTTATGATACTAAGAATGAGATAGCAAACAGAATTGATGCCGTTACATCTGTTGATCATAGAAAAGATGTGGATATAGATATTGTCATTGGATTATTGAATATGTTAGACAATTGCAATCAATTGGTCAAGTACTTCAGGATGGCTAGGGATAGATTCAATGAGTCTGATCTGCATGATGTAAGGATACGTCTTATTGGAAGTCGCAATTATGATTCTAGACAATATAACTTACCTGATAGTACTGAAGTTGCTGCTATTATTGTTGGAGATTTAAATACTGAAAATTGTGAAAGGGATATTATTGTTGAAAACCAGAGTTCAGGATTGCAGCGTATATATGGAAGTCATCCGAGCTATATGGCTTTACAATATCCATTGCTTTTTCCTTACGGTGAGGATGGGTATAGATCTGATATACCTTATAAGAATTTTGATGGAACAAGATCTAAAAAAAAAAAGAATCAATAACAATGAGGGAATATTATGCTTTTAGACTTCAACAAAGATCTCATGAAGGTAACACATTATTGCTTGGTGGAAGGCTTTTTCAACAATTCATAGTCGATGCCTATACTTCCATTGAAGAGGAAAGATTACAATGGGTAAGGCAAAACCAATTGAAATTAAGATCTGAACTATATGGTGGGCTTAAAGATGCTGTGCTTCGTGGTGATACAAATCCAAAAACAGTTGGAAAGCGGATCATCTTACCTTCCTCTTTTACTGGAAGCCCAAGATACATGGCTCAGAATTATCAAGATGCAATGGCTATATGTAGAAGGGTAGGATATCCAGATCTGTTTATGACATTTACTTGCAATCCAAAATGGTCTGAAATCACACAGTGCTTGGAATTTATAGAAGGCCAAAATGTTGGGGACCGACCAGATATTGTAACAAGGGTTTTTAAAATAAAGTTGGATGAATTATTACATGATTTGAGGCATGAATCTCATTTTGGAAGAGTCATTGCAGTAGTATACACAATCGAATTTCAGAAAAGAGGTCTTCCGCATGCACATATTCTCCTTTTCTTGGATCCAAAAGATAAGTGCCCAAGCCCAGCAGACATTGACAGTATTATTACAGCAGAAATACCAGATCCACATAAAGATCCAATTGCTTATGAAGATGTAAAACAGTTTATGATGCATGGGCCATGTGGATATGCAAACCCAAGATCACCTTGTATGGCTAATGACAAATGTACAAAACATTTTCCAAAAAAATTTTATGAAGAGACAACTATCGATGAAGAAGGTTTCCCCGTTTATAGAAGAAGAAATGATGGGAAGACAATAGTAAAAAATGGAATTACTTTGGATAATCGGTATGTTGTGCCATATAATGTAGACTTACTGGTAAAGTACCAGTCACATTTGAATGTGGAATGGTGCAATAGATCTCGATCGATTAAATATTTATTTAAATACATAAATAAGGGACCAGATAGAGTCACAATTGTTTTACAAGAAAATCTGCCAGGTACTGATAATGACGAACAACAACCAAGCATTGTTGTTGATGAGACCAAAGCATATTTGGATTGTAGGTATATTTCAGCTTCTGAAGCATGTTGGAGAATATTTGAATTTCCGATTCAGTTTCGAAATCCACCAGTTGAAAGATTAAACTTTCATTTAGAAAATGAAAATCCCATTATATATCCAGAAAATGCAAATTTGAACAACATTTTACAAAGGCCAGGAATCAAAGACACAAAATTTACTGAATGGATGAAAACTAATGAAGCTTTTGAAGATGCTCGTGAGTTAACTTATGCTGAATTTCCTACAAAATGGGTATGGCATCAAAATGTTAAGCAATGGAAACGAAGAAAAGGTAGAAAATGTATTGGAAGAGTATATAATGCTCACCCTTCAAGTGGAGATCGATTTTACTTGAGAATGTTGCTTAACATTGTCAAAGGCCCAAAAAACTTTAAAGAGATAATGACTGTAAAAAATATTACTTATCCTACTTACAAAGATGCATGTTATGCACTTGGGCTTCTAGATGATGATAAAGAGTGGCATGAATGCATAAATGAAGCTGCACATTGGGCCAGTGGCAAACAGTTACGCCAACTATTTGTTACCATACTCATGTTTTGTGAAGTATCTGATCCTTTAATTTTATGGGATTCTAATTGGAAAATTCTTACGGAAGATATACTTAATAGACAAAGACATATCTCCCATTTCCATGATTTGATATTATCTGATAGTCAATTGAAAAATTATGGCTTGTATGAAATTGATCAAATCCTCCAACAATATGGGAAATCTTTGAAAGACTATCCTCAAATGCCTCAGCCAGATGTAAATATTCTTATTCATAAAAGAAATAGACTTATTGAAGAAGAAATGTCATATAATATAGGAAGTTTGCAAAGAGAACATGAGATCTTGATATCTGGCCTCAACAATGAACAAAGAAATATCTATAATTCTATAATGGAAGCTGTTTTTTCTGAAAGTGGGGGCATGTTTTTTGTCTATGGTCATGGTGGAACGGGAAAAACATACCTTTATAGAACAATTTTGGCTGCTGTAAGATCAAAAGGAAAAATTGCTCTAGCAGTTGCTTCTTCAGGTATTGCTGCTCTTTTACTTCCTGGTGGCCGGATAGCACATTCACGATTCCACATTCCGATTAATGTTAATGATGAGTCAACCTGTGAAATAAAGCAAAAAACACAGACAGCAGAACTTCTTTTGAAAACAAGTATAATACTTTGGGATGAGGCACCAATGGCAAATAGAAATTGCTTTGAAGCTGTTAATCGCAGCCTTCAAGATATACTGCAGATTGAAGATCCAATGAATTTAGAAAAACCTTTTGGTGGCAAAGTTGTGGTTTTAGGTGGTGATTTTCGGCAAATACTTCCAGTTGTGAAAAAGGGAAGACGTGAAGATATTGTCCAATCTACAATTTGTCAGTCACACTTATGGAATTATTGTCATGTGTTTAAACTACAACAAAATATGAGACTTTTGCAGAACAATATGAGTGAAATAGAAGGATTATCTGTACAAGATTTTAGTGAATGGATTTTAAAAATAGGTAATGGTGATTTGGGAGAAGGTGATGGTGACAATAACATTACAATTCCTCATGATCTAATCATCCAACCTACACAAAATCCACTGGAAGATATTATTAATAGCACATACCCTGATTTGAATGCTCAATACATGGATGCAAGTTACATTGAAGAAAGGGCAATTCTTGGCCCTACAAATGAAGTTGTAGAGGAATTAAATGACTACATAATCTCATCAGTAAATGGAGTAGAACATGAATATTTGAGTTCAGATTCTATTTGCAAGGCTTCTTTGAATGTTCCTGATCAAGACATTTTATACCCTATTGAGTTTTTAAACAGCTTAAGATTTCCTGGATTGCCAAATCATAAGTTGACATTAAAAGTAGGCTTGCCTATTATGTTGCTTAGAAACTTGAACCAGAATGAAGGGCTTTGTAATGGAACAAGGTTGATTATTACAAAGTTGGCTACATGGGTTATAGAAGCAAAAATTATTACTGGCACTAATATAGGCAACTGCGTGTTCATTTCGAGGATAACATTATCTCCAACTGATTCGAAATGGCCTTTTGTTCTAAACAGGAGACAATTCCCAATTTCTGTGTGTTTTGCAATGACAATAAATAAAAGCCAAGGACAGTCATTGAAACATGTGGGAGTTTATTTGCCTAAACCAGTTTTCAGTCATGGACAATTATATGTTGCAGTTTCTAGAGTAACAAGCAGAAATGGGTTGAAGTTCCGCATAATTAATGATGAAACTGATCAAAGTTGTGAAACAAAAAACATTGTGTACAAGGAGGTTTTCACCAAACTTATTTAAGTTGTTGGTCATATAAGGTAAAATAAATTTATATGTTAAAATGTCATATATACATCTGTACAACTCTTCCATTTTAGTTCTTATTAATGTGTTTGACTTTATTTATTTACTATTATTCTACCTGGTTACTGCTAAAGAAATGAAACTACTATAAATTAAATGTTTGATTACCATCGAAATGCCATCACTTTATTTTACTAATTATCATATTGAATGATGTATGCAGCCAAAGGTCAAAAACTTAAAGATGATGGAGTTCAGTTTTCTTAATTAGCTTTCAAACAAGAGTGACAAGTACAAAATCAAAATTAGAGTATCAAGGATGTGGGATGCTGTAAATAGAAACAATCAAGAAATTATCAGTTCAGATATGATTCTTATTGATGAACAGGTTTGTATAAGTTTTTTAAAAAAACACAGCAAAACGTTTCTTATA
Source organism: Quercus lobata (assembly GCF_001633185.2). Taxonomy (NCBI): domain Eukaryota; kingdom Viridiplantae; phylum Streptophyta; class Magnoliopsida; order Fagales; family Fagaceae; genus Quercus; species Quercus lobata. The sequence goes on along the minus strand of NC_044914.1, from coordinate 41,500,360 downwards.
CATTATATATATTATTCACTTTATATACATTCAACTAACATCTTTTGCTTGCAGAATAATGCAATACATTCTACCATTCATAAGAATATTTCAAAAAAACTCAAACCTTTTCTGAAAGAAGGGCAGCTGTATGCATTATCAAACTTTGAAGTTGGTAATTGCAATGAATTCTATAGGCCAATTCAAAATGAGCAAAAGATCATATTCTTGCCAACAACCAACATTCAAGAATTAACAGAAACTGAAGTCAATATACCTCATCATAAATTTGAATTTGTTGACTACAACACCATCGTTCAACGACTTAACAACCATGTCCAGCTATCAGGTATTAAATTGACTAAATATAAATTTTGCATTCTATTATTGTTAGAAAATCTTACATTATATTGTTGTTATATAAAGTAAATTATATCATTATCATAAATGAAAATAACTAACATTAGAATTTTTATGATGCATAGATATTATTGCAAAAGTGGTTGCTATCGGTCCAATTGAACATCCTATCATTAAAGGATCAAAAGTTGCAATGAGAAACATAACTGTGATGACTATACAGTACGTTTTAATTCTTACAAGTTCCAATACATTGAATATATATAATATAAATTTACATTAATAACAATATTTGAACAGAGGAAATAAAATAAAGCTTACCCTTTGGGGACCAGTTGCAAATGAAATTGATGATAACCTCTTCAAAAGGAATCCGGGACCTTTTATTATAGTTGCTACATGTCTAATTGTGAAAACTTTTAAAGGTCAGTACATTGTTTCTTTCATTTGCATATTTATAACTACATTAATAAATTATATGTGCATTTTAAAAAATTCCTCCATATAAATGTAGGGGAATATAACTTATCATCTACAAGCGGAACAAAAATTTATATAAATTTGGAGATTCCAGAGACTTCTGCGTTTATGGATCAGTAAGTAATCTATATCTTTTTAGCAATATATGTTATATAATATTTTACAGTATACGCAAGCTTATACTAACTTCTTTATGTTACAATCATAGGGACGTGAAAAATGATCATCTTATAGAAGAGCTGCCAAGACAATTTAAGCCACAAAGAACAATTGAAGAAGAGATGAATAATAGCAGAAGAACCATAATTGAAATACTAAACATGGTCTGGAACTCTGAAAATAAGGTAAGGGAAAAGGTCTTCAAAAGAAAAATCCTAAAATGAAATTGTCAATGGCATGTTAAATTTTACAAATAAATCATTCAATAAATTTGAAATTCCAGGAGACTATCTTCACCTGCCATGGAAAGATTACAAAAATTGAAACAGCTTTTGGTTGGTACTTTATGTCATGCGAAACATGTCGTAGAAAGGTTAAACCAAGAGGTGAACATTTGTGGTGTGATCGTTGTAACAAACTGGCAGGCTTCCCAATCCCAAGGTATGTATAATATAAAAGTATAACTATATATATATATAAAGAAAAGTGAAAAAAAAAATTAATTAAAATTATATCTACCATGCCTTCTTTCAGGTATAGAATTGAACTGAAAGTTGAAGATGACACAGGATTGACAACATTCATTTTATTTGATTCTATGGCTGAAAAATTACTCCATATATCAGCAAAAGAACTTATAAATAAATGTTCACAGGTGAGAATTTGAAATTCACAAATAGTACTTAATATATTCTTTACTATAATTGATCTTACAATTTATGTCCTACTATTTCTACAAGGTACCTGAAGAGTTTGACATGCCTATGCAAATAGCAAACCTTATTGGGAAAACATTTGTCTTCCAATTGGAACTCAATGATTATAACCTCAAACAAGGATGGGAGATCTACACAGTAAAGAAAGTTTTTGATCCTGTTATGCAGATTGACAATTCAGTTAAACTTGATCAAATAACTGATGTGAGTACTTTTATATTAAATTTAAATAAAAAAATTAGATATTTTTAATGTTACTTATTCATATCGGAATAAAATTTACACTATAGTCTTTTAACAGTATTATATGAGCGATGCTACAAATGATTCTGACAACAACTTACCAAGTGAAAAAGATGCTAATCCTACAAATGATGCAAGTCATGTACAGCTCACACCTATTGCAGATCGACAAAAGAGGAAAAGGAAACAAAAACTCCTTTAATATGTTGAAACTTATGTTACAAATTATTTCAACTTTTCTTACAATAATGCAATCACCATTAGGAAGGTGTTCTGCTATCTGTTGGGAATAGATAAATGACCTTACAAAATAGTTAACGAAGGAATAGGTGATGTTAAATATTCTGAGAAATTGATGTTAATGGTTTTGTCTACATGTGTATTGGTTATATTTGATGGATGCATGTTATCCACCTGTTGTATTGGTTATATTTGATGGATGCATGTTATCCACCTGTTGTATTGGTCTTACTTGATGTATAAATGATGGTCCACCTGTTGTTTTCTCATATTTTTGCCAATTTACTGGTTTTGCATGATTGTCCACCTGTTGTATTGGTTTCAATTGATTCATGCATGATAGTCCACCTGTTGATTTCTCATGATAGTCTACGTGTTGTTCTTACTGACTAATGTTTCTTTCAACTTTCTTTGCCTATTGCTTTTACTTTTCATCAAAGAAGAGACTTTTACCTTTTGTTAAAAGTGTGGAAATGTGCCCTGACCCACGTGAACCCTTTTTTTTTTATTTAATTATTTATTTATTTTAAGTAATTTTTATTATTCATCCAAAAAAAAAAATCATCAAAAGTATAATCTATGTATTTTCTTTTATTTATGAATTATGCTAGGACCACATAAATCAGCAAAATTTTGTGTCACATGGTGAGTTATGATTGGTAAAAGTATGTTCTCACATGGCCCATTGACACATCTTTGCCAATTATAACTCGTCATGTGGCAAGTTGTAGTACAAAATTGTGTCCATTTATGTGGTCCTAGCACAATTCTAAAGGTTAAACATATATGTAAATTATCATTTTAAATATTTGCAACAAATTATATAGATTTTGAATAATGAATATAAAAAATTAGAGGTAAACCGAAATCGTACACCAGTATTAAATGGTATCGAAATATTTCGTTTTTTTTATCAAACTGAAATGGCCACGGATGGTATTGACTTCATTCTGCTATACTATGCAGCATATCTATTAAAAACGCACTATAATAGACTATATAATAATATATTTAATTTTTATATTTAATATGTTTGCACAAAAAAATTACTATAACCCTATATATAGTAATTTTAATGTGTTTATAATACGTAATATTAGAAAAGTAAGTCGTATGCCTATCATGCACCTTTCATATATAATTCAACCTTACAGCGGGTATATTCAGCAAAAAAAAAAAAAAAAGGTTCAAAAATCAAAACAGATTTACTAAAACTCAATTACATGTTATATATTTTCTAAATTTTCTTTACTTATAATGAATGATGATATATTCATCATGTTTGTATGTGTTGAGACAATGTTGACACTTTTAGATGGTTCTTGGACTTAAAAAATCATTATTTTTCATTTCAAATGTCTAAAACGTATAGCTGTTAGCAAATGTTTTAGATACATGATTTTCTTTTACAAATTCAATTTTGGTGTTGTAGTAAAATAAACCAAGATTAAATTTTATATTATACTCAATAATTTTCCCGTGCATCGCACGGGTTAGCGACTAGTATATATATAAAACCGAAGCCCCTGCTACCTCTACAATTTTCCACGACACTTTTTTTTTTATTCTTTTAGATGTTTTATTATATTAGAATTTATCCATTTAATCCCCCCACACACCTCCCCAATCAGCTTTCACGTCACCTCTCTTTTTTTCTTTTTTTTTCTATCTTTTTTTTTTAATTCTTCTTAACTATATATATATATATATATTATCAAATTAGAACCCTAATCCAAGTTACAACTCCCTCTTCAGCCTTCACGTCTAAACCCCACAACCTCTCTGTTTTGTAATATACGCCAAAACTCGATCCTCCTGCCGCCGCCGCCACCATGGATCACTGCCACTACATCGATTTCTCTTTGCCTCTCCATCATCGCTCAATCCAGCCCATCATGTTTTATTTTGAGGTAATTAAAACATGTTTTTTACTCTCCTTTAATTTCTATATATTGCTCTCTCTCTCTCTCTCCGCTTCAATTGTTCATGAAATTTTGTTAGTTTGTGGTTGTGGGTTGCTCTGGATTTAAGTTTTTTTGTTTTTGTTTTTATGGAATTTTGTTGGTTTATGGTTGTGGGTTGCTCTGGATTTAAGTTTTTTCTTTTTTTTTTCTTTGCAGATTTCCACGTTTTCTTCTTCTTACTTTGTTGTCAAATCTATGGCAAAGAAGAATCACGAAATTTTTGTAATTAGATTTTCTTTTTCCCTTTTTTTTTTGTGCAATTTTTATTGGATTTTTGGTTTCTTGGGATTCTTCTATTTGGTTTTAATTCTGGGTTTGTTTTAGTTGATATATAGTGTTTTTCTCATCTTCATTTTACATTGGTTTGGATTTTCTTTTTCCCTTTTTTTGGTTATGCAATTTTTATTGGATTTTTGTTTCCTAGGATTCTTCTATTTGATTTCAATTTTGGGTTTGTTTTGGTTTGATATATATTTTTACTGTCGTATTCATTTACATTGGTTTTCCCTTTTTATAAATTATTATAATCTTTGGATCTTATTATATGATAGCCTATGGAATGTTATGTTGAGCTGCCACTATTTTGGATTTTGTGAGAATTTTTTTTGAAGGTTGGGGTTGGTTAGTATTGTTGTTTATATTGATGCTGGTGTTGCTGCAACATGGTACTCTCTTTTCTTTTTAAAATTCTCTCTTTTCATTAAGTTTTTTTTTTTCTTACATGTACACAAGCCGTTTGATAAAATTTGTAAGTGATTTTTTGTTGTTGTTGTTCTGGAAGTCTTTATACATGGAGAGTGGTAAGGAGGAAGATAAGTAGGGAATGTGATGATGTGTTGTTGATTTAATCAAGGTGAGATGTATTTGTTGGCCTTATTTTCTCAATGTCATTTTTTGTGTGATAAAACATGACTGTCATTTTTTTTATGCTTTTTCAATTGAACCAGGATGGAGTTTTTTTTCTCCAACTTAAATGAATGATTGGGTTTTATGTACTGCACCTATTCTTTGAACTTGCTTTCAAGTTTCACATGATTATATTCTTTAAGAAAACATGTACATACTCCAAATTAAAAGGTAGACTCTAACTATTTGTATTAAAAATTTGTTGTTTTTTTCCTCTTAGAATATACTTTTAAATCCTTTATGAGATTTTGTGTTACCAATATTTGCTATAGTTCAATTTGTTGTATAATTTATAGTGGTGGAACTACTGAGTGTGTATTTTGGTTTCTACAATGAAAATGGTTGGTTTGAGATCTCTAAATGTGACAAGAATTATTTGTGAAGTTGTGAAATTTTGTTTAAAGGTGGGGAGCAAAATTTTGTGTTGGGCAGGAAACATAGGCAACCACAAAATTTTAGAGGATGGTTAGAGATGATCACCCGGAATGGAAGTGGTGGCTGGATGGTATGGATGATATAATATATTAAGTAAATGTTTTGAGTTGTTGTGAGAGTGAATATTATTTTTTCACTTTAACATTAGAGAAATCGTTGCATCAATAATAAAATTTATATATTATTTTTATTAATATATTTCATTCTATTTTTCTCCTCAAAATTTTGATAGAGATGGTAGTAGCTTCAAAGCACACACAAGTAATTTATTCATATTATTTTTTTCCTATAAAGTTTTATTCTCTCATCATCACCATTATCTACTCATCAATATATTTTAGCGTACCAATTAATGAATTTCCAATAGGTTTAATTCTTTTTCTTGGTGATAGGTTTCAAATTTGCTACATAGAACGTTTGGTCTTTGTTTTCCTTTTTGTTCTTGAAAAGATATAATAATTTCATCGTTAGATGATAGTTGGAAATATTTACAAATTTTCAATTAGTCCAGAAATTTGATTTTCTAGGTTCCAGGGATGAAGGAGATCAAGATTTCAAAGGCCAATTTGATGTAAGCCGTGGCTTTTGTGATGGGTGGAATTCAGGAAGCCTGCAATGATATTTAAATCTTTCAACGGTATCATATACATAATACCAAGTTTTGTATTTTTATATTCCCAGTATGTGATATATTGTTTTAACCAATCCAGTTGATTGTATTTTTATACTCCCAGTATTTGATAATTGTTTTAACCAATCCAGTTGATTGTATTAGTTGCGGTGGAGGTTGGCTATTATGGTCAAATCGAAACCAAAAGGCATGTGGATGAAACTTTGAAGTTAGTAGTTGATTTGGTGCAAACAACCTATACACTTGATGTGGAATATATGGAAGCTTAGAGAAATAATCAGTCTAGATAGCCTGTTGAAGGGTGTACATGGGCCGCCTCTATAGATTTGGGGCTTCAAGTAGTAGAGATAGAGTGTGAATTTAATAGTCCGGTAGATGAAGTAAAGTCAGTAGGACCTACCAATTTGAGCATTGGCCACATCCTTAATGACGTTAGACTACTTGGTAGTTGGTTCTTCTATTAGGAATATATTTTTCTCTTGTGGCTTTCTTTGAACAAACGGACCAACAAAGAAGATAGCATTTGAAGCAAAGAACTGGCTAGGTTTGCTAGACAATGATGTATTGGATGGAGGAGCATCCTCCATGTATTAAGACTCTACTAAACAGTATTGTACCTGCTCGTTGAAAAAAAAAAAAAACCCAAATGTATTTGTAGCATTTTTCAATGGAATTTCTTGCTTCCTTTCGGCATTTTTACTATAGTGATACTCCAAAAAATTTTAAATCAAAATTTTTTTTTCTATTAAAAGTTGTGCTATTACCCCAATCCATTAAAAATCACTACTCATGTTTTAGTTTTTAAGTTGTAATATCTATTGGACAATATAGTATTTTGTGTTTAAATGCATTAATATTGTTCTTTTTTTAAAACCAAAAAATTGTCATATTTGAATGATATCTTGAATAATCACTAACTATATATAGTATATTATTAATGTCATCTCTTATTTATAAGCATTTCATTTAATTATATAAGTTATTCCAACTAAAATAAAATGAAATGAAGATTTGAAATAAAATTTTAAACTACCATAAATAAATATTTGATATAAACTAAAATTAATAAAATTCTCTTTTTAAAATATTATTTTCAATAGTTTTCCCGTGCATCGCACGGGTTAGCGACTAGTTAATAACTAATAGCCGAAGTGTTTGACTTTTTGTTGACCGCTCCTTATTGCGCCATGTGGTTACATAAATTTATGCCACATGCCTACATTTAAAAACCTAATGGTTGTATCTTTTCATTTGGTGGATTAAACAAACCGTTTCAATACAATTTTACTACCGTTACTATATCTTTTAACTCTCTTTTTGCGCATTTACATTCACTTCTTATTTCTCCCAGTTTTTTTCCTGCCAGACGAGTACAGAAATAAGAAAACAACATTATTGGCGCTATATTCCCTTGATGAAAAGGTTAGAAACTAATTTGGTCAACCGTGATTGAGAAATTGCTCTAAGTATTGATCATGATGTTATACTATTCTTTTTTTTTTTTTTTTTTTTTTTTGAGAAGATGGTGTTATACTATTCGGTTACATACTTTTTGCCTTACTTTGTGTGCCAAAGTTACACAACATATATATTGTTATTTGTGTAACGTTTGACTCAGTAAAATGAGTTTAAATTCACATTTTTTTTGGCTTAATGGCTTTGATTATTTATTTAAGCATATTTGGTTATTGGAGTTATTGTTTTGTATTTCCTCATCTCCATTCAAATTTTAACATTTGGGTTTGAATCGGGTAGTTGCTAATGGAGATTCGGTTTAAAGCAGTATTACGGGTTGTTTTAATCTTTTCTTATGGCCATAATATAGAGTGAGATTGTATTATAATTTATGAAATGGCCATGACTTCGACACTATAATCAAGAAGTAGATACCTCTTTATACTGATACTTTAATTGTTGGCCATTGTAAAAAATTGAATCCTGCGCATTTGCTTTATTTTAATATTTTGCTCAAAGAATGGTATTGTGTATTGTTATTGGTTGAAACGTTGTCTTCAATATTAATATATACCCTATTAACTATTCTGTGTTGTTGGCAGTTTTATCAATTTTATTACTTGTGTTCTAATTTGTATAAGATTTTATTACCATGCTTGGAATGGCCAGACTTTGGTGGTAAAATCAAGGCATAACGGCAGTTAAAATCAAACATGTGGCATTTAATGTGTGTTTGGCATATTTGCACTTCACAATTTATTCTTCTTATCATTTCATCATTGAATACTGTAATAAAAATATTTTTATGTTTTAGTTGAAATTTATTTTAAGTTTGAATTAGATTTTCCCACCATATTAATTTATAGTTTATATATAACTGGTTCTTAGTCCAATTATATTTTTTGGCTTTTTATGTGCAATAGTGTATGGGCACAAAATTCTCCCCATGACACAACCAAATTTATTGGGTTCTACAAATAGCAATTTTGAAAAAAGTCCACAAGTTTCTTGTGTTTCTAAAAATGATGAAAAAGAAGAAGTTGAGAAAAAATTATCAAATGAATATGAACTACTATTCATACCGAAATGTTTATGACTCTTCAATATGCACATTTTCATTCAGTATGCATATTTTCAGTCAATAGACACATTTTTATCCAATAGACACATTTTCATTCAATAGACACATTTTCATTCAATTTGCACATTTTTATTTAATAGGCATATTTTCATTAAATACTCACCTTTAATATATATCTAATATAAAGAGTTATGACCTTCCAATAGACACTGAAAGTTCAAATATGTGTATAAACACCCTTGAAAGTTTAGACCCCCAATTTACAAATTAACCAATTCAAGTTTTATGTCAAACAACTAGTGTGCGGAAAATGAACACAAGCTATAATATAGAATTGGATAAACTATCTAAGTCAAATTAAAATCACAACCCACAGCAGATAATAAAAGGCAAAGATAAAAGGGAAGGAAGATGCAAACACAAAAACAACACGCGATGTGTTATTGAAGAGGAAACCGAAGCCCTCGACGTAAAACCTCTTCGCCACCCCCCAAGCGGTAAACAATCCACTAGAAAATATAGTTGGGATACATGGATAGCAATAGACCCTCCAAGCCTAATCTACCTAGTGCACCTAAGCCTCTAAGCTTCTTGCTCCAACAAGGTTGCGCCGAACCTTTTTCTTTTCTAGCTTCCCGGATTCCGCTACTAGACCATAGCATCAACCAATGTAGATTAGTTCCTTCCTAACTGCTTCCCAGAGCACCAAACAGCCCTATCACAGTGATGAATATGGTGAGAACAAGGTTTTGGTAAAATGCCTTTCAAGGATTTGACAATGGAGAGGAAGAGAGTTGAGGAATTTAAAGAGATTCTAATGTATAGATTGTAGGTAAATCAATCTTGTTTTTCTCTAAGGTTTCTCTCTCAAAATTCTCTCTGGGAGCTCTCTTTCATTTGTGGGAATAAGGGGTATTTATACTGAGGTGAGAGGAGAATGTGAAATGTCAGGTTTTTCAAAACAGGGGTGGCTCACGGCTTGGCCTCACGACTTGACTGAGTCGCGAGATCCAGTCACGAGATAACCATATGGCCAGTTGTCCTGTTTTGTCATGTAGTTTCCAGCTAGCATGACTGTTCACCTTCTGGCATGCTTGGCATGTGTGCTGCGTTTGGCAGCTTGCAGCCGTGAGCCACCAGTGAGATCAAGCCGCGAGTCTCTATTTTCTTGCACACTCTTGAGCAATCAACACTCCATCTCACTCACTACCCTTACAACAAAACCCACCTAAATACAAGGTTACTAAGTGCTAAAATACAAGCAAATTTGATACGGAATAAAGCCAATAAAATGGTTGATTAAATTCAACCTTACAATCTCCCCCTTTGGCTATTCTGTGACAAAACCCTAAAATAGACTCTAGACTTAACATGTGAGTTGGGAACAATTGAGCAAAACTCACTCACACCTAACTCTAGAAGCTGTGAAGCACTTGAATCATAAGAACATGAAACTCATGAAACACAACAATACACCATGATCATTGTATGCAGAAAAGCATGAAATGCATATGAAACAGGCTTGAAGTGATCAAGCAAAGATGAAGAGAAGAACCAACTCTTGGCTTGATCAAACAGGTAACCACTACAAGGTAGTGATCACAGTGCTCATTCACACTTTGAATGAACACTTGAACATACAAGTTAACAAGAACAAAACAAGTTACTTGTATGCTCAACACTCAACCAATGCATAATATACTAAGTATATACATCTACGAACAATCCTACAAGGGCACAAGAGTGACAGTACTTAAAACAAAATGCAAGACATTTAGATAGAAGTATTGATTAGAACAAAACATAAAAGGCTGCATTAAGCATGGTACAAACCATAAAACCTACAAATATGCATAAAACATAACCCTAAAAGCTTACAAAAGCAACATGGGTACAAACATAATATAACAACTTAATATAACAACTTAGATTGAAGAAGAATGTAGAAACACTCCCCCTTAGGTAATATCCTCCCCCTCTGATCAGGCTATCAGTCCCCCTTTCTGTCATGGAATAGGCTATACATTCTCTTCTAGCCTTCACTAAATCTGATCCAATTGAGTTTGAAGTGAGGTAAACTTCATATCCTATCGAGTGCTATGATGGTGTAGAGTAGATGTGAGTCCAGACATCTTTGTATTCAACTCATGTATAGAGGATACAATGTGATCAAGTTTTTCATCAAGGGAGAGAGTGCTGAAATGAGAGCCACTGTGAGATGTGGAAGTTTCCAGTTTGGTTCTCTTCCGGCTATGTCCAATGCTTGCGTTGAGTGTACGCATGTTGATTGGACTCAGTTTTGAGTGAGGAGATTCATCTATCATTGGATAAATTCCTTTGAGCTTCAAGATCCTTGAAATGAGACAGTAAAAGGGAATACATGTTTGAGACTCAGTTCGTAGAACCGTTTTGTGCAGAACATGAAAGATATGAGCACAGATGTCAATTTCTACATTAGAGATTAAGTCATGAAGAAACAAAGCACGTCCGAGGTTCATATATCCAGTGCTTGATAAAGGGTACAAATTGTGAAACATCACAATTGTAAGCACTCTCAGTTTTGGAGGAAGAGAGGAAACACTGACGGAGTTTCCATTGGATGAGAATTCCAAGTCTTGTCCAAGACCCACCTTAAGAAGTTCCTCATCAAGACAAAGATCATCATAAACCGGTGAGTGTCGAAGCATTGGTCGGTTGATGTGAAGGATCTCTGCCAAATATGCAGGAGAGACTGAAAAACTCCTTTTCCTAACCCAGAACTTAAGTTCATCTTCTTCCACAATTGCGTTGGCATAAAATTCCTTTACCAAATCTTCATACGCATCATCCAGATCAGAGAGAAGGTAATTCCAATCCTTGTGAGCAAACCATTTCGGAATGTCAGTGTCATGAAGTGATGATTGATCAACAGGTCTTTCTAGTAATAGTGTAGCATTTCGGAAATAATTCTCATGAGATTGAAAGGCAGTATAGGATCTGAATTTGTTGGGATCGAATCTTTTTGATAAAGAATGAGTCCCTTTTGTTTGAGGTGAGTAGTCATCAACATCAATGACATGTTCCTTCCCTTTGGAACTGCCTCCTTTCACAGCTACTTTCTTGAATGGTGACATTTCCAGTCTGAATCATGAATAGAGGAAAAGAAAGAACATAATCCAGCAGACATTATTAGCAGTGGGTTAGTGTCAATTTAGGGATAATGAAGAAACCCTAAAAGCTAGATGGAAATGTCCAGAAAATAACAATGAGGGTAAAAAATGACCCAAATGTAGCTACACAATAGAGTGGGTCAGATTAAAACCACACAAAAATGAGAACATCATACACTCAAGTGATCAAACACAGGTAAGAGAAATATGAATACCAAGGAGAACACAAAAACATGAAGAAAAGGCAAAACAAAGAGTAGAGAACAAGACCCAAACCTTTCCTTGAAGATAGATTGAATGGTAACAAGATGTTGAAAGAATTTGAAGATTACCACAGTGATGATGCATAGGTGAAAGTAAGATCAGAAAATGAACAGACATAGAGTGCAAGACAGGCAAATGAGAACCCCTTTTTGAGAAAAGTATTGAAAATGAGCTCATTTTGCAGAACACGCGATTTTTGCAACTTAAGTGAGTCGCCAACAAGTCGCCAGATCAAGCCGCCAAAATACTCACAGAGGAAATTTTGAAAAATTGTCTAAGTGTTTTTCGCGACTGGAAGGTCTACCCACAAGAGAGTCGCAAGTTGACCCATGAAAATCTCTAAGTAACCCTCGCGACTGGACCTTCCACTCGCAAACAAGTCACCAAAATAAACCAGCGAACTCGCGACTGAGGCCCGCGACTTGACTTACCCGCGACTGAGTCGCCAAAACAGGGCAAAAATGATTTTTTGAAATTTTCAGATTTTAAGAACATAATACTTTCCAAAAACACCTAAAACATTCAAAAATCTTTTTGTACTTGACTCAACAAAGATTGAGCATGTGAAAACACATTTTAACAAGTACAATCACACAAATGAATATGGCATTTTTGAACATAAACTTGTGTATTGTATGTGGATATCAACAATGAGATAGTCCTTAGTCTAATGTGAAGCTTCAATGATCAATTCAACCGAGGCATACACAATTAGCACTAGATCAAGTGACCCATCTCAATTATAGAAATATGTATATATGACCTCCCACAAAACTTGATAACATATCTTGAAACTTTACATTTGACTCCACTTTCAATCATAACATTTGATCTTTTTGATCTTTTCAAGATAATCACCTCTCATTGTGAGAGTGATAATAGATACTTTACTTTGATGAGATAGCCTTTAACTTTTTGAACAAACTTTCATTTTAATTTTTAGTCGCTTTCTCTTTTTCTTAGTCAAATACTAGTATGTGCGACAGGCTTTTATAGCTCAATATCTCTTTTCATTTGGAGATTTACATTTGGTGAGCTCTTTTTAGTAAAAACAAAAATAAAGAGTGGGAAGATATATAGACACAAGTCTAAGCAAGTCTCAAGATCATCATAACCATTCACTAATCATTCATGACAAGTTTGAAGATCTATTTACAACAATCACATAGATTTCAATATTTCTCTCACAGTGATAAAAGTGCAAAGAAACAAGCTATGCTCGAAAATGCACAAAACCATTAGCACAAAGGTACAAGGCAAAACAAGTTTTGAGACAAAAACTCAACAATGTCAATCAAACTTTTTGATTTTCTAATTTTTATGTGATTTTTGGATTTTTAACACAAGAAGAAAAAGATTGATAAAAAACAAAAACAAAAACAAAACCAAAAGTATGCACAAATAGACAAACAAACAACCATCAACATAAATAACAAGCAAACAATCAAACATCGTCGCAAAGCATAGGAAGTATTAATGCATGGACATGTTGTAATGCTTATGCATGTGTATCCTTTTTCACCCACACGTCACTTGCGTTTGGGGTGATTTCCTTATAGGATTGGATACGGGAGTTAAGGCTTTCAAACCATCGTGTGAAGCTTTCCAAGCAGTCGGTGAATGCACCAATCATCTTCATCAAGTTCATCATTCCGGGATCATCATTTTGATCTCTTGATGGTTCACCAGCCCAATTTCTTCTATCATTTCTAGGTCCTCATGACCTTTGAGGAGTTGCACTATTCTTTGCTCTCAGCTTTTGACAATTTGGTCGAGTATGCCCTTGAAGTCCGCAATGATGACACACATAATTTGATCTAGGACCTCTTTGTGGTCATGGACGAGACTTGGCTCGAGATTCAGACCTGCCCACAGATTGATTACGTGAATTCAACAACCGTTCATTCCTCACATTTCTCTTCTCCTCTATCTTGGGCTTCGCAGCAGTAGGACCAACATCAGCTGATTCTTTGGCCTTTATAAACTTCACTTCTTTAGTGACATTTCCAGATGAGCTACTTCCTCCGGTATATCCCAATCCAGATTTGTCTGAAAAGTTCTTTTGAGATGAAATAACATCATCTAGCTTCTTGGTGGTGACCCTTTCTATTTTAGCATTTGCTTGCACAACCTCTTGTTCAAGAAATCTCACTTTTGTGTAAGCTTTTGATAGCTCACCATTCAGTGTTTCTATCTCACATTTGGCCTCCCTATATCGGATTAGAAGACTTTTATAGTCCTCCTCTGCCTTCTTCATTTTTCTCACAGCAGCCTTGACCACCCTTGTGTACTCACTCGACTTCTCCAGGAATGAGTTATAATTCTCTTGAAGGTTGGCTGTGCTTTCATCTTCATCAGCATTTGATTCTTCAACAACTCCCAGTGATTCATCATCACTATGTTCTCCAAGGTCTCGTACAAGCAGATTCAACTCGTCTGAAGACTCAACATGGGCAATAGTCATAAAAGCTGAATAGTTCCCCTCTCCATCACAGCTTTCTTCAGAGTCTAAGACAGATGAATCTGAGTCACTCAATGTCGTGGCATACACTTTGCCTTTCGATTTCAAATAATTTAGACATTCTTTCTTAAAGTGTCCATGCCCGTTGCATTCGAAACAAGTAACACCTTGTGTAGATTGGAATTCTTTTTCATCTTTCTTTTTGAATTCCCTTTTCTCCCTTCCAGAACTTTGGAATTTTCCTTTATCACCAAATTTACCATTATTTTTTAATTTCAAGAATTTTTGGAAATTTTTTATAAGGTATACAATAGCTTTGTCAACCACATCTTCTCCCGATGAGTCATGGTCTTCCACTTTCTCATTAATAGTCTTAAGAGCAAGAGATTTACTCTTCTGTTGATTAGGCAGCGGCATCTCATAGGTCTGAAGAGAACCAACCAGCTCCTGGACTTTGATATCATCAAGGTCCTTGCTCTATTCAATCGTTGTCACTTTAGCACAAAAAATTTCCGGTAATGATCAAAGGATCTTCCTTACAATTTTAGAGTCCTTCGTTTTCTCTCCCAAATTGAACTTGCTTACAATCACCTTATTTAGCTTGCTATAGAAAAAGTCAAAGGACTCATCCTCACTCATTTTTAACTCCTCAAACCGAGTGGTTAGCATCTGCAGCTTGGTGTCTTTTACTTTCTTCATGCCTTCGTAAGTGGTCTCCAATATCTCCCATGCTTCTTTAGCAACGATAATGTGGGAGATCTTGTGAAATTCATCTAGAGACACACCACAGAAAATAGCATTAAGTGCTTTACTATTAGTATTAGATGCAGCGAGTGCTGCCTTATCCTATGTGGATTTGGCTTCCTCAGGCCTGGTCCAACCTATCTCAACAGCATCCCAAACAGATTCATCAATAGAACACAGAAAAACTCTCATGCGAACCTTCCAAAAAGTATAATTACTACCATCAAAATATGGAGGTGCATTTAGGGACTGAGACCGATCCATCTCAATAGGGAGTCAAGGATCACACAATGGTAATGAAACCACTAGAAGTGCACCCGCTTTGATACCAATTGAAAGTTCAAATATGTGTATAAACACCCTTGAACGTTTAGACCCCCAATTTACAAATTAACCAATTCAAGTTTTATGTCAAACAACTAGTGTACGGAAAATGAACACAAGCTATAATATAGAATTGGATAAACAATCTAAGTCAAATTAAAATCACAACCCACAACAGATAGTAAAAGGCAAAGATAAAAGGAAAGGAAAATACAAACACAAAAACAACACGCGATGTGTTATTGAAAAGGAAATCGAAGCCCTCAGCGTAAAACCTCTCCGCCACTCTCCAAGCAGTAAATAATCTACTAGAAAATGTAGTTAGGATACATGGATAGTAATAGACCCTCCAAGCCTAATCTACCCAGTGCACCTAAGCCCTCCAAGCTTCTTGCTTCAAAGAGATTGCGCTGAACCTTTTTCTTTTCTAGCTTCCCGGATTCCACTACTAGACCATAGCATCAACAAATGTAGATTGGTTCCTTCCTAACTGCTTCCCAGAACACCAAACAGCCCTCTCACAGTGATGAATATGGTTAGAATAAGGTTTTGGTAAAATGCCTCTCAAGGATTTGACAATGGAGAGAAAGATAGTTAAGGAATTTGAAGAGATTCTAATGTATAGATTGTAGGTGAATCAATCTTGTTTTTCTCTAGGGTTTCTCTCTCAAAATTCTCTCTGGAAGCTCTCTTTTATTTGTGGGTATAAGGGGTATTTATACTGAGGTGAGAGGAGAATGTGAAACGTCAAGTTTTTCGAAACAGGGGTGGCTCACGGCTTGGCCTCGCGACTTGACTGAGTCACGAGATCCAGTCGCGAGATAACCGTATGGCCAATTGTCCTATTTTGCCTTGTAGTGCTCCAGCTACCATGACTGTTCACCTTCTAGCATGCTTGGCATGTGTGCTGCGTCTAGCGGCTTGCAGCCGTGAGCCACCCGCGAGATTAAGCCGCGAGTTTCTGTTTTCTTGCACACTCTTGAGCAATCAACACTCTATCTCACTCACTACTCTTACAACCAAACCCACCTAAATACAGGGTTACTAAATGCTGAAATACAAGTAAATTTGGCATAGAATAAAGCCAATAAAATGGTTGATTAAATTCAACCTTACAGACACATTTTGATATATCTAATATGAAAGGTTATAACTATTTTTTCCCCCCGAAATCATCTGGTAATTATTTCCATGCATCGCACGGGTTAGCGACTAGTACTACAATATGCATAAAAAAGACCACCTATGCGGCTATGCCACTTGAACCAATAGGTCAAAAATGATTTGTGACAAAGGCGTTAAATGATCTACTCTATCAAAGGTGGGGGCTGTCCCACGTGGAGAAAAAATCCTCTCCTTTTACTCATGATCACACCTGCTTGACCCAATCATGACGTGAAAGGACGGGCCTTTTCAAAGTCAGACCAAGCTGATTGAACAGAGAGAGAATCTGTAAATGATAGTGCAGTTTGTTTCCATAATTTTTGTAAGTGGATGGAAAAACACATAAATTCTCTCAATACTGAAAACTGGACTAACAAGATAATAAGTGGTTGTAGTGAAAAGTACAACGATAGGGAGATGACAATAAATTGAAAGTTCAAAAACGTGTAAAAACACCTTTGAACGTTTAGACCCCCAAATTAAAACTTAATCAATTCAAGCAATATGTCAAACAACAAGTGTGCGGAAACTTAACATATGCTATCATACGAAATTGATTAAAAACTATCTAAGCCATAACAGAATAAAATCCACAGCAGATAAATAAAAGGCAAAGATAGAGAGGAAGGAAGATGCAAACACAAAGACAACATGCGATGTGTTATCGAAGAGGAAACCGAAGCCCTCGGCGAAAAACCTCTCCGCCGCCCTCCAAGCGGTAATCAATCCACTAGAAAATATAGTTGGGATACAAGGATAGCAATAGACCCTCCAAGCCTAATCTACCCAGTGCACCTAAGCCCTCCAAGCTTCTTGCTCCAACGAGGTTGCGCCGAACCTTTTTCTTTTCTAGCTTCCCGGATTCCGCTACTAAACCGTAGCATCAACCAATGAAGATTGGCTCCTTCCTAACTGCTTCCCAGAAATCCAAACAACTGTCTCACAGTGATGATGATGGTGAGAACCAGGTTTGGGATAATGCCTCTCAAGGATTTAACAATGGAGAGGAAGAGAGATGAGGAATTTGAAGAGATTCTAAGGTAGAGATTGTGGGTGAAACAATCTGGTTTTTCTTTAGGGTTTCTCTCTCAAAATTCTCTCTGGAAGCTCTCTTTCAATCGTGGGTAATAGGGGTATTTATACTGGAGTGGAGAGGAATGTGAAACGTCAGAATTCTACAAAACAGGGGTGGCTCGCGGCTTGACCTCGCGGCTTGACTAAGTCGCGAGATCCAGTCGCGAGATAACCGTATGGCCAGTTGTCCTGTTTTGTCCTGTAGTGCTCCAGCTAGCAGACTGTTCACCTTCCAGCATGCTTGGCACGTGAGATTGCTTCTGGCAGCTTGAAGCTGCGAGTCACCCGCGAGACCCAGCCGCGAGACTCTGTTTTCTTGCACACTCTTGAGCAAACTTCACTCTATCTCACTCACTACCCTTACATCAAACCCACCTAAATACAGGGTTACTAAATGCTGAATTACAAGCAAATTTGGCACGGAATAAAGCCAATTAGATGGTTGAATAAATTCAACCTTACATAAATTAACTGTGAAAACATAAATTCCAGGAATCACAAAACAAATTCTAAAGAACCTTTGACCAACTCCACTTTTCACTGTTGCTCAAGAATCCACTAAAAGAAACACTATGCTGGCAAATTTACAGTAAAAAAATTACTCACTTGAGTATTAAAGTGGAGTAAGACAACTGCAAATTCTTACTTGGAGATGAATAACAACTCGAAAACGCATTGAGAATCTGCAAAATCAATTAAATAAATAAATACGAGAAGCAATTGAATATACGAACCAAAAACATGCTCAGTGTGACAAGCTGTGCAGTTATTGCCTTAACAATCATCCAAGTAAAAGACCTGAAAAAAGGGAAATGTTTTCTCTAACTGATTTATCGAGTACCCATTGCATTTCTACCCAACAAAAGATGTGTAACAAAATATTCCAGGGATTTTTTAAACTAAGTGAGTATATCTTTTTTTTAATAATAATAATGATAATGAAATTATCAAAGAAAAAATATTTGGAACATCAATATACAAGCTAGTATTCTTCTAGAAACAAGAAGGTTTAGTGAAGAAAAGGTCAAAGCCGGTTATAAAACATGAGATTTCCAATGTAATCCTGAGAAAGGTTTCAAGGGAACAATAAATTAGCACATAAAGTATAAAAAGCACAGGTAAAAACTATATTATGTAGAACACATTAAGTGCTTGTCAGCAACAGTGTTAATACCATATATCCATACCATATCTAATAGACACATACAGCAACACCCACCCACTGCACATAGAGAGCACACTGCTCAAAACCACATTCAAACAAAGGCCATTGCTTGGCATGCACGATCAAACTCAGAAAATAACAATGAAGAAGCGAGTCCCAACCTCACTACGATGCTTTTGTAACCAGTTGTAGAAACATGAATTTTTGAATAGATTAGTTACAGTACGGATACTCGTTAAAAGGTTTGCAGGAATAGCTGGGTTTGTTGTGACTTTCTTGATTATTTCCGATAGTACATCTGTGTTGAGCACACAAGGTCAACAGTCAAGATAGAATTTGGTAAAAAACTATCCATAAAGAAAGAAGCATGCCTCATAACAAAAGCTTTGCCTGTAAGCCTCAACAACCAGTTCATTTAAGATTTCAGAATTATGACTCTTTTAATATATATATATATATATATATATATATAATTTGAGGATATTTCCTCATATGATGTAAGCAAATAGGAAATTAAAAATGATCAGATATATTTTCAGAAATAAAAAATATTTAGGTCTCATCTTTAACTTCAATACCATTTTCAGCTTGAACATGCTTGAGAAGTATGGTCGCCCCATCTGGTTGCAGGACAGTCATCCTCAAAATATCAACAACTGCAAATTGACAGTATAACATTAACCAAGTGAGCGAAACTATTTTCCTGGAACCGTAATGTTACTCATTTTTTTTAAAAGAAAAAAAGCATGATACTGTAAAATCACACTCCAATACAATCCAAGAATAAGTGAAAATCAAAGCATTCAGAATTTACATAAAGAGCATATTCATTTATCAAAAAAACTAAATAGTACCTACAGTTAGTGTGCCACAATTGCATGCAAGTACAGAACTCAGAATAGAATTGATGCAAGGAGCACAACCAAAGTTAATTTGAAATTTAGTATTCAGATTTTCATTTGTCTAATGGGATTGGATTATTTCAAAATTTTCATTTTTTTTATATTTTGGATTCAGATAGGGATAAGATTTCAGATTATTTTTTAGTTGAGAGTTTTATGGGATGTAAACTTTTGTAATCGTAGAAGCACTATAAAAATGATAAAGGTGGTTTTTTTTTTTATATTATTGAATAAAATTTTCTTTGTGAGAAATTTCTTTGTCTGCTTGTTGGTGATTCCAAGCAACCCCAAGGATGTGAAGCCTATGGATTTCAAGCTGCTATAGGTGGTGAAGCCCAGACTGTCTTGCATCAAGCATAGAGCTCTGTAATATACATATAAGTTTTGGCCCCAAGGGGACCTCTTTAATTCTTATACAAAAGTAAATTCCATGGCACTTCAAAGCTTAAACATCATAAAATTGAAAAGATCTTTTTATTGATAAGTAACAGATGTTCTAAGAACAAAACAGGAATACCCATATACATCAGATAATTCAGGCATCAAATAATTCATTAAGAGAAATGTCGTCTCTGGGAGACATTAAGATATATTGGGAAAAGATTAAAACAGATCTAAGAAAACCTTTATTGGTAGGTAAATAAGAACCAGAGAACGGCCATTAATATCATTTAGAAAGCTCCTTACTAAGTTTTAAATTACAAATATGATATTAATGGGAATCCAGAATCCTATAATTTATGCAGAAGCCTGAGAATTTTGGCATGCTAACCTGGAAATATCATTGGCAGAGGCCATGAATTTAGCAATTTCAGTAACAAAGCTATATCAACATCTGCTAATTTACTACTATGATAGTGTGACGTGTCCTTCAGAACTTTAATAATGACGTGTCCTTCAGAACTTTAATAATGGCACCAAGTCTGGAAAACTCAAGCTCTGTCAATGATAAATTTTTATTTTCCTACAACAGATTGTCAATAAATCCAAGTTAATCAGGACTTTACTTCGTTGTAGAGTAGAAATTAATCAGGAGCCCAGTCAAAGATAAGTTCTCCTTTTCCTGACAAAGTAGAATTTACTTTGTCATTGTTAGACTCTGTAAGCTTTTTGAGGATCCCATCAAACTGTGCCACATCAAAAACAAGTACTCCTTTCTGGAAACAAAATGATAGACAAAGAATGACAAGTAAATGACGGGGTGAAAAGAGACACCAAAGTACTTAAGAGATGTAAAGAAGGAGCATGCATCTTTTAAAGTCACCCAATTGACGAACCCAACCAGCAATATACCAGATACTCAAAACAACGACCCCTATAGAGATATAGTCTTGGAATACAGAAATTGAATATCAAAATACACAGCCCAAAATGCTCAAGGGGGTAAAACTCGCCTCAAAACAGCCATAGAGCCCAATTACATTACATATCTACCAAACAACGAACAGCGAAAAAAATGTTTGAAAGAATGAAAACACAATCAGCACAGTGAGAAACTTCTATAGACAACCAAAAAAGAAAAAGAAAAAAAAAAAACCCTCATAATTCCCTCGTACAACTGAGAATCAATACCAAAGATAAAAGTTTCATAAAATACCAGAGGGTATAAATACAAGCATAACATTCTAATAGAAATACAATAAAAAGAGTAATAAACATATAATTATTTAAGAGGAAAATAAAAACCTAGAAGTAATTAAAAAATCAGTCTACAACTCTAAGTGAAAAGGTGTCAATCCCAACCATAATGGAGTAGAGCCATAATAGTCAAGTAGGGAAGCCAAAGAGCCTCTTTTGGCTGGAGGATTGCAGAAAAAAATTCTAAAAAAGTACATTGCATTCACTAGGTAATGTTTCATGTGAAACAAATAAAATATAATACATGAGCTTTTACAATCACTCAATATATACTTTTTTACAAGTTCCCTAAGAATGGACATGCAATTCCTAGAAATGCATCTTAAACCCCTTGACTGATATATCCAAACCTATTAACACTACACTGTAACAGCATACCTTAGGAATGTGCTTGAAAGTGGGTTTTGCTGAAACAGCTGCTATATAAACAAGAATATGAAAAAACATTAGAGCCATAGTCTTATATTGGAGGTTGTGAAGTAAGTCAGGCATTCAATACATATTAGCATATGCAAGAGAAAGTAAAATACAGTAACAACAATTTTTAATTTTTAACTAATATAAATACGTACCAGACATACTGGAAGTTGCTCCAGGTATATAAGCACTAGCTGAAATGAAAAACAGAAAACATTAGACAAGCAAAAAGGAAGCGACTACATCAATTATCTCAAATGTTCATGTCATAGTTCCATAAAAATATTGTACTTACAGCCAGTAAAGGGATCACGAAATGATGAATCCAGGGTGAAGTCCTTTTGTCCAGAATTTTGGAGTATAAACTCTACAATTTGTTGTCGATAGGAAAGAGGTAGATTCTCCTTGAGAAGCCATTTGTCAGCAGTAGCATAAGGATTATCTGAAATATCAAATTTTATGTCATTGTTTTTTGAATTAACAATTACATTCATGATTCATTAGATGTCAATGATGTAGTAAGTTAAACAAACAACAATTGAGGCCTAATATCATCAAGGGAGATGAGTGCCTTCATTTATTTGATACTAGAGTAAGACATGAACATCATACCGAGTAGAGAGAGAATACTCAGAGAAATTGGGACCACAAAATTATAATTATAATGCAACAAGGTGGAAAGCCAGTGAACTCTTCTAGCTCAAGTGCCATTCCCTTGTAAAACTAAACTAAGGTGGGGGGTGAAGTCATGGTTCAAGACCCATCAGGTGTATGTGTAAAGTGGAAAGGAAAATGAAGAGCAACAGATATTGCAATTATAATCAACCACAGGAAAACAGGACCAAGAAAAAAAATACCTGATCGATTGTAGGGCAACTTACGAATAGGCTCCCCATCTCCAATATCGACATCAAATACTGAGTAACAACAGAATAAAAGACTGAATCGTTACTTATTACCAAAAAATAAATAAATGATATAGACAAATGGTCAACCATATTAAAGTTGTCAAAGAACATAATTAAGATTCTGACCATAGTCATATTCAATCCCATCAAGAACAGGACGCCTCAGGTTATCATCCGGTCCGTCAACAACTTCACCAATCTGAAAAAAAAAAAAAAAAACATAGGACTAATTTTAAAAATTCAAATATTAGAGAGAGGGAACTAAAGTGCAAACAAAAACCGCAAATGTAAAGGTACTCGGAAAACAAACTAAATGCACTAATATATAAAATTAAATGCATAAATCTTTAATGGTCCAGCTCAAAACTCGTTCCAAATGTCAATTTAAACATGTGTGAAAAGAGGGGAATTCAACACAAATAAGTAGAATAGGAATATGGACAATCTTAAAGCCATTGGCATGAAAGTGCAAGACACCTCACTCAACAAGTATAAGTCAAGACTACTAGATAGAGCACATTTTTAGAATCCCGCAACTGAGAGATTGCATTAAAAAGACTCCCCATAAACTTCACTACCATCCATAAAATTAAGTAAATGGGTTATGAAAATACAAACACCATAACTAAGTCAGAGATAAGGGGGAAATTTTGGTGAAGAGGGACATAGGCAGTGGCTGTAAATATCACACAGCAAACTGGACCTGTAACCTTTCTATCCACTTCTTAGTTTTTTATTCACAATCGAGGGGAAAAAAACAAAAAATTTGCTGTCACAGTCATCTGCTATACAAGAGATTAAAATTTTTAAGAAAATGAACAAACTTGCAAAGCATAGGATTCTAAGAAACACCACAAAAAAGAAAGGAAGAAAAGGAAAGAGTATATCAAGCGCCAGAGAGGCAACCACTTAATGTTGCATTGCAAATAAAACCATAAATCTAACTGTTGATATAGTTGTTAGAATGGAATTGTAAATTACCTTATCCCACTTCTGTTCCCTCAAGTTCCAAGCATATGCCACACCATTGTCCCCTCTCTGACAACTTTTGTCTGCCCATCACTCGTCCCTGATGTGGAAGAAAGGAAAATACAATTCATATCAAGCAGCATACAACAGCAATCAGGTGCAACATATCAATCCTCTAGAACTTGAAACTCTAGGGAGACAAATTGTGAAAAGTGTAATGGTTTACGGCTTGCTATTGTGGTATTGGGCGGTCTTTTGGCCAATAAGGAGAAAACACATCGAACATGATCAAAATATGTTGGCCATGTCAATTCGTATTTGACTGAGAATGGATCAAGTTGCATGGACATATTGGCTCTAAGCTACAATCACTTACCTAACGCTTGAAACCATGCTTTCTATATTTTGGTATCTACCTAGAAGACTTTGAGATACTAGTGAGGCAACTTCTCCGACTTTGGATAGCTGAGGGATTCATTCAACAAATCGGGAATAGAAATATAGAGGATGTTGCCGAAGACTACTTGGAGGAACTTATTGATTGGAGCTTGATTCAAGTGGCAACAAAAATGCTAGACGGAGGAGTCAAAACATTTCGAATCCATGATCTTTTACGAGACCTTTGTATATCGGAAAGTGCTGAAGAGAAGTTTCTTGAGGTTTGTTCAGATATTAAGCTTTCACCCATGAGCATATGTCGTAGAATTTCCATTCACTTTGCCAACCATCCATACATTTCTTCCAACCCTTGTGAGTCTTCAAATATTCATTCTGTAATGGGCTTTTTTTTTTGTGGGGGGGGGGGGGGGGCACGCGGGTGTCCTCTTGACAAAGGCTACTACTTGAAATGGCTATGTAAAGTAACAAGTTGGTCCGGGTGGTAGAGCTTAGTAATATGGCCATTTGTTGCATCATCCCCAAGAAGGATTGAAAACCTGGTTCTTCTAAGGTACTTGAGCATTTCTTCTGGTGTGCATCATGTCATTCCAAATTCTATATGCAACCTTTGGAATCTTGAGACGCTAGATATGAGAAATTTTAAATTAAATGCTTGCCCAAGGGGATATGGAAGTTACAAAATTTGAGATATTTATACTTAAATGGGCCAACATCTCTACCTAGAACTGACAATAAAGCGGGTTTACCCAATCTTCAAATCCTAACTGGTATAGATTTAAATCTCAACGGTATGCGTCTCTTTGCCAGGGCCAGATTTCCTAACCTAAGAAAATTAGGATTTCGTCCCTCAGCCTCAGGAGGGTTTATATGTAGGGAATTACACCGAAATTCCAGCCTGTGAGAAACAAAACAAATAGAGAAAACATACGCTAAAGAAAAAACAATCACATGCATAGACAATATTTATGTGGTTCGGTAATTTGCCTATGTCCACGGAGTTGTAGGGATTTCACTATTATCATGAAAAATACAATAGTGTAGAAGAACACTCTCAAGAAATCCAATTTCCAATTACACCCTGACTCTCTCACACGGCTACACTTACTAGGTTATTGGGAATCATTACTATTGCTCATGGCTTGCACTACATCTCAAACCTAATATATATATATATATATATATATATATATATATGTCAAAGTCCGCTGTTACTGGGAATTGTTATTCCTAGTTAAATTCGGTCAATAGTGACCGACTTAGGTAGACTTGGGCTTGTGGCAATTCAAGCCACACACACAGCCCACTTCAACAAATCTCCACCTTGGCTTGAATTGATCAAGCTACACGAGCAAACTCCTTCGTCACCTCCACCTTAGCCTTTAAGGGCTCACAAGTTCCAAACATCAACCACAATCCTCCATAACACAATCCCTCATCCCTGCAACTCATCGTCCTGTCCTCAAGCTAGAATGCCAACTGAAGTTGCACACAGCTTCAGCTTTTCAATAGTGACACGCTTAGTCAACATGTCTGCCAGGTTCTTAGATCCACAAATCTTCTCAAGTATTATCAGCTTATCTTCAACAAGATAACGGATAAAGTGGTATTTTGTTTGTATGTGCTTTGACTTTGAATGAAAAGCCAAATTTTTGGCAAGAAAGATTGCACTCTGACTGTCACTGTGTAGAATGCCCATCACCTGCTTCTTAACCAATTCATCTAAGAAACTATGTAGCCAAATCATCTCCTCTCTAGCTTCAGTTGCTGCAACATACTCAGCTTCTGTAGTAGACAAAGTGACAATCTTTTGTAGATTTGAAGCCCATGATATAGCTGTACCACCCAGAGTAAAAACAAACCCAGTAGTACTCTTTCTACTATCAATATCACTAGCAAAATCAGCATCTACCTAACCCTGCAGTTTCAAACTTGCAACTATGAAGTAAAGACATGTATCTAATGAACCCTTCAGATATCTCAGAATCCACTTGACTATCTCCCAATGCTGCTTTCCAGGCCTACTCATGAATCTGCTCACAACTCCCACTGCATATGCAATGTCTGGCCTTGTACACACCATAACATACATCAAGTTGCCAATAGCTGAGGCGTAGGGCACCTTGCTCATATGGTCCTTTTCTTCCTTTGTCTTTGGTGACTATTCTTTACTTAGTTTGAAATAACTACCTAAGGGTGTGCTCACTGGTTTAGCTTCATTTATGTTGAACCTGCTGAGAACTTTCTTCACATTCTTTGACTGTGAAAGCTTCAATGTACCATTAGCCTTGTCTCTAATGGTTTTTATACCAAGGATTTGCTTTGCAGCTCCCAAATCCTTCATTGCAAATTGTTTGGATAATTGTTGCTTTAGATTATTAATTTCCTCAATGCTAGACTCTGCAATAAGCATATCATCCACATACAACAGTAATATGATATAAGAATTGTCAGAAAACTTAACATAGCAACAGTGATCAGTTTCACATCTCTTGAACCCAATTCTATGCATAAAACTGTGATTTCTTGTACCATTGTCTTGGAGCTTGTTTTAGGCCATACAAGCTCTTTCTCAGTTTGTAAACTAGATTCTCTTGTCCTTGAACAATGAACCCTTCTGGTTGAATCATGTAAAGGTCTTCCTCCAAGTCATCATGAAGGAATGTTGTCTTCACATCTAACTGCTCAAGATGTAAGTTTTCTGCAGCCACCATTCCCAGTAACAGTCTGATTGTTGACATCTTCACAACTAGAGAAAATATCTCTGTGTAGTCAATGCGCTCCTTCTGTTGGAACCGTTTAACAACTAATCTGGCCTTGTAACGTTTGCTACCATCATACTCATTTTTTATTCTGTATATCCACTTGTTGTGCAAAATCTTCTTTCCTACTGGCAATTCAGTCAGTTCCCATGTCTGATTCCCCAACAAGGAATCCATCTTATCCTTCATGGCTAACTCCTACTTGCTTGAATTCTCATCTTGCAAGACTTCATCATAACATTCTGACTCACCACCATCAGTCAACTAGAGATAATTTGGAGTAGGTGAATAACGTTGTGAAGGTCTAATGTTCCTAGAAGATCTGCGGACTTCAGCTACAGGTGTACTTAGATCTACCTATGAATTTACATTCTCTTTATCTTCTTCACCCCTTTTCTGGACAGTACCTTTAGTCAATTCATCTAAGTTGACAAATTCAGATTTCTTTTGATTTATCTCTGTAACATCTGACACTACAGTTGACATGTCCTTGTACATAACGTGTTCATTAAATATCACATTTCTATTTCTAATGATTTTCCTATTTTGTTCATCCCAAAACCTATAGTCAAATTTCTCATCACCATAGCCAATGAAAAAACATATTTTAGACTTTGCATCAAATTTACTACGAGCATCAGAATCAATATGAATATAAGAAACACAACCAAAAACTTTTAAATGTGAAAACTTTACCTTTTTACCACACCAAACCTCCTCAGAAAGTCTGAACTCCATGGGAACTGATGGTCCTCGGTTTATCAGGTAAGCTGCAGTGTTAACAGCATCAGCCCAAAAAGTTTTTGGTAGTCCAGTATGCAATCTCATACTCCTAGCATGCTGATTGAGAGTTCTGTTCATGCGCTCAACCACACCATTCTACTGTGGTGTCCCAAGAATGGTCTTCTCCATTCTAATTCCCTGTGCAGCACAATACTCACTAAGCCCTCGATCTATGTACTCTTCTTCATCATCTGACCTTAAACATTTTACTTTCAAACCTGTTTTTGTCTCAACCATGGCCTTCCACTTCTTAAAAGTTTCAAATACATCAGATTTATTTTTCAGAAAATAAAATCATACATTTCTACTTGAGTCATCAATGAAAGTGATGTAGTACCTTAAACCTCCAAGGGATGCAACCAGAGAAGGCCCCCACAAATCAGTGTGTACTAACTCCAATTTTTTAGCCTTCCGTGTCCTGCCAGTTTTCAAGAAGCTCACTTTTTTCTGCTTTCCTAAGATGCAACTTTCACACATGTCAAAGCAATGGACTTCAATTCTGACAGTTTTCCTTTTGACAACAGTATCTTCATCACTTTCTTACTCATGTGACCAAGTCTGCAATGCCATACACTTGTAACAGTACTTGCATCAGCAATTGTAATTGTGTCTCTTGGACATAAGGTCATGTACAGAGTACCAGTTTTCTTTTCACGAGTCAATACCCTAGCTCCCTTTGTAACCTTCCAAGTACCACCAACAAATAGTATTGCATGCCCTTCATCATCAAGTTGTCCAAGAAAAATCAGATTCCTCCTTAAGTCAGGAATATGTCAAACCTTCTCCAGTAACCAAACAGATCCATTTGGGCAACAATATTCAGACGTCTCCCATACCTACAACATCCAAGGTTGAACCATCAGCCAAATACACCTTACCAAAATCACTTGCAACATAATCCTATATGATTTCTCGTTGTGGAGTGGTATGAAACGAAGCTCTTGAATCCAAAACCCAATCATCAAGTGGACTGTCTACTACAAGAAGTAATGCATCCTGTATCTCTTCTGTTATAGCATGAGCAGAATCATCTACATTCTTCTTCTTAGGGCTTTTGCATTGGTTCCTAAAGTGACCTGTTTTCCCACAATTCCAGCATTGTATTTGTTGGCCTGATCTAGGTTTACTTTTGTTCCGATTAGAATTTCTGTATTTTGATCTACCCCGATTTGAATTTCTAATATTACCTCTACCTCTTGTCTCAAGGTTTAGGGCAGAACTAGATCCTGAGGTTTCACCTGCATCTCTTCTGCGAATCTCCTTAGCCAAAATTAAATCTCGTATATTATTGTATTTGAGCTTTTCTTTTCCTGTAGAATTCCTTACTGACATCCCTATTGCCTCCCAACTGTATGGCAAAGAAGCCAAAATGATCAATGCACGGATCTCATCATCAAAATCAATTTCTACAAACGACAATTGATTTGTGATAGTGTTAAATTCGTTCAGATGTTGTGCTACTGATGCATTCTCTACCATTTTCAGATTGATAGTTTCTTCATCAAGTGCACCTTATTGTTTGCTGACGACTTTTCATACATACCAGACAAAGCCTTCATCAGATTTGCTGTGGTCTTCTCTTTTACAACATTGTATGCAACAGACCTAGACAGAGTTAACCTGATAACTCCTAGTACCTGTCTATCAAGAAGAGCCCATTCCTCAGCCTTCATAGTTCAGGTTTTGTCCCCAAAAGAGGCAAATGCAATTTCCTCCCATAGAGATAATCTTCAATCTGCATCCTCTAATATGCGAAGTCTGTGCCATCAAACTTTTCTATTCCAAACGCCTTTCCTGCTTCCTCTGCCATTGCTCCCACTCAAACCTAATCCTAGGCTCTGATACCCGTTGTAGGGAATTACACTGAAATCCCAACCTATGAGAAAAAAAACAAATAGAGAAAACACATGCTAAAGAAAAAATAATCACACATAAAAGACAATATTTACGTGGTTCGGCAATTTGCCTACGTCCACGGAGTTGCAGGAATTTCACTATTATCAGGGAAAATACAATAGTGTAGAAGAACACTCTCAATAAATCCAATTCCCAATCACACTCGGACTCTCTCACACGGTTGCACTTACTAGGTTATTGGGAATCATTACTATTGCTCACGGCTTGCACTACATCTCAAACCTAATATATATATATATATATATATGTCAAAGTCGACTATTACTAGGAATTGTTATTCCTAGTTAAATTCGGTCAATAGTGACCGACTTAGGTAGACTTGGGCTTGTGGCAATTCAAGCCACACACACGACCCACTTCAACATTATAGACGTAGACTCAGTGGTTTTGTCATTGTCAAGCATCCATCCCTTGCGTCATCTACAGACTTTGAAGCTTTGTGAATTTATTATTGTTCTCTCAAATAAAATTTCACTCCAGTTAACAAAGATAACCTTGCTAGATTTAAAAGGTTGTGTGCCAACTTTGCTAGATTTAAAAGGTTGTGCGCCATCTCCTAGGGAGTGTTAGGCAGCCTTACCAACCTTCGGATACTCAAAGTAGTTGGATGTGGCAGGCTCACACTCGATTGCAATGAAAGTAGTTTTTGTCAACTTGAAGTCCTCAAAATGGCAGAAGTAACTGATTCAGAATGGACTATGGAGAAAGGTGCAATGCCAAGGCTACAACGTTTGGTCATCGAGCGTTGCAGCTTTAAAATGATGCCCCTGGATGAACTATGGTGCTTGAGTGCTTTGAGGGATGTAGAAGTTTTACATCCTGATCCAGAATTGGCAAATATGCTTCGATAGTTGCCGATGAGGGATGGATGTAATTGAGATAAGTAGTTGATCCACCTTTGAATCCATTCCCAACAACTAATTGAGATAAGTAGTTGATCTGTTGTGCTATGCTTTGGCCTGAGTGGTCATTGTTTCTCTCTTCCCTGATCATCCTAGCTGTTTAAGCCTTTACTGTTTTGTTTTTGTTTTTGTTTTTTTTTTTTTTTTTTTTTTTTTTTTTTTTTTTTTTTGTCTATGGACCTATGGTGATAAATCCGTTTTGGTTTAGGGGAAGATATAATCTTGAGACTGGGACAATACTATATTGAATAGCATAATTAATCTGTGTTTGAATTCAATTATGTTATATTAATTTCCTTTTTTTTCCTCGAATAGATTTCCGTCTTTTTTTATTTTAATTTTTACATAAAGTAGGAAAGGAAAGTTGAATCCAAGTAATAAAAATTGGTTCTGAAATAATGGGCACTAAACCTTCTGTGCCAAAGTTTAGCTCAATTGGGATGGAGTGGTGTCCTTAAGTTGTGCGCCGGGCGTCAAATTGTATTCAAGCCACCTCTCTGCTATACTTCAAAGTTTAAAATTGCATCTTTCATCTAAATGCAATTTTAAACTTTATCAAGCTCCTTGGAATGAGATAATTCAACCATTTCTGGAACCCGATCAAGTAAGCGGTTCATCTCCTCTGGAAATTCTCGATTAGTTTTTCCTCCAACGAAAATCATAGTTCCATCTTGTAAGGCCCAAATCTTTTGGATGTTCAAGAAAGAAAATAGTGGAACAAATGAGTATGTATTAAATTGGAATCATGGTTTCAACAATGGCAATGTCAAACCAAAATGAAATTATTAATTGAAAAGAAAATGAGCAATTTGACACATTTGTGCACCCATACAGTGTAAAAGTACCGATGCTGGAAATACGCTTTGTTAATTTTTATAACCATTCTTAACTCCAGAACCTCAGTAAACAATTTTGAAAATTATTAAAGATGTCATTTTTTAAAGGTAAAAGCAAAAGACATGATTGTTATAATAGGTGCTAGAACGTAAATTACCTTTAGTGAGAATAGCAAGATCAGTTACTCAGTATGACCAAATATAACTTTATTATGAATATTGATCATAATTCAGGTATATGGGAAAAAAAACAGTTATACCTGTGAATGAGATAGAAAAGAAAACTAATGCAAGTTGTGAACATTAGAGAACCAAATCCAGCATAAACAATCAGCACACCGGGATCAGTCTGGGAAAAAACCATGATTAGTTCCAACACTAACAAAAATAAGCAGTCAAAGAAAATCCTATATTTTATTAGTAAAGCTGTTATTTTTAGTCATCACCTTCAGGTCAAGGCCACTGAGGCCTTTTCCATCTACAATAATTTGTACCATCTGTGTCATTTGGGTGTTTAGTGACAATTTATTATAGATCACAAGCAAGCAATGATCTGGATTTCCAAATGGAAAAGTGAAAAGGAAATTAGAAAGGAAAAACACATTAACATAGTGACATGTCTTTTTCCTCATCCTCCTTGTTGGCCGTCCTACAATACCTTCAAGGAAACCAAAAGAAACTACAAGTCGGGTAGCCAACTGGGTATTTATGACATGTCATTCATCTTCTCACAAGAACTGGAGCTGTGCTACAAGTTGTTACATTTAGGCTTTGTTTGGATGGGGGAGTGGAAAAGTGGGAGGGTTGAAAATTGTGGGGGATGAAAAAGTGGGAAGATGGAAAATATTTAGTTTTCCCTCTTATGTGTTTGGTTGGAGGGGTGGAAAAGTAGGAGGATGGAAAACTCTTTTGTTTGGTTGGAGAGAAAAATGGAATGATGAAAAATGTAATTTATATAAATTGACTATTATACCCTTGTTACATAATATGTAAGAAATAGATTTATTTGTACTCATTAAATAATATAAAATTTACCACATCATATATATAAATTTATATTTATATTTTTATTATTATAATGTAAAAATTACATTATAATCTTCTTCTTTTTTCCAAATTTCAGCGTTTTCCCCTTTTTTTTTTTTTCACCCGTTTCAGCCAAACATTACACCCTTACAAAGAATTGGCTGGGCATTAACATGGACAATGGCAGGCAACAGGAAACAATAGATCACGTTGAAAAAAAAAAAAAAAAAAAAAAAAAAAAAAAAAACAAGAGAGGAGAACCTGGACTTCTCTGGACGGTGTGCTAGATGAGAAGATGAGAAGGGTATGAATGAGGGTAGGTGGGCAAAAGTCTTCAGCTGGGTAGGTGGAGGGTATGAATGAGGTTATGTGGATGGGTATTACGGTAAAATAACAATGAGGGAGTTTTCCCTCATTGATTTTCCTCCGATTTGGGAGGAAAGTTTTTGTGGGCCCGGGAGAGAAAAGTTTCTCCCGGGTTTTCCACTCCTCTGATTTTCTCCCCATTACCAAACAATGGAAAACTGAGTTTTCCACCCCATTTTCCCTCTTATATTTTCCATCCTCCCTATATTCCACCCATCCAAACACAGACTTAGTCTTTGATCTCCACCGTGTCATTTTTTGTATGGAGTATAGACAAGAGTTTTTTTTTTTTTTTTTTGGAGAGAAACAATAGAGTATAGAGAGAGTTAGTTAGTTTACCACGTGTACCAATTTGATTAGGAAAAATACTATGTCCAAACATTTTCACCACACTTCAACAACAAATCTTAAGCCTCAAGTTATTATTAACTATTACTAGTGAACAAAAAAATAAATTAAATGGCGTGTTTAAATTAGAACCAATAGCAACTTATTATCTTAAAATTGTAGTGAAAATATTGTGAAGGTAGAGCTTCTCATTTGATTAGTTAGTTAGGAGGTTAGTGTTGTTAGTTTTTAGTTGGTAATCTGTCAGCATTGTATATCAATGTAATCAAGAGTTAATAAGAAACGTCAGTGTCTCCTTCATTCTCATAGCGTGCCTTTACTTTTAGCGCGGGTCTGCAATTGGTTTCAACTTTCAACCATTGTGAAACAAAATCATAGCAAATTGCGTGTCTATCATAAGCAAATTGGTCCCACAGGTGACAAGACATAATGAATTTGCACCACAAAATGTTCCTGCCAAGAATTTTCATCTTCACACCAACCCTTCATTTCCAACTTCGAAGTCCACATGACATTGAATCAACATGAATAAAACACTTTCCTTCACCCTTCCGGATTATCCCCCAAAGAAAGAAAAAAAATCTGTAATTCTTGTACAAGTTCTAGTGTTTTACTCACAAAGAAACGAAATAAGCAGATATGGCAGACGCTGTTGTGACTTTCCTGTTGCAGAACCTGACTCAGTTGCTTTCCCAAGAATCAAACTTGCTAGCTGGAGTAGAGGATCAAGTCAAATTACTTAAGAACGAGCTATCTCTGGTCAACGTCTTCCTCCAAAATACTGAAGGGAAGCGGCATGACAGTGGCTTGGTGAAGGAGTTGGTCAACCAAATCAGGGACGTAGCCTATGAGGCTGAGGATGTTATTGATACATTCATCATAACAATGACCAAGCATAGGAAAAGAAGCAAGCCAAGGAAGGTAATTGATAAAATCACTCTCTATCTCACTGTTACTGTGTTACTCAAAACAGAAATGAAAAACAGAGACTGGAAAAAATAAACTGAAAAGCTCAAATGTTATTGCTATAAAGAGAACAATACAATTCAATAATCATACTGGTGAATGGATACAATATATATACAGGTATATCAGTGAAGGAAGGAGAAGAAGCTCAACAGATTCTGGTATAACAGACTCATAACCGTCTCACACGAGCCATAACAGAACCATACACGTGCGTGATCCTTCAGGCCTTCAATAACTGATATAGTCTAAACGACATCGTTTGGGTTTAATGAGAAACGACACCGTTAGACTTTAAGCGTGTTTTGTGTTTAGCCATTTCACTACACGACACCGTTTTGGACTGAGAACTAGCCGTTGGAATAGTTGCTTCTTCTCCTTCAACATTTGATTCTGAGCTTGCACTATCATCCCCCCTCAAACGAATGGGGAATTTCCACATAAGTTTGGATGTAAGCCAACGAAACCGGGGAGAGGAAAGACCTTTGGTAAACAGATCAGCAAGTTGATCATGAGTGGAAATGAATTTAAGAAGCAAGTCATGTCTGAGGACCTTTTCACGAACAAAATGGTAGTCAACCTCGATGTGCTTTGTGCGAGCATGAAACACAGGATTGGAGGCAATGGCCAAAGCACTAACATTATCACACCAAAGAATCGGAGGTTGAGGAAGAAAAATGCCAAAGTCTCTAAGGAGCATTCGAAGCCAATACAACTCAGCAGTGGTAGAAGCTAATGCACGATACTCAGCCTCTGTGGAGGAACGAGACACAGTGCATTGTTTCTTAGCAGACCAGGTAATGGGGGAATTACCAAAAAACACTACCATACCAGTAATAGATCTTCTATCCACAGGATCCCCAGCCCAGTCTGCATCACTATAAGCAGATAAGGAGATGGGACCTGGAGTAAAAGCAATCCCAAAATGAAGTGAACCTTGAAGATACCTCAGGATGCGTTTAGCAGCTTGAAGGTGATTTTGGGTAGGTGTGCTCATATGTTGACAGGCCTATTGAACAGCAAAAGATAAGTCTGGCCTGGTGAAAGTGAGGTACTGTAATGCTCCAACAAGGCTCCTATAGGATTTAGGATCAGATAAAAGGGTGCTGTCATTTGGTAGAAGATGATGATTAGGAGAGCATGGGGTCTTACAAGGCTTGCAATCAGTCATGCCAAACTTCTTGAGAAGATCAGAGGCATATTTGGACTGATGCACAAACAAACCAGAGGAGGTGTAGTCAATCTGGAGGCCAAGAAAGTAGTGAAGCAAGCCAAGATCTTTAAGATCAAACTCCCTACCCAAAAGTGTGATGATGGTAGAGACAAAGGAAGAGCAATTACCAGTGATTAT
Organism: Quercus lobata; assembly: GCF_001633185.2. Lineage (NCBI taxonomy): Eukaryota > Viridiplantae > Streptophyta > Magnoliopsida > Fagales > Fagaceae > Quercus > Quercus lobata. The sequence goes on along the minus strand of NC_044914.1, from coordinate 41,464,879 downwards.
AATGTCATCCACATAGAGCAACAAATACACAATAAAAGAGTGATGCCTCAAGATGAACAAATTGCCATCAGCAACTGAAGCACAGAACCCCACATGAAGAAGCTGAGATGTAAATCTCTCAAACCAAGCTCGAGGAGCTTGTTTGAGACCATAAAGAGCTTTGTGAAGAAGACACACATGATTAGGAAAAGAAGGATCAACATAGCCTTGAGGTTGAGCCATAAAAACCTCCTCCTTGAGAAGACCATGCAGAAAGGCATTGGAAACATCCAATTGCTTCAATTTCCAACCATGTTGTACAGCTAAGGCAAGAAGGAGTCTAACAGTGGCAGGGTTGACAACTGGACTGAATGTTTCATCATAATCCAATCCATACTGTTGGAGATAGCCCCGAGCCACTAATCTGGCCTTATACCTGGCAACAGACCCATCACTATGCCTTTTGAGCTTATAAACCCATTTGCAAGTCACAACATTCTTATGAGGAGGAAGAGAAACCAAGGACCAAGTCTGTTGCTTCTGTAAAGACTGGAATTCAGCATCCATGGCAGCCACCCATTGAGGATGTTTGGAAGCAATTTTAAAGGAAGGAGGTTCTGCATCAGTATAGTCACATTGTACCTGCATAACTTTAGGCCTATATATTCCATGCTTAGACCTTGTAACCATAGGATGAGTATTTATGGAGGAAGGAACAAGATCAAGAGGAGCAGGATTGGAAGGTGAGACAAAAGGTTGGACAGAATCTGGTAGCACAGAAGGAGAAGGGGCAGACACTTAGGAAGGAGTATCAACAGGAGTAGGAACAACAGGGATAGGAGAAGAAGAAGAAAGAAATGAGGGAAGGAGAGAAGATAACAACTCAGAATCTGAAGAAAAAGAAGAAGTTTGAGGAGTAGCATCAGATGTAGAAGATGCTAGAGAAGTAGGGACAGGATGAGACAACCAATCAGACAAGGAAGAAGAAAAAGGAACATGAGGATTAGTGAGATTGGGATTAGTGGCAAAAGGAAAGAGAGTTTCATTAAACAAAATATGGCAAGCAATATAGATTCTGTTGGATGTAGGATCAAGGCAAATATACCCTTTAGACAAAGGTGGATAGCCAAGAAAAATACACAATGTAGACTTAGGTTGTAGCTTGTTCTTATTATAGGGTCTAAGAAAGGGATAGCAAGCACACCCAAAGGATTTAAGAGCATGAACAGAAGGTGTTTTAGAGTACAGCTTTTCCCAAGGAGACTGAAACTTTAACACTGATGAAGGAAGCCTATTGATAATTTAAGTGGCAGCAGTGAAAGCATATGACCAGAAATTAAGGGGAAGATGGGACTGATAAAGGAGAGCAAGACCTGTTTCAACAACATGTCTATGCTTCCTTTCTGATACTCCATTTTGCTCAGGGGTATGAGGATAGGAAGATTGATGGAGAATACCTTGAGCAGAACAATAGGCTTGAAACTCAGCATTAGTATATTCAGAACCATTATCAATTCTGAGAATTTTAAGTTTGGAATGATGTTGAGTTTCAACCATGGTCTTGAAATGCTTAAAGACAGACAAAACTTCATGTTTAGACTTAAGCAAAAACAGCCAAGTGAACCGAGTGTAATCATCAACAAAGAGTACATAGTAATTAAAACCAAGTAAGGAAGTAATAGGAGAGGGACCCCAAACATCACTATGCACAATTTCAAGAATTGAAGTGGAAACAATTGAAGATTTATTCAAATGAAGTCTGTGCATCTTAGCACTTATACAATGTTCACAAGAGGAACAAACCTCATCAATCATGGACAAAGAAAGAGAGGAAAATACAGACTTAAGAACATAATATAAAACTCTAGAGTGAGGATGGCCAAGCCTGTGATGCCAGAGCAGAATCTGGTGTGGTTTGACAGACACAAAGGCAGAGGACTTGAAATGGTTCAGTGATGAGGATAGATCAGAGAGGGATGGAATTGGATAGACCCCATCTCTACTCAACCCTGCATAGAGGATCTTCCCCGTGGGCAAATCCTGAATTAAGAACCTGTTGGCATCAAAATAACAAAAAACATTATTTTGGAGACATAGTTTATGAACTGACAGAAGGTTAGAAGCAAGGTCAGGCACTCTTAGAATATTATCAAGCCTAAAGTTATGAGTTAGGGTTTGAAGCTTACCATTACCAATGTGAGTGACTGGCAGTTCCTGACCATTCCCAACAGTGACAGTCTCATTGCCTTGAATAGGTTGTTGATGAAGAGACAGCTGTGACAAATTGGGAGTTACATGATCTGAGCAGCCTGTGTCAGTGAGCCAAGAGTTTGAAGCCTGAAGTTGAGCAGCATTGGCCACCATTGAAGCAAGTTTAGCAGGGGCATGCCTTCCTTGATATGCAAAGTCCATTCGATGGTAACAATCAAGAGCTGAATGACCATTCTTTCCACATATCTGGCAAGTAGGCCTACTGGATTGACCTTGATTTTGAGAAGGCTTAGGTTGATTAAAAGACTGAAATTGAGATGGAAAACCTTGATTAGCAGGATTAAGACCTTGGAACTGAGAGCCAGATCCACCAAAACCTTGGAACTGAGAGCCAGATCCACCAAAGTTGGAGTAATTTCCCCCACCAAATTGAGAATTCATTCCACCAGAGTGAGGTCCATGTCCACGAGCACCTCTCCCTCTCTGGTTGTAGTTTCTTCCTCCTCTTCCCTTAGGAAAGCCTTGTGAATGGAAGTTTGCAGCCATAGCCATAGAAATTTGATCAACACCATTAGATCTTTTCTTAATAATTCTCTCTTCAGCATTAAGTAATGCATTCAATTCTTCTATGGACAACACATCACTCCTAGTTCTAATAGCAGAACTAAAAGAGTCATAGCTAGATGGAAGACCATCAAGAACAATGTGAAGAAGCTCCTCATCATCCATAAATACAGACACAGCAGCTAATCTGTCACAAGCTTGCTTAATTCTCTGAAAATAACCATCAATTGATTCATTCCCTTTCTTAATTGCATTCAATTCATTACGGAGACTCATAACATGAGACCTTGAAATTGATGCAAATCTTTTCTCTAACACTCTCCAAACTCCTCTAGCAGATTTTTGCCCAACTGTGAGAGCAAGAATTGCAGGAGAAAGAGTTGAATTCAAGAATGTGAACATTGCCTGTTCACGATTCTTCCAAGCTATGAATGCTGGATCAATTTCAGTAGTAAAATTACCAGATGAATCCGTAAGAAATCTATCTGGAGCAGTGACTGAGTCATTAAGAACCTCAATCATGTTGTAAGTATCAAGAATTACCTCGATTTGATGTTTCCACACCACATAATTCCCATGATCCAGCTTCACAGTCATCATAGATGACATATTTGATAGCAACAACAACGAAGAGTTCACTGGCAGACTTGAAGAAGCCATAGCAGGCACAGTACTTGAAGAAAACGATGAAGAAGATGAACTGGACTGAGTAGAAGCCATTGATATGGATCAATGCTCTGATACCATGATAAAATCACTCTCTATCTCACTGTTACTGTGTTACTCAAAACAGAAATGAAAAACAGAGACTGGAAAAAATAAACTGAAAAGCTCAAATGTTATTGCTATAAAGAGAACAATACAATTCAATAATCATACTGGTGAATGGATACAATATATATACAGGTACATCAGTGAAGGAAGGAGAAGAAGCTCAACGGATTCTGGTATAACAGACTCATAACCGTCTCACACGAGCCATAACAGAACCATACATGTGCGTGATCCTTCAGGCCTTCAATAACTGATATAGTCTAAACGACATCGTTTGGGTTTAATGAGAAACGACACCATTAGACTTTAAGCGTGTTTTGTGTTTAGCCATTTCACTACACGACACCGTTTTGGACTGAGAACTAGCCGTTGGAATAGTTGCTTCTTCTCCTTCAACATTTGATTCTGAGCTTGCACTGTCAGTAATCCATTTCTTTGACAAAGCAATCGCACTTCATGAGGTAGCACACAAGATAGAGAGCATCAAGAACTTGATCAAGGAAACTTACAACAATAGGAGCAAGTATGGCATAGAAATAGCTGAATCATCTGGAGGAGATGCAGTAGCCGAGGAGATACTGCACAGGCGCAGGAGATATGTAGAGGAAGATCATGTGGTGGGCTTTGGTCATGACACAGAGGCATTGGTGAAGCAGCTTATTGAAGGGAATTTGCAACATAACGTTGTTTCAATCATTGGCATGGGGGGTCTAGGTAAGACAACTCTTGCTAGGAAGATCCACAACAATAATAATGTCAAGAACTACTTTGATGCCCAAGGGTGGGTTTATGTCTCTCAAGAATATAGAATCAAAGACCTGTTGCTTGAAATTTTGAAGAATGTGACACCAATGCCAAAACTGAAAAAATTTATGTTGAAAGTCGAATTGAAAGACGAATTACTCCATGGATTGGAAACTAAGTATAACTTAAGCAAGGATAAACTGAAAGGGACACTAGTTGAAGACTTGAAAGGTACCGTGGAAATGAATGATGAAGAATTCAGAAAGGCATTGTTTGAGTTCTTGGAACACATACAAGACCATACACTGAGAAATTCCTTGTCGGGTTTCGTACGAGGTATTTACAGGAAGAATGTTGAAGGATTGCAAGATTTGAATGACGATGAATTGAAAAGTGCGTTGTTCCATTACTTTAAAGACAAGAGGTACCTACTTGTCATGGACGACATCTGGAAAACTGAAGTATGGAATAAGGTAAGTACTGCCTTTCCTAAAAACTTGAATGGAAGTAGAATATTGATTACTAGCAGAATAAAGAAGTAGCATTACATGCAAGTAGTCATAATAATAGTATTTATATTCCCCCTTATGAACTCCAATTACTTGACCAAGATAAAAGTTGGGAGCTCTTCTCTAAGAAGGTGTTTTGGGGAGATACATGTCCTCCGGAACTTGAAACTCTAGGGAGACAAATTGTAAAAAGTTGCCATGGTTTACCACTTGCAATTGTGGTATTGGGAGGTTTTTTGGCAAATAAGGAGAAAACACATCGAACATGGTTGAAATTCATTGGCCATGTCAATTGGTATCTAGATCAGAATAAATCATTTTGCAGAGACATATTGGCTTTAAGCTACAACCACCTATCCTAACACTTGAAACCGTGCTTTCTATATTTTGGTATCTACCCAAAAGACTTTGAGATACCAGTGATGCAACTAATCCGACTTTGGATAGCTGAGGGATTCATACAGCAAACTGGGAGTAGAAATATGGAGGATGTTGCTGAGGACTACTTGGAGGAACTCATTGATCAAAGCTTGATTCAAATAGCAACGAAGAGGCTTGATGGAGGAGTCAAAACATGTCGTATCCATGATCTTCTACGACACCTCTGTATATCGATGAGTGCTGAAGAGAAGTTTCTTGAGGTTCGTTCAAATGTTAACCTTTCACCCATGAGCAAATCCCGTAGAATTTCCATCCACAGTGCCAACCATCCAGACATTTCTTCCAACCCTTATGAGCCTTCAAGTAGTCGTTCTTTCATAGGCTTTAAGGAGGTTGTCAAGCTTGAGAGTCCTCTTGATAAAAGCAATTACTTGAAATGGCTATGTGAAACTAACAAGTTGGTTCGGGTGGTAGAGCTTAGTAATATGGGCATTTGTTGTTTGATCCCCAACAAAATTGAAAACCTGATCCTTTTAAGGTACTTGAGCATTCAATCTGGAGAGCTTCATGTCATTCCAGATTCCATATGCAGCCTTTGTAATCTAGAGACGTTGGACCTGAGAAATTCTGAAAGGACAAATTATAAAATAAAATGCTTGAGACGAGCCATTTATCATTACGATAGGTGTCAAGTGGAAGTGCAGTGATGTATGCAGCTGAGGCATCCTAACAGACCGGTAGACTTGAACCTTGTTCCTACATGACCCGATCAATTCGATCAGGCACTCGCCATCCATTTTCATTGTTCAACTCTTTGACAACACGAAAAACCATTGTTCAACTCTTTGACAACATGAAAAAACCAAAGGCCTCCGCCCGTCGATCCCTTGGATAGATAGAGAGGGGGGGCAGAGGCCTTTGGTGTCCCCTCCAGTCAAGAATTGGGGCCTCACAATCACTATCCAATATGCTTTTCTCTCATGCCTTTATTCGTTCATGGTTCGATATTCTGGTGTCCTAGGCGCTAAAGGGATATGGAAGTTACAAAAATTAAGACATTTGTACTTGGATGGGCCAACATCTCTACCGAGAACTGACAATGCAGTGACTTTACCGAATCTTCAAGTCCTTACTGGTATAGCTATAAATGAAGACATTGAGAGTCTCTTTGCCAAGGCCAGATTTCCTAATGTACGAAAATTAGAATTGCATTCTATAAGATGAACGGAGTCAGGACTTTTGTCAAGCCTCCATCCCTTGCGGCATTTACAAACTTTGAAAATTTATGAACTTATGTTGCTTTCAAGTCCAACTTCATTCCACTTGACACTCACAAAGATAACCATATTTGTAGGCGCAAACTTATTTGGTGGTGGCGTGATGAGAGTGTTGGGTAGCCTTACAAACCTTCGAATACTCAAAGTAGTAGGAGATGGCCATCATCAGATCACCCTCGATTGTGATGAAAGAAGCTTTTGTCAACTTGAAGTCTTTAAAATGGCAAAAATGCAAGTTGTACATTGCTCTATGGGGAAAGGTGAAATGCCAAGGCTTCAACGTTTGATCATCGAGTGTTGTGATTTTTTTTTTATGCCCCCTGAAGAACTACGTTGGTTGACTGCCATTTGGAATGTGGATGTTTTATATCCTGGTCCAACATTGGCAAAGATGGTTCAACAGTTGCAGAATCAGATGAGGAATGGATGTAAGCTCCAAGTCTATCCACCTCTTGACCCAACTTACCTAGAGAGTAGAAGTTGAGAGGCTTCATTTGTTATGCTATGTTTTGGCAGGGGCAGAGTCCTGAGGGGGGTCAATGCTCCTCTGTTTCGTCCTTTAGTTCACATATTGCTGGTATGATATGCTGTGTACTTGTTACTTTTTCTACATCCCTAATTATCTTAGCTTTTAAATCTTTATTGCTACTTTAAAATATAAAATAAATAAAATAAACTTTCTAATAATTTAGAGAAATGATATGTCTACAACATTTTTACAATATTTTTGCAACAAATCCTAAGTGGCAAGTTGTTACTGGTTATTATTGTTAAAGCAAAAAAGTAATCTTAGTGTTAGTTTCAAATTTGAACCAATAACAATTAGCCTCCTGTGATTTGTTGTAAAAATATTGTAGATGTAGTTTATGATGATAAATTCATTTTGGTTTGGAGCACTGACGACTCTACATGCAAGCTAGGGTTGTCACAGGACCACCCTGACTTGCAAAAAAATGTATATATACACTTGTTAAAAAAATATTATATGCTAAACTAACCTATTGTGACTAATCTAATAAAAATATTGAATACCCTGACTTGAAAATTACAAAAATTTGGGTTCAGTAAAAATAAAAGTAATGTTATATTCACAACATTTTAATAATAATTTCACAACAAAGTCAATGTAATAAGCTGTTGCTAATTCTAATTTGACCCAAATACTGATATTATTTTTTTTCCCATCGATAACAATTTTTTGCATAAGATTTATTGTAAAAATGTTGTGGACGTAGCATTACTCCAAAATTAATTCTGCCCCCCAAACATAATCCTTAATCCCTTTTATTATTTTTTAAAAAAAAAAAACTTAAATAACAACAATAAATATTAGTCCAAATAACAACAAACAAAAACCAAACAAAAACAAGACAATACCAAAAAACAAGTGAACAAATTGTTCAACAAAAAGCCTATTATAAAACAAAAAGATAAAAATCGCTAATCATTTAAATTTGTAGATCATTCAACATATTCAATAAAATAATCTCTAATTTCATTTTTCCTTAAAAAATGGTACTATGAAAAATATTGTGGTTGTGAGTTCTCTTTGATAGTGATGGCAGTTATACTTTTTTTGGCTTTGCAATCACAACAATTTTGCTCTCTTTAGTGACTTGACTCACAATTGTAGCAAATATTCAAGTTATCGCTTTATTAGATTTTGTATAATTTAAATTTCTTATTGGCCACCCTAAAATAAAATTCATAGAGCTGCCATTGATTTGGAGGAAGGTATCTTGGGACACTACTTAATAAGTCTGTGATTGGGATCAATTATCTTATATTGATTTCTTGAGGTTCTTTTTTTTTAATTTTTTTAATTTTTCATTTTTACAAGAAGTTAGGTGGGAGATTTGAATCTTGATTTCTCTACAAGTGAGACTGAATAATATTACTAAGCCACAAACACACACATAAGGGAGAGAGAATGAGGTTCTAAATTGGTATTCTAAACTTAGGGTGAGTTTGGTTCAGCTTTTTGAAAAAGTGCATAATGAAAAAGTGGAGTTTTGTAAAAGTGCATAATGAAAAAGTGGAGTTTCAAAAAGCTGAGTGTTTGGTAAAAACTGTTAAAAAGTGCATAATGAAAAAGCTGAGTGTTTGGTTAGCACTTATAAAAGTGGCTTTTTGAGAGGTAAATGACCAAAAAGGACAATGTATATATAAGGGAATTTATTTCATACCTTTTTTTTTTTTATGTGAGTTTGTTTCATACTTAAATCAATTACTTCATCATACTTAAATCAATTTTTCTCTTTCTAAAAAAATTATTTTTTTCTTACCAATATTAGCTAATAATAACCTACCACTTAAGATTTATTGTGAAAATATTGTAAAAATATTGTGATAAAAATTGATACTAATTTTAATTTGAACGTACTATTAAAATTATTTTTTTCTCTTTCTAAAAAAATTATTTTTTCTCACAAGTGTTAACTAATAATAACCTACTACTTAATATTTATTGTGAAAATATTGTGATAATATTTCCTTCTTTTTCATTTTTTTTCTCCTCCACTCACTTACCGCATTTTCTTCTTTTTTTTTTTTTTTTTTTTTCCCTCTTTTTTTTCTAGTCCACACACGTACCCACTCTTTTACCTTTATTTCCTTCTTTCCTTTCTTTTTCCACATCACTTCTCCAAGTTCCAGAAAGTCCCAGAGAGCTCTCCTTCTTCCTCTTTTTTTTTTTTTTTTTTTTTCTTAGTTCTTCGACTGCATGATTCTTCCTCTTTTTTTTTTTTTTTTTTTTCTTAGTTCTTCGTCTGTATGATTCTTCCTCTTTTTTTTTTTTTTTTTTTTTTTTCCTTAAGCTCTTCGTCTGCATGATTCTTCCTCTTTTTCTTTTTCTTTTTTTTTTTTTCTTAGCTCTTCGTCTGCATGATTCTTCCTCTTTTTTTTTTTCTTAGCTCTTCGTCTGCATGATTCTCATCAAACGAAGATAGAGGGGAAATCCAAAAGGGAGGAATGGGTCAGATCAGTGCTTGATCTCTGCCTTCACCGCTGCCTGTCTTCCTCTCCACCGTTGCTTGATCTCTTCCTCACTGCCAACGACATGCAGCGGAAATGGGTCAGCTCGGTTTTTTTTTTTTTTTTTTTGGTTATGATTTCATTATTGGGTTCCTTTGTAAAATTGTGTAAAATTGGTTTGATTTTGTTGATTTTGTGTTTGGATTATCAAATGTTGAAATGGGTTGTGGTGGTAGACCGGTGATTGTTGGGTGGTGCTCTGTTTGTATTTGGTTGATACTTTCTTGACTGGTGTTGGTCTGTAACAGAGGAGCGGAGAAGAGAAAAGGGCAAAGTTTATTGGTGATGGGTATTTCGGTATTTTCAATATTGCAACGGTAATAACACAAAACGCGCTCTGCGCGTTTTCATTTATGGACCCCTGAGGGTCCATAAGCCATTCCGCGTTTTCCCTCAGTATTTTCTAAAAGTTCAAAACGCAACTTTTTTATAAAAGTTGCGTTTTGAGCTTACCAAACGCAAAACTTGTTTGAGCTTTTTTGAAAAAGTGCTTTTTGGGCTTCAAATGCTGAACCAAACGGGCACTTAAGTTTACTGATCTGACAGCCTTCGGTTTTGAAAATGAACATGGAATATAATATCTAGCCGTTAGTTTTTTCCTTCAAAGATATCATGGAAAGGAGGCATTTACGAATTTGTTATCAGTTTTGGCAGTAAATTCTGCTGTGATTGTACTCAAGAGTAGTTATCACCGGTACATCAGTAAATGCACTATTTTCTTAGTCCTTTTTGTTCTTTTTCTTTTCAATGCTTAACAATATTTTTTTCTATTTGCAATTGGTTAAATAATTTGTTTACCAAGTAGTTAATTACTTTGTATGATTCGATGAAGATTATCAATTGGGAATTAATAATTGAGCTACGTCATTGTTGTATTAGGAGATGAAAAAAAGAATGGAATTAGAAGTTTCATAAAGAAGAGCAAAATGGCTCAGTTGATAGTTCTAAAGACAATTACACAAGCTGTCAATGAGAAACATCTTAACACACACACAGGAGAAAAATCATAATTCTAGTACAACAGAGTTGTTGAAATTCTTGACTTATAGTTCTTGGGTAATATAATTTGCTTCACTTACCATATGATGGAAGGTGATGGTCCTCTAATTTTTTTGAGGATGTTAGGGCATATTTCACATGCATGCTGAAATATAGTAGGTATGTAATCACACACCTTTTTTGAGGATGTTAGGGCATGTTTCAAGCTTTGCACAATCTTAAGTTTTTTCCCAGTTGTTGTTCACTAAAGCCCACTTCTCATCTTAGTTCTGGCTCAAGAACTATATATCTGCCTCTGCCTAGAGTTATTGTTTTAATTACCCTTTTGTAGATTATAGTAATTTGTCAATGTGAACACTTTCAGTTACCCAAAAATAGTTCAGGAAAAAAAAAAAAAAAAAAAAGTTACCCAAAAATAGATGATGAGAGATAGACCAGGAATTACAATTTATAAATTTGTATCCCCTACAAGTATAAGTGCTTGTGGGGTGTCGAAAGTAAGGGCCGGGATTCAAGTTTCTAAAAGGGAGCTTCACACACATATGCACTTAGATTAGACTAGAGTAGAAAAACATTCCAACTTTGGTTTATTACTAAAGATATAATAAAAGTGAGATTCCTGATTATTATGACAGGCATCAATATGTAAATTGTAATCATAGCCTGATTAGTATGACCAACTATAACACTATTATGAACCTTGATAAAAATTCAGGTATATAATTACAAGTTTTGAAACATGTACAGCAAACCTCTATCAAGTAAAGAAATTTGACCTGTGAATATGATAGACAACTTATGCAAGTTGTGAGCATTAGAGCCACATCCAGCATAATTTGGCACGCTAGGATCAGTCTCAGAAAAAAAAACATCTTTAGTTCCTGTGCTAGTATTTTTGTGTGGGAAATTTCAGGTGATATCATAAAGACTTTGAAGGAGAATGGATATAAGTATAAATGTGGAAATGTTACTGTGAAATTGGTGGAAGTGTATGGCTTTTGCTGGGCTGTTGAGCGGGCTGTTCAGATTGCTTATGAGGCGAGGAAACAGTTTCCGGATGAGAGGATTTGGGTCAGCAATGAGATTATTCACAACCCAACTGTTAATAAGGTCTTTCAATCTTATACTTGGCCTTCATACGCTTGAATTTGAAAGGAACTTGCCCAGTTTTGGTTTCTTTTTGCTGTTTTCTGGTGCTGAATTTTGACAAATATGGAGTAGTCAACTGTGGTTATATGCCTTTTGAAACTACTGATGTTTTATATATAGCTGATAATTATGTTAGTCATGAGTTTACTACTTTACCGACTGCATAATAAGAGACTTTTTCAAGAAAATAGTCCTTTCTCCAGGCACTTCAGGGAATTTCCTTAAGTTTGGATATTGTGTAATATGTTGCGAAGAAGGTCCTCATTGGTTTATATGGTATTTGTTCTATATTTGGTTTTAACTAATTTTGCAAATGAATTTTTAAATCTTTATCACAGCGTTTGGGGGAGATGGAAGTGCAGAATATTCCCCTTGAGGAAGGGAAGAAGCAATTTGAAGTTGTTGATAAGGGTGATGTTGTTATTTTGCCTGCTTTTGGAGCTGCAGTGTATGAGATGTTGACTTTGAGTGACAAAAATGTACAAATTGTTGATACAACCTGCCCATGGGTGTCTAAGTTACCTTTTGCAGACATTGGCCTCTGTTTTGTCATGCATTTAAAAAAAAAAAATAGTATTCCTTTTTATATTCAGATGATACTTAATAAATTTGTGTGTAGGTCTGGAATACTGTTGAGAAGCACAAGAAAGGAGATTACACCTCAATCATTCATGGTAAATATGCTCATGAGGAAACAGTAGCAACTGCATCTTTTGCTCGGAAGTATATTATTGTCAAGAATATGACAGAAGTATGTCCAAGATGCAGATAATAATTTTACTCTGTTTTATTATATTTCATTGTTTTTGGTGTAGAACTGTACATACATTTTTGTTCAAGAAATATGCTTTTACTATGAACTTTTTAATGAATGCAGGCAATGTATGTGTGTGACTACATTCTTGGGGGTGAACTTAATGGATCTAGCTCAACCAAAGAGGAATTTCTAAAGGTAAAGATTTTTGTTTCTGATTTGAGCTTTAATGTCAACTACTTTTGGTATAATGCAAGGTTTTAGTGATAATCACTGGCTTGCCTGCAGAAATTTAAATATGCAGTTTCAAAGGAGTTTGATCCAGATAGTGACCTGGTAAAGCTTGGCATTGCAAATCAGACAACAATGATCAAGGGAGAAACAGAAGAGATTGGTTAGTTTTGCACTTAAACTACTTCAGTTTCTACTTTTACAAGAAGTTGTTACTTGTGATATTTTTATATAGTTTTCACTTACCCAAAAAGAGGAAAACAATCATTTGACAGGTAAATTAGTAGAAAGGACAATGATGCGCAAGTATGGAGTGGAAAATGTTAATGAGCACTTCTTAAGCTTCAATACCATTTGTGATGCTACTCAAGTAATTTTCTCCTTTCTTGGTGCATGGTATTGCTTTTCCATTAAAATTATATTAAAATGTTGTGTTCAACGATTTTAAGAATATGTAATCTTTCTTCGTATGATCACCATCTTCACCTTATCCTCCTTGTTGGCTGTACTAAAATACAATCAAGGAAGAGAGGAGATGTTCTCCTAACACCCATTAGCAGCCCTTCATCTACCCACTCATATGCCCTTGTGTAGCGTAACCAACTTGCATTTTAGCCAAAAGCTAATCTGCCTTGAGACAGCTGCCACCCAATATGTTTATGTCCAGGCTTTCTGGTTTTCAGGTGGACTTCAACTAATTTAGTAATTTGTTTCATTGTCAGGAGCGCCAAGATGCAATGTACAAGCTGGTAGAGGAAAAGTTAGATCTAATGTTGGTGATTGGTGGGTGGAACTCAAGCAACACCTCGCACCTACAAGAGATTGCAGAAGAACGTGGAATCCCCTCGTACTGGATTGACAGTGAGAAGAGAATAGGTCCTGGCAACAAAATTGCATATAAGCTGAATGTGAGTATGAATGCATAGAGTTCCAATGTTTCAATTGATATTAAATTTCAAATCTTTTTCCCATTTTCTTTCTCTCTTCCCCTCCTTTTCTCTAAATACTTGTCTTTGAATTGTTTCAATGTGGCTTTGCAATAGCATGGGGAGTTGGTCGAGAAAGAAAACTTTCTACCGGAGGGTCCCATAACAATTGGTGTAACATCTGGTGCCTCTACTCCAGATAAGGTAATTTTACTACAGTAGAAGAATTTTTTTTTTTTTTACCATGGCAATCCTTTGTCATAAGCTGGGTAACTCCCAGCCATTATATGCCATGCTGAATTTTTAATGATATTGATGTCCTTGTGGATTTTAACTAGGTTGTTGAGGATGCCCTTATCAAAGTGTTCGACATCAAACGGGAAGAGGCCTTGCAACTTGTGTAATTAGTTTAGCTTCAGATGTATACATTTGCCAGAGCATCAGTGTAACCATACAACTAAACAGGAGTATAATTGAAGAATCTATGTTATGCAGTCCCAATGTACCATCAAATTTTTATGTTGTATTGAAAGTTATGGTTATTGTGGCTATCATGTTTTAAATTTCTTAATTAATATGCTTAGTGACCCAAAATTTTTGAAAACTACTGAGGTGGTATGTTGTGATTGGTGCACAATAAACATGATGTCATTCAGTGGTGAGTCATGTAAAAATGATTTTGTAATACTCACCTAAGCAACTTGCAAAATAAGTTGTGAAAAAAGCCTCCAGCATTACTTGTGTACATGATATCTAGAGGTAATTATGTTTTCAAGTTGATTCTTTGAAGACCTTTTGTTGGAAAGGGAGTGTAGGGCATTGGTGCATTTGTCATCTGTTTTGACAGTGAAGTCTGCTTCTTGGTCTGCTCGAAACTTCTGTTCAATTTACCTACTTTCACTTGGTGTAAACAATATGTCCAAGTTGCTTTCAGATCAATTGAACTTTTCGAAAAAAAATGTAGATAGAAATTGTAGTACATGAGAAAAGCAATCTAGCCAAGATACAGCTGTCCATGAGAAACATCTCAATGAAGAGAGAGAGAGAGAGATCAAATTGTAGTACAGCGAAGTAGTTGAAAATAACCAAATCCTTGAAAATCAGTCAATAATGGTGTCCTGAGTCTCCTGACTTTAATTTCTTTGTTTCTCAAAAAAAAAAAAAAAGACTTTAATTTCTTTGGTCTATATAATTTTTGCCCCACATATGATGGAAAGTGATGTAATTTTTCTGGGGATGTTAGTGCACTTTCACGAGCGTGCAGGAATATAAGAATGAGTCAATCTTACCGCACATTTTGATATACCTTATACATTTGTCAAGATTGAATTCCATTACTTACCCACTGGTACTCGTGAACTAATTCAATCACTACTTGACTTCTGTATTATTTATGACAAAATGTACATTAAAAGAGTGTTTCCCTAGACTTTTAGGAATATAATATTAATGTAATCACCGGTCCACTTCGATCTATTTTGATTCATTTTTAGTCCATTCAATTTATTTCAGTCCAGACAATCTGGTTATGGACTTATGTGTTGCTGGCAAACACCCTTCACCTCATGTTGCAAAGGTCTAAGATGTTTTGAACATTTTT